>NC_141877.1:619204273-619513648 GCF_056163025.1 Triticum urartu
CCCCATGAGTCGGGATGAGACTCCGGACTTTACAAAAAATAAGAGGCCAAAGAAGCCCAAATAAAAAAAGAGGCCAAAGAAGCCCACCAAAAAAACAAAAAAAACAAAAAAAAAATGAGAGAAAAAGAGAGAAGGGGCAATGTTACTATCCTTTTACCACACTTGTGCTTCAAAGTAGCACCATGTTCTTCATATAGAGAGTCTCTTGAGTTATCACTTTCATATACTAGTGGGAATTTTCATTATAGAACTTGGCTTGTATATTCCAATGATGGGCTTCCTCAAATGCCCGAGGTCTTCATGAGCAAGCAAGTTGGATGCACACCCACTTAGTTTTCAGTCTGAGCTTTCATACACTTATAGCTCTTAGTGCATCCGTTGCATGGCAATCCCTACTCACTCACACTGATATCTATTGACGGGCATCTCCATAGCCCATTGATACGCCTAGTTGATGTGAGACTATCTTCTCTTTTTTGTCTTCTCCACAACCACCATTCTATTCCACCTATAGTGCTATATCCATGGCTCACGCTCATGTATTGCGTGAGGGTTGAAAATGCTGAAGCGCGTTAAAAAGTATGAACCAATTGCTCGGCTTGTCATCGGGGTTGTGCATGATGTGAATATTTTGTGTGGTGAAGATGGAGCATAGCCAGACTATTTGATTTTGTAGGGATAACTTTCTTTGGCCTTGTTATTTTGAAAAGACATGATTGCTTTATTAGTAGGCTTGAAGTATTATTGTTTTTATGTCAAATGATAGACTATTGCTTTGAATCACTCGTATCTTAATATTCATGCCATGATTAGATATGTGATCAAGATTATGCTAGGTAGCATTCCACATCAAAAATTATCTTTTTTATCATTTACCTACTCGAGGATGACCAGGAATTAAGCTTGGGGATGCTGATACGTCTCCGTCGTATCTATAATTTTTGATTGTTCCATGCCAATATTCTACAACTTTCATAAACTTTTGGCAACTTTTTATACTATTTTTGGGACTAACAAATTGATCCAGTGCCCAGTGCCAGTTCCTGTTTGCTGCATGTTTTTTTTGTTTCGCAGAATATCCATATCAGACGGAGTCCAAACGGGATAAAAACTGACGGAGATTTTTTTGGAATATACTATGATTTTTGGGAAGAAAAATCCACGCGAGACGATGCCTGAGGGGGCCATGAGGCAGGGGGCGCGCCCCTGACCCTCGTGGCCACCTCGTAAGGCGGTTGATGCCCTTCTTTCGCCGCAAGAAAGCTAATATCCGGATAGAGATCGTGTTAAAATTTCAGCCCAATCGGAGTTACGGATCTCCGGGAATATAAGAAACGGTGAAGGGTAGAATCTGAGAACGCAGAAACAGATAGAGACAGAGAGACATATCCAATCTCGGAGGGGCTCTCGCCCCTCCACGCCATGGAGGCCAAGGACTAGAGGGGAAACCCTTCTCCCATCTAGGGAGGAGGTCAAGGAAGAAGAAGATGAAGGGGCCCCCTATCCCCTTCTCTTCCGGTGGCGTCGGAACGCTGCCGTGGCCATCATCATCACCGCAATCTTCAACAACAACTTCACTACCATCATCACCAACTCTTCCCCCTCTATGCAGCGGTGTAACCTCTCTCTTACCCGCCGTAATCTCTACTTAAACATGGTGCTCAATGCTATATATTATTTCCCAATGATGTATGGCTATCCTATGATGTTTGAGTAGATCTGTTTTGTCCTATGGGCTATTTGATGATCAAGATTGGTTTGAGTTGCATGTTTTATTATTGGTGTTGTCCTATGGTGCTCTCCGTGTCACGCAAGCGTGAGGGATCCCCGCTGTAGGGTGTTGTAATACGTTCATGATTCGCTTATAGTGGGTTGCGTGAGTGACTGAAACACAAACCCGAGTAAGGGGGTTGTTGCGTATGGGATAAAGAGGACTTGATGCTTTAATGCTATGGTTGGATTTTACCTTAATGATCTTTAGTAGTTGCGGATGCTTGCTAGAGTTCCAATCATAAGTGCATATGATCCAAGTAGAGAAAGTATGTTAGCTTATGCCTCTCCCTCATATAAAATTGCAATAATGATTACCGGTCAAGTTATCAATTGCCTAGGACAAATAACTTTCTCGTAACAAAAAGCTCTTCACTAAAACTAAATTAGTTGTGTCTTTACCTAAACAGCCCCTACTTTTTATTTACTTGCTCTTTATTATCTTGCAAACCTATCCAAAAACACCTACAAAATACTTCTAGTTTCATACTTGTTCTAGGTAAAGCGAACGTCAAGCGTGTGTAGAGTTGTATCGGTGGTCGATAGAACTTGAGGGAATATTTGTTCTACCTTTAGCTCCTCGTTGGGTTTGACACTCTTACTTATCGAAAACTGTTGCGATCCCCTATACTTGTGGGTTATCAAATAGCATCAACCCAACTGATCCATTTCTGAGGAAAGCCACGAGTCTCCAAAATGCTGGAAAGGCAAGCCCAACTAACCATGTCGAGTGCCTTCTCGAAGTCTAGTTTAAGAACTATCATGGGAATCTTCCGTTTATGTGCCGTTTGCACCATGTCTGCAGCCATAACAAAATTCTCAATAATGGATCGGCCCTTGGCAAAGCCGGACTGAAGAGGGTGAACCAACGCAGGAAGCTGAATTTGGAGGCTCCTAGCAAGCACTTTGCTTGCAAGCTTTGGCAGGCTGTGTACAACCGAGATGGGCCGGTAATCTCTAAGCTCCAAGGGGGTGTCTTTCTTTGGTATGAGGGAAATGTATGCCTGATTAACTCCACACAAGTCCACTAGGTGATGATACAACTGCTGGAAAAAGAACTGCAGATCGTTCTTAATGACACCAAGGAAGGCTTTGTAAAACTCATTAGTGAAACTACTCAGGGCCCGGGCTGCGATTTTTAGGTGAAAGCATGACAACAGTGGCAATCTCACCCCAAGAGAACTCATCCACAAGGCAGGACAGATCCATTTGCTCATAGAGACTACTTAGCTGCACCGTAGGTACTGATAAAGATGGCTGTCCTAGCAGATCAGAGAAGTAGGATGTGGCCAACTGAAGTTTCTGCTGATCATCAAAGTATTCCACTCCATCTTGACAGAGAACTCTGATTTTGTTGCGTCTGGCATGACCGTTGGCAGCAGCGTGAAAGAACCTACTGTTCTCGTCCCCGGAGACGCACCAACGAAGTTTAGCCCGCCGACACCACATAGCAGCTTGCCACAAAATTCACTGCTCTGCCTTAGAGGTAGCAAAGACTCTGAAAACAAATTCCGAACGGGACAGTGGGCGGTGCTCTTCGACAGAATTAAGGTAATCCACTACGAGCTTATTATTGGAAATAAGCAGCTCCAGGCTGGACCTGTTTCGCTTCCATCTTCTTAAGGCAGCACAGACACGTCTCATCTTGAAATTGAATAGAGAGGCAGCAGAAAGTAGGGGTCTTGTGCCCTTATTCCAGCAACTGGTGATGAGCGATTTAGTTTACTTCATCACGAGCCAATGGTTTTCCATCCTGAAGACTCTGCTCTTGGCCTTGTCATTGCAGAACTGAACTAGAATCGGTACATGGTTAGATGTGATAGAGGGAATAACTGAAGCATTCGTCTGAGCAAAAGCCAGTGACCAATGAGCATTAACCAAGACCCGATCGAGTCGTACCAGGGTCGGTACTTCCCTTTTATTCGACCAAGTGAAACGACAATTGCAGATATTGATGTCATCTAGGCCATTTTCTCTGATCCAGTCATTGAACATCTCCATCATAGCCCAGTTCACTTGGCCCCGCGATTTTTCATCTTTTGAGCGGTACATGTTGAAATCACCAAATATCATCCAAGGTTCAGAAACCTGACCGACTGCACTATTGACGGCCTCAAAAAAGAGTGGCCTGTCACGGGCAACACAGGGGGCGTAGACAGCGCAGAGCAAGAAAACCGAATTGGTGGAAGTTGATGAAAACCGCACTGTGATATGGTATTGATGAGTGGCGACGACCTGTCCAGATACTGCAGACGAGTCCCAAGCCACGAACAGACCACCGGAGGCACCAGACGAGGGCACCACCGCGAGTTCATCCAGAAACGGCGGAAGAAAGCAGCAGCGCTTCCTAGTTGTGATGGATTCCAGGTTAGTTTTCTGCACACACACAATGCTAGGGCGATAGGAGGTTAAAACGTCACAAACCAACGAACACTTGTTCTCATCACCCAGGCCTCACACATTCCAATCAAGTATTTTCATGGGCAAAGGTGAAGGCAACCCGTGCAGGTAAGGAAAAGACATAGCAGATCATGAAGGGATGCGGATTGCAAATACATAGAAAGCCCAAAAGGGTAGCAGGGCAGGATATATCAGTACATAGAATGACCCGAGACTGAACTAGCTTAATGCAAGAACACTTAAACTGAAAGCAACTAGGGAGAACAAACTCTCCTGACCAACGAGGATGACGAAGAGCAAGACAGCAGGTGACATGCATGGCGGCAGCAAAAGCCATAATACCTAACAACTGACCGATCATAAGCATAGCAACTGATGGACTAAACATGTGGAACATCGTCGACACCCATGGAGGAAGTAGCGGATATGCCGACCGAAGCAGAGCGTCCACCACCACTGGAAGCAGAGGATGAAGTTTGAGTGAGGATGGCGTCCGCGTTGAGGTCACGGCATTTAGCCAACTGTTTGAGCTTGCCCCTGGTCAGGAGCCTGGGGGCGGCGATGAAGTTGAGGTCCAGAAGCTCGGCTATAGACCCAACCTTGGCCTTCTTACGACGGCCGCTGGAAGAGCTCGGGCGCCGACCCGATTCGCCGGGGATGGCGCCAGCCACCGCCGCCTTCCTCTTGGAGGCCCGCTCGACGGACCCGATGCGCACCCCGTCGTACATCTGAAGGATACGGGGGCTGCGACGCGTCGAGGGGGGGGGCAAGCCAGCCTCCGAGCCAGCGGCATCGTCCGGGATACGGGCCAGCTCAGCCGGCCTGGCTAGCCCCCCCCCCCCCCCCCCCCCCCAGAAGCCACGTCCGGGCTACTAGAGCGCAGCCCCAAGCCGAGATCTGACGCAGCAAGGGCGGCAGACTGACGCGGAGGAGGGAGGGCCGCATTTGTTGGCGTGTCAAGAAGCTGGAGCGTGGATCATGACGTCAAATCGAGGTTTCTCATGTCTCAACATCGACAGGGAAACAAGTAACCCCGAGACGACTGAAAATTAGCAGACAAGTATAGTTGTGCAGCCTTTTGGTGGTTGAGATTCATGGAGCGTGTTTTTCGAGAGAAAAAAAATCACATTTCAAAGTTTCGGAAGATTTCGAAAAAAATGCACATTGACATATGAATGCATACTACATGTGTGAAAATTTTCATAAGAAAATACATTGACACGCGAGCTACACAACACATGACAAATTTGCGATTTTGAAAACATGAAAAGTGCATGTACTGCTGACTCAAAAACATAGTAGCGATTTTCACTTTTTGTGTAGCTCGCGTGTCAATCTATTTTCTCACGAAAAATCGTACACATGTAGTATACATTCATATGACAATGTGAACTTTTTTCACAATTTTTTGGAACTATGAAATGCAATTGTTGGATTTTTAAAACAAACGGGCCGGCCTCATGGAGCTCGAGCACCAGACGTCAACACTTCGGAGATGGAAATATACTTGCCTTCGCATTGGCGCCCGAGGCCATCGTCGTCGGGATCGCTTTATTCCCTCGCACCATCTTTCCCATGGCATCGCCAGCCAAAACCCTCCCTACGCATCCAATTCCCCTCTCTGCTTTTCTTTCCCATTTTTTTCCCTGGCTACAAACTCGTTCCATTCCCATCCTGAAGAGATCCATTTGATTGAGACAGACATTCTGAGCTCGATCTGTCGGGGAAATGAGGATCATGGTGCGGACGCTGCGCGGGGACCGGGTGGCGCTGGACGTGGACGGCGCGACCACGACCGTGGCGCAGGCCAAGGGCATGGTCATGGCCCGGGAGCGCGTCCCGGTGGCCATGCAGCGCCTCTTCTTCGCCGGCTGCCACCTCGACGACGACGAACGGACGCTCGCCAACTACGGCGTGCAGCACGACTCCGTCCTCTTCCTCGGCCTCCGCCTCCGCGCCGCCTCCACCACCCCATGCCAGTACGTGCGCGTTGCTCTGCTCTGTCAAATATTGCTTCCTTTCAATTCCGGCAAGAGGCGTTCGGCTGACACGATCGATCGTTGTGCTCGCGGGGCAGGGACGAGATGCATAGGTTGCAGGTGCCGGCCGGTTTGACGGCCGCGAAGCATGAGGTGCACCAGGAGATGCATGTGCATGCCCATGGCCACGCGGGCGCGAACGGCGCCGGTGGCGAGGAGCCGGAGAAGGCCAAGGCCAGGAAGCCGGCGTCGCGGCGCGCGCTCCGGAAGATCCTCTCGAGGCTGCACGTGGACGCCTGGACGAGGCAGCACGACGCCAAGCTGCTGGACCTGCTACAGCGCCACGCGGCGGGACGAGGCGGCGGCGTGGGCGACCTGACCGGCGAGGACTGGTCGGCCATCCGCGCCGAGCTGAACGCGGCGACGGGGTCCGGGTTCCCCGTGGAGGAGCTGCAGCGGCGGGTGGGCGAGTTCCGGCGCGAGCTCGAGACCGTGGGCCGGACCAAGAGCCACCCGCGGCTCGGCTACGACCCGCGCCGCCGGGTCGTCGTCGCCGAGGAGGCCGACTGGAAATGGTACACGCTGGTACGTGCGTGCCCTGGAATGCTGCATCTGTGGATCGATTGGTCTACCGTGAAATGCCTCTTTCTTATCTCCATCTGTTTCAGGAGAATCCCGATGCGGCGGCGTATGCGGGGAGGAGCCCGCGGCTGGCTCTCCTCCGAGCGGTTTTCGCCGGAGACGGGCGTGCCGGCGCCGGCGCGAAAAGCCGGGAGTCGCGGCCGAGGAGGTGCCTGAACAAGTTGCTGCGGAGTTTTGGGCTTCGATGTAAGCTGTAGTCTGACAGACCCACCGATCAGTCGATCACAGTTCACACTCTGTACAGTTGGATGAATTGGTTGCGGATTCGAACAATTTGTTTCCGTTGGACATATTTTACCCCAGATGAAAAAAAAATCAGAAATGTCATTAGCCAGAGTGTTTTTTTTAATTATGATGAGCGAAGACAGTAGCTCTGCCGATTTCATTAAGTTTAGTTTAAAAGGGAAATAAGTTTAATATTCACAAAAAACAACTTCACAGAAAGTGTGCAAATCAAATATCCAAGCTAGAGAAGCCAGCATGTGATTGGATGGTTAATCGGGTGGTTAAGCACCCTAACCCGTCATCTCCTTTTAAATTTCATTAGAAAAAACAAGGGATAGGCTACTTGTAAGTCGACATAAAATAAATTTAGGGCCAGTCGATCGTTTCAGCTTTCATATGCAGATCCAACAGCGGAGATGCCATCTTCTACCTCCGCCCCTCCGGCCTATCCAAGCAACCCCTATACATGGCTAGTTCTTTGGTGAAACTTCAGCCCTTCATATCTCTTTTTACGGTTTCCTCTTATGTCAAGTTCGATCTACCATGACCTCTCTTGACATTATCAACATGTTTTAACCACCCGCTATGCACTGGAGTTTCTGGAGGCCTGTGCTAGATATGCCAAAACCATCTCACACGATGTTGCACAAACTATCCAAAACCATCTCACACGATGTTGCACAAACTTCTCTTCAATCGATGCTACCTCAACTCTATTCCGTATATCAACATTCCAATTGATGGGTTTTATAAGAAAGTAAAAAATGTTTATTCCAAGTTTTGGAGAACGAAAAAACTCCCATATATTCATGATGAAATTAATTGCACCAGTAAATATTTAGACAAGAATATTTGATCAGTGATATTTGAAAAGTCTTAGTCTCTGGACCGGTGGTGGTGAGTATTTGAAAACTTCAGCAAATGTGGTGGCAAACCATAGCTGCCTCAAAAGTGACGGTTTTGTAACTTGATGATCACACCAAAATAAAAAGAAGACTCAAATATACCAAATAAATTAGATGGTTTTGAACAGAATAACTATAATTAACATGTTGTCAATATAAATCCTAGTAAGAGAGGGTATTTTTTTTTAAATAATGGGTATAACATTGTTTCACAACGACTTATTGGGGTCTTAGAAAATTAGATTGAAAGTTCTGATGGCTGAGGTCCTACGTTCTTCTTCGTCTGAACTTGTATATTCTTTCCCTAGAGGGTATACATTTGCACAATCGTGAGAATACCAGTGCATGGTTAGAATTTTATATAAAGTTGGCAGTTATGAGAAATAATATTGCGATCATGGCAATTATGACAATAGGATTTGAAACATGCATGGTAACTACTCTCCATGTTCCTAAATAAGTATTTTCAGAGATTCTACTGCAGACTACGTACGGATGTATATAGACATATTTTAGAGTATATATTCACTCATTTTTTTTCCGTATGCAGCTTCACATTGAAATCTCTAAAAATATATATATTTATGAACGGACGGAGTATTAAATGAGTTCCCCGCAAGAAAAACTAGTACTAAATGAGTGTGACCTTGGTATCAAGAAAGTAAGAAGAAAATGTACTATGTTCCAAGATTTGGAGAAGGAGAAAACTTGTATACGTCCATGATGAAATTAGATTCACCCCGTAGATCTTTAGACCAAAAATACGTTGTGCCAGCTTGTCTTGTCTTATTACTCCCTTCGTTTCAAAATAGATGACTCAACTTTGTATTAACTTTAGTGCAAAGTTAGTATAAAATTGAGTCATTTATTTTGGAACGGAGCGAGTACGTTGCAGGAAAATTCACAGGTCCTCTCAGTGAGCTGATGTATGGATGACTTGTTGGTTTCATTCAAGTAATAGAACCGAATTGGATTTCCGGGTACTGAAACGAGAGTACGCCTGTGCAAACGATCAAGGAAAACCAGGAGCAGGCCGGAATGACGCACGGCACGTTTTATGATTATAATCATCATGCTACAAACGCCGCAGCCAGCGCAGCGGCGGCACAATCACATCGATCGGAACACAAGCAGAACAGACAAAGTTGTCAGTAATGCAGGAGAGTGACGTTGTACTCGATGATGGCGTCGCCGTTGCCGGTGTTGAGGTAGTGCGTGCGGAGCAGCGCGAAGCCGCGGGCCAGCCGGAAGGCGCCGCGGCCGCCGACGACGGCGAGCTCCCTGCCGTCGCCGTCCGTGACGGGGTTGCGCGAGAAGACCACGAAGGAGCTGCCGTTGTAGTCGTTGAGGGCGAAGTCGATGCCGAGGACGAGGCCCAGCCCGTGCCTGCCGGTGGACGCGTACAGGCCCTGCGCGCTGCCGACGACCCTGGACGTCCGCTGGGGCCCCTCCGTGAGCACGTCGTCGACGATGTAGACGGTGCTGAAGGGCGTGGGGTCGCCGGGCCTGGGCGTGGCGCCGGCGCCGTGCGCCACGGGGACGGCCGTCGGGTCGCGGCCGCTGAGGGTGTCGTGCAGGTAGAAGCGCAGGTTGGTGAGCTTCTCCTTGCCGAACCGGTGGCCGTGGGCGTCGGCGGCGTTGCGCGGGTGGGAGACGAGGAGGAGGACGAGGAGGACGGCGAGCAGGGACAGAGTCCTCATGGTGATGAACTGAATCTTGTTTCGTTTTTGTGGGATGGATGGATGGATCAAGCAGGTCCGGCTTGGATCTTTATAGGCGATGATGGAAGAAACAATGGTGGGCATATCTTACAGGATCAACGAAGGAAACTATTAACAGTACTGAAATAATGGTGTGCGTTTCATCTGGAATACGCTCCGCTGGCAGTATGACAGTTGACAGCAGTACAAGACTACAAAGAGAAGGAAATTACACGAGCCTAAAAGGGTGCCATATTGATGGCAATATCTATTGTCCCCAAATAATGACCGGGGATCACTGCAAACCTGTCTAGATTCACGGCCTCATTGGACAAGCCAAGACTAGCGATTCAGAGCTGAAAACTCACATAACCGTATGGGACACTGAGGGCACAGCATGCAGCAGAGTGTAATTCCCAGAATTACACGTTTCTAAGGGAGAACCAACCATGGGTTACATCCAGAACGCTCGAACCTCAAAGAACTTGTCATATCTGGACACTTTGTAAGAGCGAGCACGTGGGTTCGCCCGCTGGTTCCCATTGGTTTTATCCTTTAAATTCTTTCATTGGTTCTCATATTTTGTAGATTCGTTTTATTCGCTATTATTTAAATAACTTGTACTCCCTTCGTTTCTAAATATAAGTCTTTGTGAAGATTTCACTATGACTAAGTACGGAGCAAAAAGAATGAATCTACACTCTTAACGCATCTATATACATCCGTATGTGGCAGGTCAATAGTGAAATATCTATAAAGACTTATATTTAGGAACGGATGGAGTATATTTTTTATGTGCAAAGATCGTGATGTGTTGAGGCCAATCCTTCTAATGATTTCCTATTCTATCTACTATCAATGGGATCTTTTAACACTCAGATATACCCCCTTAATTGAATTTATTTGGATAAGCACAAGCTTCATACCATTGTGTATATATAAAGGAATTATGTGGTATTTGTTAAGACCAAACATAAACATACCGGTGAAAAGAGTAGTGGAGATTGTTCCCTATTGCTCCGTGTACTTAGGCAATGGCGAATGATAGCATCCTTCATGTCTTCATTGTTTTTCTCATCGGTCAAGTCTGCTTGCTCATGATGATGATAGCGCCAGTGACACATGCAGCTGGTAGGCTTATGGGCTATAATCCAGTTTGCTGCCCTAGGGACATCTATTGTTGTGGATTTGGTGGCGTGATGGCGAATGGAACCTCATCCTCCATTGAGCCTTAATATGTAATTTCTTTCTCCTTTGAGTAATAAGCTAGGGAAAATAAAAGATGTTTCTACATCGCCTTGTTGCTTCAATTGCAATACGTGCCGCTACTTTCAATAAATGTTGTTGGACAAGCTATTTAGTTAAAGAGGTGGGAGGAGATTGTTATCTATCTTTTTTGCAATATGCAGTTGATAAATTAAAATTATTTTTAGTTTAATGTTTTTGAGGTACTGATCATCCTATATCTTTTATGCTTAAACACATTTTTTATCATAATGGACCATATGTAGCTGATTTCAACGTATTTCGACACATACAGTTAATCCAGCTATTTTTTTAAAAATAATACATTATTTTTATTAATTTTCATAAATATTACGCTGGATAAAAAATTCTTAAAAATAATACACCGTCGGCCCGCTGCAGGCCGACTGGGCCTAGTCGGCCCACAGCAGGCCGATTGAATTCCAGTCGGCCTACAGCTGGCCGACTGGCCCCTGTCGGCCCACTGTGGGCCGACTGGAGCTAATTGGCTCGCTGTGGGCTAATTGTTTTTGCAAAAAAAGTAGGCATAAAAATATATGTTTAAAAAAAATGTTAAACGTGTATAAAAAAATGTTCCGGATGTATACAAAAAATGTACAATATATATGAAAAAGTTGACATAAAAATATGTTTTAAAAAGTGTTAAGCATGTATTTAAAAATTGTTAAATGTGTGTATAAAAATGTTCCTTATTTATACAAAAAATATAGAATGTGTATGCTAAAAAGTTGACACCAAAAAAGTATGTTTGAAAAGTTGACATTTTTTCAAATACATGATTAAAAATTGTTAAATGTGTGTATAAAAATTGTTTCTTATCTATACAAAAAATATAGAATGTGTATGAAAAAAAGTTGACACCAAAAAATATGTTTGAAAAAAATGTTCCAGTTCCATACAAAAAGTGCAACCAACCATACTTAGGTCTGTGATGCTCCCATACCGGATCCGGAGCTGGAACATTTTTTTATACACGTTTAACCTTTCATTCCAATACATGTAACATTTTTGTGTACTCGTTGAACATTTTTTCAAATACATGATTAACATTTTTTTTCAAACATATTTTTTTGGTGTCAACTTTTTTCATACACATTCTATATTTTTTGTATAGATAAGGAACATTTTTTTCAAATACATGATTAACATTTTTTACAAACTTATTTTTTTGGTGTCAACTTTTTAGCATACACATTCTATATTTTTTGTATAAATAAGGAACATTTTTATACACACATTTAACAATTTTTAAATACATGCTTAACACTTTTTAAAACATATTTTTTATGTCAACTTTTTCATATATATTGTACATTTTTTGTATACGTCCGGAACATTTTTTATACACGTTTAACATTTTTTAATTACATGATTAACATTTTTTAAACATATATTTTTTATGCCTACTTTTTTTGCAAAAACAATTAGCCCACAGCGAGCCAATTAGCTCCAGTCGGCCCACAGTGGGCCGACAGGGGCCAGTCGGCCAGCTATAGGCCGACTGGAATTCAATCGGCCTGCTGTAGGCCGACTAGGCCCAGTCGGCCTGCAGCGGGCCGACGGTGTATTATTTTTGAAATTTTTTATCCAGCATAATATTTATGAAAATTAATAAAAATAAAACACACCTCCAAAATAATTTTTGTGGGGGATATATGTGAGCATGTTGAAGGCACTTGTCGATCATGCGCCCCGTTGGCCCGCGCGTGACAACCTTTTTCATGGTGATGTTATGTTCGTCTGCCTTGTGAGCTCGACGTGTTGTGGTGATGCAGGCCACCTTAATAGAGACAAATGTGTGGATTTGAGCAATGCTACGTGGGAAGAGTTGATTGTATTGTTCGGCATAGGGTGGATTAGCAGAAGGTGTAGGATGAGAGGTCACGGGAGAGGAGTGCTAATAAGGATCAGAGGTGGAGGAGCCGATCGATGTCATTCGTTGGTTGATTTTTTTTCATGATAAAGGACACGCTATTTGACTCATAATGACAAATCAAATGAGTTTCTATCTAGCCTCCGCATAATTAAAATGCACACAACCGCCATCAACCAATGGTCCCACGCACACAAAGTGAAGATAAAATACATAGGGTGCATGACTAATACAAAACGAACTCATGCAAGTCGTCAAGGATTGAAATATCAGTCAACCCACATTTCTTCAGGGATAACACAATGCAGTGTGTTCAATTATTTTCATAGGACAGTACATTTATAACCAAATTCGAAATAATTAATTTCATAAATCATGCCAGTCTTAGATATCAGTTTAAAAACTAGAACCGATTCCTTTCACTAGCATGAATTCAGAGGCCGCTCTTCTCCCAGACACAATAGTTGTTGCCTTTAGCTGCAATCTTGAAACCCGAGGGGATCACATTGTCGCCAATATTGTATCTTGACCCGATCTTGGTTATAACCTTGCCCCCAATCTTGGCAACATAGAGATCGCCCTCGGCTTTGAGGATATCCAGTGTGCTACCCGGATGGATCCCGTTCCTTGACCTGACCGTAGCCAGTGCGGTGATCTCCTGCTTCAGTTTCCAGTCGAACACATGGTCGTAGAACTGCGCGCGCAAAACCAAGTAGTTGTAAGTTCAGATCACAAACATCGTGGGGTACGTTTGATGCGAAATGTTATGGTGAGGTTGTGTAGTGTGCTACTACTTACGATGCATGGTATGCCCGGGTGTGTGAGGATGTAGGCGTAGCCCTGCATGACCTTGTCCGAGGGGAATGGCCACAGCCTCTGCGTCGACCCAGTGTCGTGGTTGTCGATGAACGTGACGGTCTTCTCCGGCATCCACCCAATCATACCGGGCGCCTTGCCGTCGCTGCCGCGCATCCTCCCCAGATCGCCCTGGACGGCCTCCTGGAGAACGCCCTTGGTGGGGAAGTCAAACGCCGTGGCCGGCCCGCCGACGCCCCGCACCCAGTTCGCGAGCAGCTGTCGGTCCCGGTCGTAGAGCTCGCCAACGACGAACGCCGGCTTGCTGTTGTCGACGTAGATCTTGGCCATGGCCGCGGAGTATCCCTTGGCGAAGTCGAGGCGCCATCCGTCGAAGCCGAGGTCGGTTTTGAGCCAGTTGAGCCAGGCGGAGAGCTCCCTCTGGACCCGCGGGTTGAGGTGGTCGATGTCGGGCGCGGCGTCGAAGCCACCGCCGGTGTCCCTGTGGCCGCGGCCGTTGGAGTACTTGGTGTCGTCGCTGCAGATCTCGTCGGGGCCCCAGTCGAGGCGGTTGTCGGACGTCCCGCCCTCGAAGATGCAGTAGACGCCGCGGCCGTCCTTCTTGTCGGCGCAGCGGTGGTTGATGACGATGTCGGCGACGCACGAGATGTTCTTGCCGCGGAACGCCTGGATCAGCGACTTGAGGTCGGCCCCGCTGCCGTACTTGGAGTTGAGGTTGTAGAGCTGCCCCGGCAGATAGCCCTCCGGCGACACGGATTGCGACGGCGGGGGGAGCCAGACGTGGGTGGCGCCGGTGCTGGCGATCTCCTCCACCTTCCCTTGCATGAACTTGTACCACCCGCCTTGTGTCTTCCACGATTCCCAATTAAACCCCTGGCCAACGAAACACCAAAGCACATTTCATCATATGAAAAATTCTGGGTGCAAATGAAACTTGAAGATGCATGCATTTTCTCACCTGGAAAAGAATTTGAGCCTGTGCTAAGCTGGAGGCGAGACAAAGCACACCAACCAGAAGGCCACAGAGAGTAGCAGAGTGCTTGCCCATAGCTACAGTCTGCAGTGCAGCTCGCCTCTACTTCCTATGAAATCTGGACTCCTGGACCGACGACTACTCCTTGGTTTGGCAATGCTTGAGCTCGCTTGTATTTATAGGTACTTGGAGCTTAGAGATTAGTAGGTGCCTAGTAAAAACTATCAATTCTCCTTAATTTTTCTCCAAAGATATCCGCATGGATAAGGACCGCTGGCTTCTGAGATAAAATGGATTAGGAGCTAAAGTTTTGTCTATTAATTACTGCCGTTTAATTACTCTCCATGTATATCTGCACTAGACAAGCACTCTGCTCATAGTTTTGAAAACCGGAACCGGCGATTCCTGCAGTTCTTTAAGCCTGGTGGACCGATTGAGTCCAACCAGGAAAACCCGGTCGAATCAGACGTTTTTTGAAAAAACCGATGAACCTGGCGGTTCACATAAAACCGGATGGTTTGATGTTGATTCTAGAAAAAACCCTCGATTGGCTTGTTTTTGTGTGTACAAGGTGAGGCTAGAGTCGGTAAAGATAAAAAAAAGAATCTTTTTACATGGTGGCGCGGCGACCTGGCCTCCCCCTCGCCGCTCCGGCTCAGGCGAGGGTGCAGTTGGAGGAGCGGCTGCTAGAACTCTTATTATATACTCCTTCCGTTTCTTTTTACTCTCTATGTTAGATTTCTGAAAATTCAAACTTTATAAAGTTTGACCAAAATTATATCAAAAAATATCAACATCTACAACACCAGGGGCTTCTTAGCCCATCCTCTTCTTCAATTATATATATATATATATATATATATATATATATAAAATTAAAGCAGCTACAATACCAAAAAATATATATCACACTCGTGTGTATTCAAGGAAAAAAGCAGCTACAATACCAAAAAAAATATAATATGAAAATATATTTCATGATGGATCTGATGATATAGATTTTGCATTGTGAATGTTAATAATTTTTTTTGTGTGAACTTGATCAAAGTTTGAAGAGTTTGAATTCAGACAATCCTAATACACAGAGTAAAAGGAAATGTAGGGAATGCACTTCAAAGTCTTTATTTATACAAAGTCCATATTTTTTAATAACATGCAAATTATGAAGACCACAGTTGCACAATTATTATACGTGCAGCTATAATGTTTCATTCGCTCAGCACAAAATCACTTGCTCCCTTTTTAACGGGTCGACACAAATCATTTATTTACTGAAAAAGGTGATGCTTCCGTAGATGGAGAAAATGTTTCCGTACTCCCATGACAAAAAGAATGCATCTTCAGAAACGTCGCCAATCATTTTTTTAACATTAGTATAAACGCAAGCGCTCATACATATGCGCATACACTCATTTCTATGAACACACACACACACCCTATCTCTACATCTCCGAGAGACTGAGCCGACATGTCATCTTGAAATTTACAAAGTCACTGTAGGCACCTCGTTGTCGGCGGGAACGTCTCCTCTCACTGAAAACGCATCTCCGGAAATCCTGAAATAAATCCAGGCATAATGCGAGCACCAGGACTTGAACTCTGGTGGGCTGGGATACCACTGTCCCTCTAACCATCCAACCACAGATTGGTTCGCACGTCGCCAATCATTTGATAGACAGTGGTCGTACCAAAATTGTTGCTCCCTAAAGTTGCGTGTTTTTTTTTCTGCACAAGCAAATAGGTTGTTCTTCTTCTTTCGTAAAGATTAGTAAATATGCACGTGCAACGCACGTCTTAAACGTAAAACAGGTGAATTCACATAATATATAAAAGTAAATATTTTTAAAAATATAAATCAAATAGATACACAATGTTTGATGTCGCTCAAATTGTATTTTCAAAAGCGAGACACATAGTGGTTATGTTGCTGCATAGAGTAATAGTAGGAAAATATTCCCATTTAAATAAAATCAGCAATTATTTATTAATGCAGTAATATAGGCATGTAGTATAGTCTTCTCTTCGAGAGTAGCCAGGAAAAAAAGTATAAACTACCTTACGGTGCAATTATATTGTTCGAGATGCTTAATTCTCGAATCTTATTTTATTCTACTAATCTGCATAGCAAAATATATATTTGTACTAATTTGAATCAAAAAATATATATTTTTTTGTTGTGTGGACTGCCAAAATTATATAGCTACCTACTATGGATAATAGGAAATAGAAGATGATATGTGACTACAACGACTTCTATATGAAATAAAGATGATTTACAAGAACTAATTGAAATGTAAAAGGGCTAAAAGAAATCCAATAATTATCATGATAGAAAATATTTATCCGGTTTTGTATGTGTTTATGCATTGGCAACCATACTAACTTACAATGATGTAAGACGCTTTGTATGTATAGAAACTGAAATGAGTTATGAAGAAAAATAAAGATGAAAGGAAAAGTATCCTAGAGTATTTGTCAAGCTTGACGTTATCAAGCTTTCAGGCCAGCTTCTAAATTACAAAAAAATGATGAATCCTCAAATAAGAAAGAGCCAACAATTTGGAACATGCTACAAAACTGGTGAAGATAGAAATCATTCATCCTCTTTTTCCTTGTCGTAAGGAGTAGCTTCAGCATACATTTGTAACAGTGTAATACCTGATCCAGAAAAAGTTATTCCTTATTATTATTGGAGGAAAGAGACGCGCAAACAAAGAAAGAGAGGCGGTGCAAATAAGGCCTTAAACATCATGTCTTCAAGTTTGATGACTGCAGATATGTTGGATCATTCAAAACTGCACAAGTATATAAGAATAAATATATGTGCCAAAATAGCGAAAGGTATTTGGTTTCTCTGTCATGAAACAAAATAAATCCGACTGAGTACAGTTTATATGATTTCTCTGTACCAATATACGACAGCTGCATTAGGACAGATCCTTTGAAGGATCTATTTATTGGAACTCAGCCGGATTAGTTTCTTCATTGGATCCTTCTGTATGATAAAATTCTCTTTATTGGAACACAGTAGGGATTGCATACCTTTACAGAACAGCGAGAGATATTCTCTAACAACAGTTACGGAGTCATGTGACCCGTTTTAGATGTATAGAATCATGTAACTGAAATAGTAGTACATCTTCAATATCTTGCCTCCTACTGAATCTTACATAATTTACTGGATTGCTGTGCAATTATGTTAAAGTGACGCGTGTAAAGTTTTCTCTAAGAATGAATCATATATTCTGATTTCCAACCTATCCCTGGAGATAGTGCCTAGGCAGGTGCAACCCACCTTAATTTCAGGTAAAGCAACGTCATACGTAAAACACACACTGATCAAATAGCACAAATAAGGCAATTCTAATCAAGGGGATGGTGTTACCTCTTGATACGGTCCAGTTTAATGCATATGGTGGTACGAAGTAAAGCCCAAGAAAGCCGACATGAACATAAGAAGTAATTATGGAAAATAGACTATGCATCTTGACTTCTTCAGTATCCCTCTTGATCCTACTTTGTAAGACAAGATTGCTGCATTTTTATGTATGTGCCATATATAATTACACCTTTTCAGTACAGCAATCGGCAACATAAGATAATCCCAAATCTATAATTCTAGATTGCTTGAAGCCCCACGATTCTTATATAATATGTAATGCACGTGCACCCACTGAACAGACATTTTGCCGGCGTGGGTGCTGCGAACGGAGCTGAAGTCAACGCGGATACCGATGGTTGCCGGAGAGCATGCCCTGAACGTGGATGGAGTCGTCGCAGTAGCGGCAGAAGAGCGCATGGCCTCCAAACAGAAGACGATGGCGGTGATAGCACGTGTGTTCCCGGAGGAAGACGAAGCTCCTCGCGCTTCCCCCATCATGGCTAGCATGCATGATGGCGGCAGGCGGCTCGCTTAGCTTCCTAATAGGATGGATGCGTCCGGGATAAGTTTTTTAATAGGATGAATTTGTCTAAGATTAGTTTCCTAATAGGATGGATGCACTCTGATTTAGTTTCCTAGAATAGAATGCACCCGTGATTATTAGTTTCCTAATTGATCAAGCGTGGAGTTTCATATTTTCTTTCACGGTGGAGTATGGTCAGTCAATGTAAATTGCTAAGTGCACATAAAAAATGGTTTAGGTTAAGGCTAACCGTTAGATTAATTTTAATGGGCCTAATCGTGCGGTGGTATTGGATCTGTGTACACTTTGTGGGGTGTGTTTAAAGAAGTTCTTGTTTGATTGTTTCCGTGTTTAGTCAGATTAGTCAGATTATCAGATTAGTCAGAAGATTAGTCAGATAAGTACGATCTAGAGATCGTTCGTTAGCCCAAATCCCACAACGCACGCCGCATTCAGCTCGACAATACTCACATTGCCACGCCCCGTGCACTTTAAAAAGGCAGCGCACCCCCCGATTCGATCACGAGCATGCGCCGTTGATTTACCCACGCATCCCCACCGGTGACGGCGTGGGAGATCCCTTCCCACGGCCGACCGGACTTCGCCGACGTGTTCAAGCCCGCCGGTGTCCCAGCGGCGGCGACCGCGGTGCACGTGCCCACTCCGCCGTCGGAGTGGCCGGCGTCCCGCCCTGAGTCCTGCACCATGTACGTCCCCGCTCCCGATCCGGAGATGTCGTACTTCGCGCGGCGCCACGCGTACGCCTACATCAGCCCGGACACGGCGCCGGGCCGCGCGAACCCGGAGGCCTTCTTCCGCGCCGTCTTCCGCACCCTGGCTCCGGACCTGTCGCAGGACCTGGAGCTCCAAACGCCCAGCTACTTCGGCGACGTGGTGGTGTGCTTCCGCACGCCGGAGGACCGGGAGGCGGCCATGCGCAGGCAGCCGTTCGAGGTGGCCGGCGCGACGGTGAAGCTGGTGCGCGAGGGGGAGACGCCCAACGTCACCTTCACCCCGATGGAGTGCCTCGCCCACGTCGCGCTGCACCGCTACCCCGTGGAGGAGCGGACGGAGGAGGAGATCCGCGGCAACTGCTGCCACTTCGGGGGCGTGCTGGAGGTCGACCGTGCCTGCTTCACGGCGCCCGACCTTTCCACCGTCTTCGTCGTCCTTAACATGGAGCACCCTGGAGAGATCCCCCGCGAGCTCCGGATCAGGTACAGCGACGGCTCGCGCTGCGTCGTCCCCATTGAGATCCTCAGGGTTTGGGATCGGTCTGAGTCCCTCGACGCCAATGGAGAGCACGTGCCTCTCTTCCAGCCACTGCCTGCGGCGGCTTGATTGGTATCATCAGTTGGCTATTGTTGCTGCTGCAAGTGGTACCCGATGGGATTGGCAGCAAGCTAGCAGTATTCACCGAGTCCTTAATAAGAGCATTAATCGGCTTTAGTCTCGTTAATGTTTGTTAGTATGCATAGCTACTATGTCAGTGCGTGATTTCTGAGAACTGCATCACTGTATGATGATGTGGGAAAAGCTTGCGGGTGTTATCATCCAACCGGGCGTCAAAGATAGTATTTTGTGGAAGCTCGCCAATGATGACAACTACTCCGCTAAGTCTGCATATTTGGCACAGTTCGCTGGACTCATCCACTCTAGCTTCCAGGTCTCGGTTTGGAAGGCTTGGACTCCTCCTAAATGCAAATTCTTCACCTGGTTAGTCAATCAAAATAGGATTTGGACCGCGGATAGGCTGCAACGCCGAGGATGGCCAAACTGTGACCGGTGCCCGCTTTGCAATCAGGTGCAAGATTCGGCAACCCACCTCCTTTTCAAGTGCAGGTTCTCTCTCCGGGTTTGGGATGAGGTGTTCTCCTGGCTCGGGCTTGCTATTCCCATGGCTACTTGGCACCAATTCGGCACAGTTAAATCTTGGTGGGATGAGCTACTCTCGAACAACACCCAACCGGTTAAGGCTTTATCTTCTCTGCTACTTCTTGTGGGGTGGAAACTTTGGAAGGAACGGAATGCACGCGTCTTCAGAAGCAAGGCGGCGCCGGTGGGGATCGTCACACGGATCATCAAATAAGAAATGTCTATTTGGGCTATTGCCGGTGCCAAGAACTTGAGCAATGCAATGCCGCGAGAGTAATCCGTTTAGGCTTTTGCCAAGTAGCCGTGGGAGCACTGAAAGAAACTGAAAATAACTGTCGTTGGTTTAGTATAACTTTGTGACACTTATTTTGAAACTGTGGGAGCACTTGCTTATTGTCGCTAGCGGCCTCCCGGGTCGCTCCCAAGCGGGACGAGGATCCAGTGCCTTGCTGTGGCCAAGGCACAGCGTACCTTGCCCCCTCCCATCCACCATTGGAATTGATCCAGCGGCCAAAAGAAACTGAATGAGTGGACAAAACAACAGAAAACAGAGTGCACTTTTTTCAGACAGAGAAGAGAGCAGAGAATTGATTCAGTTAACACAATACAGTACAATTCAGTTTAGCAAACTTCAACAAAAAAGAAGAACGTCTCAACACATCATCAATACAAAAAAGGAGTACGTCCCAACACTTCAATACAAATACAACTTTCTAAACTTACTAGAAGTTTTAGCACACAACAACAGCAGAAAGTTGAACACAATACATTTTCTTTTGCAGGTCTGAACAAACTAATTTTTAAAGCACTTGACATTGAAATTTGTTCTTACATAATCATTCAAGTACATAGAGTTGGCCCTTTTACCAGTGAACATAGGCCACAAAAGACTATAGTTAGCCCATAAGTCCAAAATACTACAGTCAACCCTGTCCAAAATACAGTCGACACCACCCAAAATACTATCTAACAAGCTTGTACATGCTAGAACAGATTTTCATCATAACTGGTAGTTGTCAAGAGCTGCATGTAACTCATTATCTTGTTGCACTCTTGAAACTCTATATTTGCTCCTTTATCATGCCCATCCTTCTCCACTCCTACTTGAGGCTCTACACCATCATGTTTCTTGTGTTGCTACAATAAAAATTCTAGTAAGTTTAGGAATGAACGGTAACAACACATCATGTACATATTGCTACATACCTTTGCTCTTTCGTTTTTGGATGGAGCAACTTTAGTTGGCTTGCGCTTCCTTTTGAGTAACTTATCAAGCCAAGTTTGTCTTCTCCTCAATCTTTTTGATTGGACCTGTTTTTTCTTGAGCTTTGCAGCACTAAGAACCTCATTTGTTTGTTGCATATTTGGGTCAACATTTTCTTTGTCATTGCATGCCTTATTCGGCGCATTGGTAGTTGCATTGAGTTTATCTTCTAGTTGTAGACCAATGCAATCAAGTGCATTTTCTAACATCAAACAACATTCTAGAGAGTAGGCTATTTTGTATGCCAAAGTGTGAAATTTGTGAGACAAATCCTTGTACCGAAGTTGGGCTTCCAACTTTGGATTTTCTATCACGTTCCTTCCTTGTCTATCTTGTATACTTCCATTGCGTGCTTCTCTAGTCCATCTCTTTAAGATATAATGTGCCGGCAATACTTTTATATTCATCAAATCAAGCACTTTGAGACCATGTCCACACAATATTCCCGTCCTATTGAACATTCCACAACTACATGAAACTTTTGGGTTAGAGGATCACCAATCACTATGCGCTCCTCCTCGAATTTTAAATCACCATGCAAACTCCCAATAGCAACCGCGAACTTGTTATGTCCATCCAATGCTCTAGTGCATGCAACCATCGATCTTTCATATTCACTTTGAAAAGCTTCAAAAATAATTGGAGTGTACTCTTTGCTTGCTAGCACCAACATAGGTGTGTGCATCTTGATTCTTGCCAACTTCTTCCTTGCATCAAATTCAGATTGCAATTCCTTTCTTCGTTTTACTTCCACTGCCCTCTCAAAATGCATCAAGAACCGAACAATATGAAAATCTGATTTCAAATGGTTTTTCAGTGAATTGTTGAAGCTCTCACTAAGTTGTGTACTTATCACTCCCAAACTAAACACATCTCTCATATAACATTCAACCCATTTTTCTTTCAACTTGTAGATACTATCTAACCAAGTTTGCTTATGCACTTTATGCCTCAAATTGTCAAATGCTTCTTGAAATTCTGTTTTGTCCTCATAGCCATACATACATTCACTAAAATCAGTGAGAATATGAGACTCCTCATCTTCATCTTCATCTTTTTCTGCCCCTTCATCTTTCTCTTTCCCTTCATCTTTTCCTTCACTCTTCAATGGAGATAAATCCTTGACAGCATTTTGCATTATATGAAAAGTGCACAATCCATGGTAGGATTCTGTGAAGACTTTTCCTATAGCTTTCCCCATTGCTGCATCTTGATCCGTATAAATAGTTCTAGGTTGCCTCCCATTATGTGTAGCTAGAGGTCTCAAAAAGCCATGTAAATGAGTCACATGTTTCATCAAATAGCAATGCAGCACCAAAAATGGTGGTTTCTCTAAACTGATTGAGTCCAAGGAAAACACCAAATGGCCTATATTCTTTAGAAAAATGGTGCCAAAAGTAGTATCGAATGTGACAACATCGCCAAAAGTGTGCATAGTCAAGAACCATTTTAGCATCAGCCCAGAATATGTTGGTTATATGCTCCTCACAGTCCAACTGCAAAGCATATTGAAAAGATGGGTTCTCAATGATTTTGTCATGGAAGTACTTCGACATACTTCCAGCCTATCCAAAAGCCAACTCTCTATGCCGCTTTCTTCTCAAATGATTCTTTTGGTCAACACAAGTGTAGCCGAGGTTAAGTGGTCCACCAACTCGACGACAAGCAAGCTCATGTGCAGCTTTTGGCATGATTCCAGAATCATCAGCGGCTTCTATTTCAAAAGCTTGTACTTCGGAAATCTTCCTTTGTGGTGCCATCAAGTGACAAGTTTGTGGCAATTGAAGGTAATGATTGTGTTCTAGCACAATATCTGTGACTTCATAATTTTTTGCCACTCGATCCAATGTTATAGTCATCCGAGCTTTGCAATCCGTTCTTGTTTCAGCTCTAATACGCTTTGGCACATGATCCAATGTTATCCCTTTCTTTCAAATACCCTCATTTGAACAAACAAATCTGAATGAAGTCACTTCACCATCACACTTGCTTACATTTTTGTTTCTCTTCCTCACATCAAACCCTGCATGGCCCCCATATGCAACCCAAAACACCCAAGCTTCATCTGCATTTCTGAACCTCATACCAACTTGAGGTATTCCCTTGCCAATTTCTCCCATTGCACAACACTTGCAAATACACAACACTGACATCACTCAAATCTTGCCAAATTGCACACACCGCAAGCCCAATCAGCAACAATTCTGTCAAATAGGACAGTACATATGTCACTCAATTTGACAGAGCATATTAAAAAAAAATGCTAAATGGCAAAGTGGCTACCTGCAAGGGCCGGGCCTAGAGCTTGCTTAATGGACACTGCTCGAGGAGGGGTCGCAAGGGGGTGGAGGGAGCTATGGGAGGGGGTGCGGTGGAGTAGCCCGTAGTGGCGGCGGAGGAACCTGCCGCCGCCGTTTTCTTCAGTGGAGGCCGCCGGAGCTCGATCCACTCCCTTTCCAGCGGCGGGGCGGGCGAACAGCGGCGGCCACGGGGCGGGCGAGATGCTGCGGCGGATGGCGAGCGGCAGGACGGGTGAGATGCGGCGACAACGGGGTGGACGAGATGCGGCGGCGGCGGGGCGAGCGAGCAGTGGCGGTGGGTGCCGCACAGTTTTCTCCCAGCCTGCACGCCGTTTCCCCTGTCCTGCTCGAGAATTTTCCGCTGGTTTTGTCGATTGGCTGTGAACTGCTGCTGGCCACTGGATCAATTCCAACGGTGGATGGGAGGGGGCAAAGTACGCTGTGCCTTGGCCATAGCAAGGCACCGGATCCTCATCCTCCCAAGCGACTCCGGAGGCACCGCCACCGCCACCCAACAAGTCGATCCTAGCCACCAAATCCCCCTGTCGCTGCTGGAGGAGGCAGACTCTCGGCGAACTGTGACAGCGGGGCCGTCCTCGCTACTTCCTCTCTCCCCGGATCTAGCCTCTTCTCCAACCCCCACCCCTTCAGTCGCCGGCAGGTCCTAGCATTGGGATGCTCCAGCGACTCCGCACCGGTGTTTGGAGGAGGCATTCCTCGGTCGTGACGTCAGATTCAGTGGCTGGCTGTCTGCTCTGCATGCATGCCGGCCTCAGGCTTGGATGTGGCACAACAAGAGACAACTTCTCCGCTTCTTGTGTGCATCTTCAGATGCAGCGGTGGATGTTTGGGTGATGCGTGGGACCTCCCTATGCGGGCCGGTCTCTAGCCAAATGTGATCGGAGTTGGTGTCGGGACCTTGGTGTGCACAGGGCTTCCCACTGGATGTGGACCATGGCGGCGAGGTGTTGGCCTTCCACGCAGGCAGTGGCCGGCTAGCAGCGCTTACAGTTCTATGCCTTGTGGTAGTGATTCAGATCCGATCAGCCGTATGGTGATGACTACAAAGTACTGCGGCGACTTCCTACGGCTCCACGACGACCATGGTCATCGAAAGGTTGGGAGGGGTTATCTCTCCTGATTCGGTGGTTGACTTCGATGGTGACATTTAAATTATATACGACAGCTTGACGCACATGGGTGGTTGTGCAGTGGAGACGGTCACATTGCATATTAAAAAAATGGTGACGACAAGACATGAGTGACTTCGATAATGGTGCTACTCGAGCACCCGGTCTTGAGCTCAGGAGTGAAATTCTAGGTCAGACCCGAGTGGTTATACCTCGCAATGGCGACGTTTTTCTTACGCCGTTACCTTTTTGAAGGCATTGCTTGGATCGGCTCGGATTGATCTTCTGGGTGAGAATCTAGATTCCGGCCTTGTGGTTGGATCCGGTGAGGCGGTGTCTGGGTGTCGCTCCCTTCCGAAAGGCATTGCCGTGTAAGAACCTCATTGTCCATGTGGTGTCATGAAATTGTTGGTGCGGATATGGTCATTAATTATTATAGTTTGATCATCGCAAATCGGATCGCCTTATTTTTTTCTTTTTCCTCACCTTCGTATACCTTTGGTTTTAAATGACTTTACTTGTTCTTGGCGTTTTTTCGCGTCTGTGTGAGTTGATGTAGGCTGTTGTGTGCATCTTAATTATGCAGAGGTTGGGTGTGTGTCCATTATGCTATGTATCTTCTTGATGCTTCATTTTGAGCTAATAAAATCCACCAATTGTCGAAAAAACTTGCTTAGTGTCGCTTCTTTCGGGGCTTGATTTGTGTTAAAGCTAAATAAGATTACAATGCTAAAACAGCATGTTATGTTATGTGATGGAGGCCGTGTGATGAAGTCAAGAAACTGCTGCCTTTTTATCTTTTCCGTTTTCTGCAGTACTTCACAATGTAAGAGCATCTTCATCTGATGTCCCCACGTGTTATGCTGCCGAAATTTTTTGTGAGGATTTGCCCGGCTTGTCAAAATTTTGGCCTCGTTTGTAATGAAGCAAAAACTTTAGGGTGTTTTGTGTAAAATGTTAGGGTCTTGGCTGCGAGATTTTCTTATTTTCCGAGGATTGAAAAATAAAAATTAATTATTTCGCTTTAAAGAAGAAAGAAAGTGAAAAAAAAAACAATTAGAGATCAATCAGGGGGAAAAGGGTTGGACAACAAGTGCGTGCACGCTTGAGAATTCGTATATACTATGTTTGTTGGCAAAAAACTTGGTTCGTTGAGCTGAGCACGGGAGCAAAGAGAACGACATCTCCTCGTAAACGCAGAAATGAATTCCATCGTAAGTTGGCTCACGCGCGCTGGGCTCGGCTGAAAAATGGAGTAGACTAATTTTTTCGCCTTGGCCCCGGAAATGGAGAAATGGAGCGACAAATTTTCCATTGCGATTGCCGATTGGAACTGCACCTGCACGGCGATGGAAAACATTAACGGAAATGCGCTTGCATGCATCCCCACTCACCAAGTCAAATCAGACGTAGCAGTTGGTCAAAGTAAAAAAGTCAAGGCAGGGGCATTGCGGGTCATAGACCTCCAGTCCAGGGTGCAGCGAGCGGCCCAACCTTGGCGCTTCCGAGCTGCAGAGTCACAGCCTTCCCTTGCTCCTGTCTAGGGCTACTCCCGGATAGACACAGACTGGAACAGTAGCAACCATAGAAGGAGGCTCAAGTCAAATGCATGCGGCATGCCCTGCCCTATCGCAGAATAGAGCTGCCATGCCATTAGTCCAAACCACACAGAAGAGAACACCACTGTTCGGCCTTCCTCCTCCCCACATCACACTCCATTCCACATTGGAATTCCAGTTCACTTCTCGCGCTGTCCAAATGCTGTCCACTGACGCCCTGCTGCCGGAGGCAGCCAGGGTGCGACGCCGTTGGAGATTCCCTCCGACCGTCCGGCCCCCTTGTGCCATTTCAAGGGCCCTGGGAGCAATTTTAACGGGCCGACTTTTTATCCGTTTGGATCGGTCGCCCGCCCGCGTCTGTCCTATTTTTCATATAGGTCGGCAGCGCGTCCAACGTGTCGACCCATATATGCAGGCGTGGCCGGCTGTCCGCCCAATTTTACATTGCATTTAACATATTGTGAAATGAAAATTTAACAAACAAAATAGTTTAGTACTATAAAAATAAAAATGTTTCACATAGTTTTGTAAACGAATAAAAAAGATGCATCTATTGGTTGCTAACATGAGTCCACATATACTCAATCAAATCATTTTGCAGTTGCACGTGAGTTTTCCAATCACGCATATCTTCATGAAACTGAGTGAACTGCTCAAATGTTGCCGCTACTCCATACTCAGGCACAACATTCTCACCCTGAAACTGAAAGCCTTGATCGTACAGATGTTCCGGATGCTCGTCTTCTACGATCATATTATGCATGATCACACAAGCAGTCACCACCTCCCATAGTTTCTATGTGCTCCAAGTATTAGCAGGATACCGAACGATGCCCCATCGAGATTGCAAAACACCAAAAGCACGCTCGACATCCTTTCTAGCACTCTCTTGCTTTTGGGCAAATCTTTTTGTTTTCTTTCCGACAGGGTTGGGTATTGTCTTTACAATAGTGGTCCACTAAGGATAGATACCGTCACCCAAATAATATCCTTTGTCGTAGTTGTGGCCGTTGATAGTAAAGTTCACCGGTGAGCTGTTGCCTTCGGCAAGCCTAGCAAACATCGGCGAGCGTTGAAGCATGTTGATATCATTGTGTGATCCAGCCATGCCAAACAAAGAGTGACAGATCCAGAGATCTTGAGACGCCACGACCTCTAGTATGACAGTGCAAGCCCTGGCATGTCCCATATACTGCCCTTGCCAAGCAGAAGGGCAGTTCTTCCACTCCCAGTGCATGCAGTCTATACTGCCAAGCATCCCCGGGAAGCCCCTGCTACCATTCATCGCCAACAAACGGGCTGTATTTTCAGCTGTCGGCTCTCTCAAGTACTCAGGGTCAAACACAACAATCACAGCCTTGCAGAACTTATACAGGGACTCTAGGCATGTAGACTCGCTCATACGGACGTACTCGTTAATGAGATCACCGGGCACTCCGTATGCAAGCATTCGGATGGCGCCAGTGCATTTCTGATAAGAGGAGAAACCAATCTTGCCGACGGCATCCTCTTTTCACTCGAAGTAGTCATCACAGCCGACCACTCCCTCTCTAATACGGTTGAAAACATGCATACTCATACGAAACCGGCGGCGGAATTTGTGATGTTTGAACAACGGGTTTGTTGTATCAAAGTAGTCCTTCCAGAGAAGAAAATGCCCGCTCTCCCGGTTACGATTCAACGCCGGAAGATGACCCGGAATGGAGCCACGAAACAACGGCCGCTGGTTGTTGAGGTGGTGATGGACCAACACGGCAGTCAATATCTCCTCCTCCTCGTCGGACGACGAATCTTCGGAGTGGCAAATGAAATTGTGAAAAAAAATAACTTGTCGGCGGAGTCCATTTTCATACCTTGACAAACTGTCGAACAACTTGCATGCGTCGAAGAAGGAGACGACCGGCTAGGGGAGACGCGGCGCCCACAGACTAGCTAGCTGCCCTGCCGGAGTCCGACGAGTGTGACGGCGTCGGACGAGCGTGCCGGTCGTATGTGGCGGGGGCGGCGAGGCGTCTTCTTGGTCGCGGGGCGGCTGGGCGGTGGGGGAAGCGGCGGCGGGAACCAGTTTGCTCCCCGGCGACAAAACGGCGGCGGCGGATGACTGGGGGCAGGGGCGACGTTGCTGGGTGGATGTGGAGGCGGCGGTAGCTGGAAGAGTCGCCGGCAAAAATGGACGGCGGCGTCGGTGACGGAGGAGACGGGGGCGAGGGTTGCTTGTTGGCCGGGGGAGGGGAGGCCAATGTGCCACAAACCAGCGGGCCTGGGATAGAAGTAGGCGAGCGCACGCGCGTCCGTCGCGTGTCTGCACCGACGCAAATCATGTCAAAAAATAGGCTCGGAATGGATCGCCTACGGATGAAAAATGGATGCGCGTCCGTTCGGGTCGATGCGTTGGGCCGCCTTTTATGTCTGCATCGACTCAAACGAATGGCCGCAGACGAAATGGATCGCCCCATTAGAGTTGGTCTGAGGTCCCTGCGGCCACGACCGCCGTCCGCGGCCTCACCGACGTATCCCTCCCGGACTCCATCATCAAGCTATACTTTACTGGCAGTTCCAATGGTCCGAGGGCGCACTACGCGGGGCGCGTCGCCTACGCCTGCATCACCCCTCCGTGCGGCACATACCCGGAGCCCTTCATCCGCCGCGTCTTCCGCACCCTGGCGCTCGACCTGCAACAGAACTTCCAGTTCCTCCGTCCCGCCTTGGGCTCCGGTGACATTCTTATGTCATTCCGCAGGCCCGCCCTGTGACCGGGAGGCGGCCATGCGCAGGCAGCCGTTTCAACTCGACGGCGTCACGGTGAAGCTCGTGCCCGTTGAAACCATCACGGATGTCTCCCGCGGCGGCAGCTACATGGTCCACGCAGCACTGCACGACTACCCTGTCGAGCAGCGGACGGGGATACACACCGCGGACAACTGCCGCAGCTTTGGGCTCGTGCGCGAGATCGATCGCGCCTGCTTCGCGGCGCCCGACCTCTCCACCGTCCGCGTCGTCCTTCAGGTCGAGCACCCTCGGGAAATCCCCCGCGAGCTCCGGATCTACTACGATGATTGCTCCGCCAGCGTCGTCCCCGTCGAGATCGTCAGGGTTTGGGAGTGGTCGCACTCCTACGACGCCAATGGGAAGTACTTGCCTCTCTTCATATACTGTATCTCCTATCATATATGCTTGTACTAAATAGAACTGAGAATTTCTGCTTAAATTAAGAAATAGCGTTGTTTTTGATAATAACAGGGTGAATGATCCCTGCATACCTGTTAATTTACTGCTAATATTTTTATATGATTGAAACATTTTGTAGAAAAACCCCGCAAGAAGTGAGATGATGAAGGCAGGAGTGAAGCATGTTGGTGAAGTGGCTGAAGAAGTATTTAGAGCAGCACATGGGTGCCGTTTGGAGACTAGAAGAATCATGGGGTGACCAAAACTTCAAGTCTTTTCTGTTAGAAAATATTTGTAATCTCAACCTACTTCCTATCTTGTATCCTATTCAAACTCTTGTAAACCCAAACTTGTACATCACGGCAACCTCCTGCCTACATCAATATATACTCGATGCGGCTCCCGATGGGAGTAGGAACGCTTATTCATCTTACATGGTATCAGAGTCTCCTCTTCCACACATCTAGCCACAAACCAAAAACCCTAGATCATACACAACATCGTCTCCATGTCTTCCTCAGCCGGTGTCGCCCTCAACCTTGGTTCACCGCCATCTGAGAAGCTTGCAAGAGGAAACTTCATCCTCTGGAAGACGCAGGTTCTCCCAGCCCTATGAGGCGCGCAGGTAACTGGGCTTCTGGATAACTCCGATGCCGCTCCACCCAAAATAGTGGAGATCACGAAGGCGGACAAGACAACGGCGCAAGAGCCGAATCCGCAGTACGGGCCCTGGATCGCCAAAGACCAGCAGGTCCTATCATATCTACTCAACTCCATGTCTCCTGAGATTCTTGCGCAGGCCGTCGGGAAGGACTCCACCTTCGAGCTATGGACAACAGTCAATAATCTTTTCGCCTCACAATCGCAATCTCGGATCACCAACCTGAGGATCGCGATCACCAACACCAAGAAGGGCACCATGTCTAGCTCGGCATACATGGCAAAGATGAAAAGTCTTGGGGATGAATTAGCGGCGGATGGTCGTCCTGTCTCTGATCCGGAGATGGTGGACTATATCCTTGCAGGCTTGGACCACGACTACGACTCTATGGTGGCGGCGATCGGCGCTGTCAAAAACAACATCACCGCCGACGACCTATTTGCTCAGATCTCTGCCTTTGATCAAAGGATGGAGATGCTGGGCGACTCATCTTCTGGCGGGTTCCACACATCTGCTAATGCGGTCTACAGGGGCCGTGGTCAGTCCCGTGGCAGGTCTCGGGGGCGAGGAGGAAGGGGGCGCGGCCGTGGTGACCGCCATCCCCCTCCCTCCAATGGAGGCGGCGGCTTGAGAGGACGTCCTCGATAGCAGCAGCAGCAGCATCAGGTGCGTGAACAGCAACACGACTACCCTGAGTGCCAGATATGCCTCAAGCATCATCCAGGGGGTGCACGTGTTTGCTGGTGGCGCTATGAAGAGAACGATCAAGAAGAAAAGGAGGCACATGCTGTCTCCTATGGCGTGGATACCAATTGGTACGCCGACAGTGATGCAACAAACCACATTACAGGTGAACTGGACAAGTTGACGATGTGGGAGACGTACAATGGAGGAGACCAAATCCGCACGGCAAGCGGCTCTGGTATGGATATTACTCATATTGGTAGTTCAATTGTTAAAAACCCCATGAAAAATTTGCACTTGAAAGATGTCTTGCATGTTCCTGAAACATCCAAAAACCTTGTTTCCGTTCATCGATTCACTCTTGATAACAATGTTCTCATAGAATTCTACCCTTATTTTTTCTTGGTTAAGGACTTGACAACAAGGAGAATCATTCTTAGAGGACGGTGCGTGGGAGGTCTCTACCCACTCATATCATCATCATCATCATCATGGTCAAATAAACAAGCAAACATTGTCACCAAACCTTCATCGTCAAGGTGGCACAGTCGTTTAGGTCATCCATCTTCAGTCATAGTTAGATATATTCTTAGCAAAAATAAGCTCTCTTATGAGCCTAGTGTTGAGTCAGTTTGTGATCCATGTCAACAAGCCAAAAGTCATCAATTGCCTTATTCTATTTCTACTAGTGTATCTACTGCCCCATTGCAACTCATATTTTCAGATGTATGGGGGCCAGCCCCTACTTCAGTTGGTAGATTTTCCTATTATGTAAGCTTCATTGATGAGTATAGTAAATTCACTTGGACCTACTTGTTAAAGAAAAGGTCTAATGTATTCCAAGTCTTTATCAATTTTCAAAATCTTGTTGAACGTAAATTGAGCTCCAAAATTATTGCCATGCAAACTGACTGGGGTGGTGAGTATGAAAAGTTAAATTCCTTTTTCCAAAAGCTTGGCATCTCACATCATGTGTCTTGCCCTCATGCTCACCAACAGAACGGATCAGCTGAGAGAAAGCACCGTCACATAGTTGATATGGGGCTGGCACTTCTAGCCAATGCATCTATGCCACTTAAGTTTTGGGATGAAGCCTTCTTAACCGCCACATACCTCATCAATTTGCTTCCAAGCAAGGTTATCAAATTTGAAACACCCATTACACGTCTTCTTGGTGTCACACCCAACTATACATCTCTTCGTGTTTTTGGCTGCGCATGTTGGCCAAATCTTAGACCCTACAACACACGCAAGCTCGCTTTTCGCTCTAAAAGATGTGTCTTTTTAGGATATAGCCCCATGCATAAAGGGGTTAAATGCCTTGATGTTCCCACTAGTAGGGTCTACATATCCAGAGATGTAGTTTTCGATGAGTCCGTGTTTCCCTTTGCCTCTCTTCATCCCAATGCCGGTGCTCTTCTACGCAAAGAAATTCTTCTCCTTCCTACACATCTTCAGTCTTTTGATCATGGGGGTGACAGTTGTACTAACCAATGTGATGATATTCCTACTGGCACTGCTTCTTCTCTTATGCCTGTGCAGGCTCCTGGAGAAAATGGCGCTCAGAATGATCAAAATCCCGAAAATATTGCTCCAAATGACCTTATATTTCATGCTGCGGAAGAAGACGAGCCTGGCACGGATAACGAAGGCGATCCGGCGGCGCCTAATGCTCCTGTGCGTGTGCAGGCCTCGGATCACGCGAGCAGATCCGCCTCGGATCGCGCGGATCGCAATCCCACCAACAGCAGCACCGAATCGGGGGAAGGCCACTCCCGCCCCGCCACACCAGCGACAGCCGGGTCTAGCAGCGGGGCCAGATTCCCCTCGTCCCGCGCGTGCATGCAGCCGCGGTCGGGTAGCGGATCCGCTGTGCCGCTTCGGGCGGTTACAGCGCGTGTGTCTTCAGAGGCGGCAGCCACACCAGAGGCTACTGGATCTCCTGTGCGTGCTACGGCCGATTCTCCTGCGCATGCGTCAGTCCATGCAGATTCGCTCGGATCTGCTGTAACATGTGCACCTGCGGCTCAGCCTGTGGCTTCCTTAAGAGTTATGACTAGGCTGCAGAAAGGTATAAGAAATCCTAAGGTGAGAAAAGATGGAACTATACCATATGGTATGCTATGTATTGCAGGAGAACCAACAACATTGAGCAGTGCACTTGATGATCCCAAATGGAAGAAGGCAATGGATGAGGAATATTCTGCACTCATGAGGAACAAAACCTGGCATCTTGTACCAAATCAGAGAGGTAAAAATATCATTGATTGTAAATGGGTGTACAGGATTAAAAAGAAGGCAGATGGCTCCATTGACAGGTATAAGGCACGTTTAGTTGCCAAAGGCTTTAAGCAACGTTATGGCATTGATTATGAGGACACTTTTAGTCCTGTTGTGAAAGCTGCAACTATCAGACTTGTGCTAGCCATTGCTGTTTCCAGAGGATGGAGCCTAAGACAGCTAGATGTACAGAATGCGTTTTTTCATGGTGTTCTGGAAGAGGAAGTGTTCATGAGACAACCACCTGGGTATGAGAGTAAGAAACTACCACATTATGTTTGCAAGCTTGACAAAGCACTTTATGGCTTGAAACAAGCACCCAGAGCATGGTACTCTAGATTGAGCTTACAGTTGAAATATCTTGGCTTCATGGCTTCAAAGGCTGATACATCCTTGTTTATTTATAACAAGGCAGGAGTGGTCATTTTTGTGCTCATATATGTTGATGATATCATAGTTGCAAGTTCCTCACAAAATGCTACTAATGCTCTTTTGCATGACCTGAGTTCAGAGTTTGCCTTGAAGGATCTAGGTGATTTACACTTCTTCCTAGGTATTGAAGTCAAGAAAACACAAGATGGTATTGTGTTGAAGCAGGAAAAATACATTACTGAACTTCTGTCTCGCATGGGAATGCAAAACTGTAAGCCAGTACCTACACCTTTATCTTCCTCAGACAAACTCTCAGCATATGAAGGAGAACCACTTCGAGAAGAGGAAAGTACAAGGTATAGGAGTACTGTGGGAGCATTGCAATATTTAACTCTCACACGTCCAGATATCTCATTTGCTGTCAACAAGGTTTGTCAGTACCTACATGCACCTACTTTTGCACATTGGACAGCTGTCAAAAGGATTGTGAGATATATAAAGCATACTATGGAAATAGGACTTCACTTCAAATGTTCTAATTCCTCTCTTGTGAGTGCATTCTCTGATGCTGATTGGGCATGATGTAGTGATGACAGAAGATCAACTGGAGGTTTTGCAATATTCTTTGGATCCAATCTTATTTCTTGGAGTGCTAGAAAGCAAGCAACTGTGTCACGTTCTAGTACAGAAGCTGAATATAAGTCGTTGGCAAATGCAACTGCTGAAATCATTTGGGTTGAATCACTTCTTGAAGAATTGGGGATCAAGAACAAGCGTATCTCGTGCTTGTGGTGTGACAATTTGGGAGCAACATATTTGACTGCAAACCCAGTGTTCCATGCAAGAACAAAGCATATAGAAATTGATTTTCACTTTGTGCGCGAGAGGGTTGCAGCAAAGAAACTTGAGATACGGTTCATCCCTTCCAAGGATCAGTTAGTAGATGGCTTCACCAAGGCACTACCAGCAAGACCGTTTGAAGAGTTCAAGAGCAATCTTAATTTAGGATAGTTGAGATTAAGGGAGGGTGTTAGAGAATATTTGTAATCTCAACCTACTTCCTATCTTGTATCCTATTCAAACTCCTGTAAACCCAAACTTGTACATCACGGCAACCTCATGCCTACATCAATATATACTCGATGCGGCTCCCCTCGATGGAAGTAGGAACGCTTATTCATCTTACATTTCCCAGGACCGTGCTGGGGGAGCAATAAATTTCTGTATGATTAGCAGTTTGTATGTCGCTTTAGACACTTTTCTGTCGTCAAAACTATGTTGTTAAACCTGGTGCTGGGACTTGCATTTGAGCCCAGGCCTTACATCTTCCCCAGGGCAATGGGGGTGGGGGTGGGGGGGGGGGGAGAGAACTCTCTTTTATAAAAAAAAGAAGTGAGAAAACAGTACGATATACTGTATCTCCTATCATGTGTTAAACGGAAGGGAGAAAGCAGTATGACATACTTTATCTCCTATTATATGTCAAATGAAAGTGAGCGAACAATATGAAGCAGGGAATTCAAGACGAGAGCTCATGTTAGCGTCAAATAGAGGGGCTTTCGCTGAAGGTAGACGCAGATGGGTCGGCCCATTTGGAGGTTAAGAACTCGAGCGTGTAAAAAAATCGCCAAAAAGACCCGCGTGATCGAACTTGCACCTCACGCTCGTGAAGACAAGAAACCGAACCAATAGAGGTTTTTTCAAGCAATTCAAGAAAATAGAGAACAAAAAATAGAAATTCCAAACAAAATTCGACAAACACGAACACTTTTTAAAACCATATTTTTTCCCAAAAACGTGAACACATTTTGAAATTGGAACAAACTTTTCAAACATGAACACCTGTTGAAAAGATGAACAAAAATTCCAAAATTCCAGAAAGATGCACAATTTTTAAAATATACATTGAATATTTTTGTAATATACGCTGAACAACTTGTAAATACATACTGAAGATTTTTGTGATATAAGCTGAACAAATTTTAAATATAGATTGAATATTTTTGTAATATAAGGTCAACAATTATTAACTACACATTGAACAGTTTTGTGAGATATGCTGGAGAATATTTAAATACACAACTCCTGTTTGACGCTCGTTAGCATCAAAACATAGGAGTTTTCGCTGAAGGTAGACGTAGATGGGCCGGCCCATTTGGAGGTTAAGAACTCGAGCGCATAAAACATTGCCAAAAAGTGTGCAAACTAAATGATGGCAAATGTACATCATGGTGGAATGCATTTTTGGGGGTACTAGTCACAACGCAAGTTTATGGAATTTGTTCATATCATGGCAAGTTTCATATCTGGTCACATGGCAAATTCATGAAAAAATTTGTTTCCTGAAAAAAACATGGCAATAGTCTATAAAAATCTTTGAAATGTCCACATGGCAATTTTAAAAAGTTTAAAACTTGTCACGTGGCAACGACACTTGGGTCTCAACACCACAAACGAAACACCATCGACTAGCTGCAAGTTGAGAAGAACACCTAGACGAAGACACAAGCACAATTGAGCCCACTCTTGCAGTCCAAAAAATTGCGTCATGGAACTACCTGCATTATCCCTTTATCACCACCGTTCTCGCTCTTGCACTTGCAAGATTTCCCTCTGCGGATGCCAGATTGAGGAAGAGTTTTTCCCTCAAGAGACATCTGATTGCATTGATCATGCCATGGTACAAGTTAGTGAGGAAATTATTAAGCTTGATGGAGAATAGGTCCCCGAGGTTAAGCACCGACACTCCGACGACAACAACAACTTCGCCCATAAGAACGACATCTTCGGTGAACTCAGATGAGTGGATAGGCTCCAGGTGTGGTGGAGAGGGCTCCAAAGCCACATCAGGGAGTTGAAATCGGTCCCTCACAAAATTTATGAAGCACGACCATGATCTATAACACCAGTGTGCATTCATGCCAGAGGCCTTGCCCAGAGAGGGCAAGGCATGAAATGACGATGAAGCGATCGAAGAATCAAGGGAGAAGCATCCATATAGTTCCACATCAGGCAACATCAAGCTTAGACAGAGAGAGAGAGAGGAGGAGGAGGAGGAGGAGGAGGAGGCGTAATAGGAGCTCCATCTCAATCAGCACATGAGAGACGACCAGATACAAAAGAGTCGTTGGGGTGCTGAAATATTTGACGTTGACTAGACCTGACACCAACTTCATCGTTAACAAAGTGTGTCAATACATGCAGTCTCCTAAAGGACAACATTGGGGGAAGCCAAAAGGATTCTTGGGTATATTAGAGGAACCATGCAATTCAGTTTGAAGATCATCTGGTCTTCCTCATCTTTGCTGAGTGCGTTTTTCGATGCCGGCTGGGCAGGCTCAACAGATGATCGGCGCAGCACCGGGTGGATTTGTGGTGTTCTATGGAGGGAATCTAGTGCCTTGGAGTGCAAGAAAGCAAGCGACCATCTCCTGGTCGTCTACAGAAGCAGAGTACAAGTCGATAGTCAATGCCACAACAAGGATTATCTGATTTCAGTCATTGCTTCGTGAGCTAGGTGTTACTCAACAAACCCTAGTCCTATGGTGTGATAACCTGGGTGCTACGTATTTGTCAGCCAACCCGGTGTTTCACGCTCGAACAAAACACATCGAAGTTGATTTTCACGCTCAGAAAAATAATTTGTCTCGTCTTATGTGTAGTTGGACATGTGAACCATCCAAATAATTCTTCGATGGCGTTTCTTAAATATATCAACATTATAATTTTTTGGAACATTTCATGATTTTTTCCCTATATTTCACTATTTTTTAATTGTTCCATTGTCCCTTTTTGTTGTTGTTTCCTTGTTTCTCTATTCATAAAATACTGGAATTTCATATCTTCTATGCCGCAACATTGTGCTTGTTTCTTGCCATCTTTTCCGTGAGTGCATCTAGTTCTTGCCTGCTCTTGTACAAATTAATTTGTACCCACCATTATTCACTTCCTTCATGCATGTCATGGTATCCTTTGTGTCAGTACTGGAGATGCTCACAGAATCTTTAAGGATTAGTATCTTGCAAATGTGCAAATTATTCAATTTTTTCAAAACTTTCTCTTTAAAAGTTGCTCATGTTATACTCACAAATGAAAATACGTAGATGTGGGTCCCACAAAAAACAAAAATATGTACATGGGTATTCGATGAAATTAATAAAAGAAAAAAAATGAGATTTTTTTAAAATAAACTTGACTTTCTTTTGCACTAGTATATCAATTTTCGTGAAGGGGAAACCCCCTTGACTTCCGCAAAAAACAAACAAATTATATACTACTAGTTACTATTCACATGATTTTCGCCTTCAATTTTATTTTCTTTTTTGCCCTAAAGTTAGCGGGTTTTTCTTCGCCATTTTTTCAACGAGTACAACAGAAGGTCAACTTTATTTCAGAAACTTTTTCATTGTTTTGACCTTTTGTAATTACTATATTGTTCATATAGGTTGTATATACACCCAGTAACCAAACGTTCCTGTCCGCCTGCGCTCCTATCACCCCAGGTCTCCAACCCCGCCTGTGTGGCTTTGTCGCTTTAAAATCTTTCCCCGCGCAACTTTAGAGTTCCCAGGCGATTCGAGCTATCCGGCTGACACCGGTTTAAACTATTGGTGACGTGTCAAAAAAAGATTTGTTTGAAGTTTTTGGTATTTATTTGGAATTTATTATTCATGATGTACGGTGGTGAAAGTGCTAGTGATCGACTAGAGGGGGGGGGGGATGAATAGGCGATTTTTAATGAGAGTCTTCAAAACATGGAAGTTTCGAAGACAAACGATAGAAATAAACCTATTACCATGTAGCGGAAGGTAGACTACACTAGGCAAACCATAGTCAAGTATTCAATGAAGTGAAAGCACAATGACTAATAGCAGCTAGGCAGTAAAGATCAGGTAGGAAGATATTGTGAAGCCAATCAGAACAAGCAGTCACTCAATGAAGACAAAAGATAATGCAATCATACAATGAATTCACAAGGACCAACAGCAAGTAAAGGGAAGGGAAGGATGAAACCAGTGACTCGTTGAAGACAATGATGTGTTGGACCAGTTCCAGTTGCTGTGACAACTGTACGTCTGGTTAGGGAGGCTGAGATTCAACTCAGAAGACCTCGTCTTCACCTTATTCCCCTTGAGCTAAGGACACGAGTGCTCGCCCAATCACTCTGGTAAGTCTTCAAGGTAGACTTCCAAACCTTCACAGACTTTGTTCACCGGCGATCCACAATGACTCTTGGATGCTCAGAACGCGACGCCTAACCGGCTAGAGGATTCACAGTCCTCAAGTGTAATAAGTCTTCAGATCCACAGACAGGAAGACTTAAGTGATGCCTAATACTCTTTGTCTCTGGGTGTTTAGGGCTTTATCCTCGCAAGGAATTCTCTCTCAGAGGCTTCGAGGTGGGTTGCTCTCAAACGACAAAAGCCGTACTCTAACTCTAAGCAGCCAACCGTTTATGGTTGTAGGGGGTGGGCTATTTATAGCCCCTTGGCAACCTGACCTGATTTGTCCGAAATGACCCTTGGTCACTAAGGAACTGACACGTGTTCCAACAGTCAGATTTCAAACACACACGACAACTTTACTTGGGCTACAAGCAAAGCTGACTTATCCAACTCTGGACAAGATTTGCTCTCATAGTCTTCACTCGAAGACATAGGATTTTGGTTAAGCATCACTTCAGTCATTCTGACTGGTTCTCTTGGACCCCACTTAACAGTACGGTGGTTCCTATGACTCAACAAAGAAGAAAAAGAACGACGAACGAACTAAGTCTTCGCGCTCCATAGTCTTCATGCAATGTCTTCTCTTGTCATAGTCTTGAATGTGAATGTCTTCACATACCACCTTTGACTTCAATGTCTTCTTACATTTTTAGGGGTCATCTCTGGTAGGAAAACCGAATCAATGAGGGACTTCTACCTGTGTTATCCTGCAATTCTCACAAACACATTAGTCCCTCAACTAGGTTTGTCGTTAATACTCCAAAACCAACTAGGGGTGGCACTAGATGCACTTACAATCTCCCCCTTTTTGGTGATTGATGACAAACTAGTTGAAGTTTTCAACGGGGAATAAAATATGTGAAATTGTAAAGGATAGGTTATTGTCTTCATAAGTGGCAAAGGCTCCCCCTGAAGATGTGCATATAAGTAATTTGCTTTTGGTACGCAAATCCACATGGCAGGTTGTACTTGTGGAGATCCTCTTCAACTTATGATGACAATTCATCATGCATGAAAGGTATGTGAAGATAATGACATGCATAATGAAAAATGGACGTCTGCAAAATGATCTAAGTGCGGAATTTATCGTCGCACATGCGGAATTTATCATCGCATCACAGTAAAGCAAATAAGTAGCAGACGACCATCGGGTTTGAGTGTTACAACTCAAAGAACCAAATGTATCAAAACGTAAGAGTTGTAAACACTAGGCAAAATATAAAACTACCGCCCATATGAACCCGCTTGAAGACTATCAAACTCATATGCTTCTCCCCCTTTTGTCAGTAAGGACCAAAAAGGTTTGAAGACATAGAGCACCTACTCATTCCCATGAGGAGTTGGTGAAGCAGCAGGGTCGTCGGAGTTGGTTGGCGGTGCAGACGAACTCGGTGCAGTGGTGATTCGCGCTGAAGGTGGTGAAGTAGCATCGTCTTCATCATCGATGACACATGCATTCACTGTTGCAGCAGAGGAGGAGAACTCAGAGTCTTCAAGAGACGGAGTTCGTCGCAGCACAGTCCTTCTTGGAGGTGTTGAGTCAAACTTGAAGCGTTCAGAGAAGCCATCCTCTTGAAGATCATCTTCAGAACGCATAAGCGTCAGCCCTTTCCATGTATGCCGACAGGTTTCATGGGAAACAAAGGCATTCTTGGTGGCAAGGTTGCGAATCCTGTTTACGTCTACCAAGAGGCTTTACATTTGGCGCTTCAGCCAGTCATGATGCTTATCCTGTTTTTGATGAAGGGCAACCAGAAGCTCTCGGTCATTGAGAACACGGGATCGCTTCTTGGGCCGTTGTGCAATGGTGCTTTCAGTGGCTTCAGTGAGGGCACGATGAGGTGCACGGGTAGTACCAGCCAGAGGATAAACACGAGTGACTGCTGGGTCGCCTTCAATGTGTTGAGAGAAACTTTGCTTATCAGCATTCTGAAGACTAAGGGGATCCTTGGCAGGCTCTGGATAGATGGCTTCAACTGACATATCAACGTCAGGCAGAAAGATCCGATGATTGCGAGCAGAGGGTTGATAGGTGACAGCTGAGTGTAGTTTGATCAGCCGCATAATCCATGGAGCATAAAACTTCAAGCCAAAGAGATCAGATCCTGACGCAGCAAGTTGGCAGATGAAGAAGTCTTGTGCATTGAAGCATTTGTCGTGAAGAATATGGAAGACTAAAGTCTTCATAGCACCTTCCAACTTTGCATGTGGAGAATGTCCTTTGATGGGCCAGAGAGTTCGCCTTATGATGTGATAGATAGTGCGTGGCAGATAATCAAGGTCTTCAACAAAGAACTCCTTAGGATATGCAGCATCTGGAGGCAAATGCTTCATCATGCTAAGCATCTGACTCATGTTTGGTTCAGGCTTGTGAAAAATGCTCTCCATAGCTGCACTGTGAAGCTGACAACCAGGTTCACAAAGATCTCCTGGAGCGGGCAGGCCAGTGAGCTCAATGATATCAAAGGCTTTGGCTTCATGATGAACATTGCCTGTCATCCACTCAAGGACCCAAGTCTTCGGATCCCTGTTGTAGCCACGAATATGAAGAGTGGCATAGAATTGGAGCAGCAATTCTTTGTTCCAGTGCTCCTTGTCAGTGACGAACGGCAACAATCCAGACTCTCTGAAGCAATCCAGAGCTTCTTCCAAACAGGGCAGACCAGTTATGGCTTCAGTGTCAAGGCGCATATGTGGGAAAATGTGACCTTGATTGTACAGAATGCATGAGTAATAACTGCGCTGCTGATAGCTCCAGAACCGATCAGAAGATATTCTTGCCTTGGTGTAGTGGTTCTTGGCACTATCAAAGAAGGTGTTGTGTGCCTTGAAGCCATTGATATTGAACGATCCGTGTGCAGATGTAGTGCCTGGAAACCTGAGCAACCTTGGTATTGGCTTCTGAACCTGAGGCCTGTGCTCAACGTGATAGTCAAACTGAGGACCAGCAGCAGGCGGAGGAGTCAGAAAAGGCCATTTGACAGTGATAAGTTAGCCATAGTTGAATGCTTGCTCGATAGTGTGTGGCCTTGGTGGCGGAACAGGAGCAGTGGCATCAACATAGGCGTCAAGATGCACAACAGAGGCTTCAGGAGCAGTTGCATCATTGGCTTCATTGGCTTCTGGCACATTGGTTGGTGCAGGCTCCACATTTGCTTCAGCCATGACTACGTCATTGGCTTCATTTGTGTTGGTGGTGGCAGCCTCAAGATTCTCAACCTCCACTTGATGAGCTAGAGGGTCGGTCACGTTCTCCTCGAGAACAACATCTTGGTGAGACGGGGGTGTAGCAACTCTTGGGGCTTCTTCTTCATCGGCTGATGCAGCCGGAACATCTTCAGCCATTTTTGCTTCGGATTCAGAGACAGTCACAGTAGGAGTGGCATCTGGAAACACTTGACTTGCAACAGATTGGTGGTGCACTTCTCCTTTTAGAACGCTCGAAAGAGGGACTTGAGGCCTTGGTCCTTTGCGAAGCCTGCGTAGCGCTGGCGACGCCTGTGGAGATGGAGTTGGTTGGGCCTAAAGTCGTCTTCTTCGTCTGGCACATGTGGTGTGACTTGTTGTTTTTGGGGAGTACTCGGGGTGTCTTGTTGTTGTGGGTGATCAGCCCATGATGCATCCTGAGCAATTAGCGTCAGAGGACGACCAATGCTGATGAGTTCGCTGTTCGTGAGAACATGCGATGATACCAAGTTGTGCTCGATCTGAGGAAGAACTACATCATCTTCAACATTGTCATGGTGACCAATGTCTTCAGCAGCGGTGGGGTCAACTGCTGGAATGCCTTCAGCTTCATGAGCCTATGTGGAAGCAGGCTCATGAACAATCAGTTGGCGCTCATGGTGTTCAGATGCAGGGCGAACCATTGAGATAGGTTCAACAACTAAGGGCTCTGTGGGAGCATCCCGGTCCTTCTTTGTTTTGCGCTTCTTCTTAGAGGGAGCGACATCAGAAGCTTCAGGATTTTTCCTTTTTCTGGCTTCAGCCTCGGCAGTCCTCGTCTTCTTCAGTTCTGAAGCGGTTGACCTGACCTTTGGCTTCGAGCCAGTCATGCTGCTTGGGAAGACCATGCGAGGTTCTTCCTGCCTTGAAGGTGCAGATTGGTCAGTTGAGGGCTTCTTCTTCTTTGCAGCCATTCTGGGGTCGTTGCCAGGATGACCAAGAGCCTTGCGCTTCTTAGCCTCATTGTAGGCCTGCACACACTTGTCAGCCAGGCTCTTCATGCGCTCACGAGAACCTTTAGCTTCTTCACGCTTCTTGAGAAAGGCTTCTTTGAGCTCGTGTAGCATGATCTTGAAGTTTTTGACATCTTGCACGCTGAGCTTGGCCATGTGCTTCTTGAACTGAGCTTTCTCATAGTTGATCTTTTGCTTTAGTTCAACGATGCACTGAGCTAGAGCTAGCTCAGAAGCAATGACGCCAGTGAAGGCGACACTGAGGCCAATTGGAAGTTGCAGATCTTCAAAGCTGAGATTGGGGTTTCAAACCACTCATCAATGAAGTTGTGGATGATTGCCACATCAAAGAGAGGCAAATCATTGAAGATTTCTGCTTCTTCCTTGCTCTTAATCAGTTGCTCAAGAGCGTCATCTACAAGATCTTCATCGCTGGGCAGATCAATGGCGTCGTTGCGCAGAATAGTAGCAGCAGTCAGTTCTTGGCTGGTGGGTTGCAAGGGCATCTTTACTCTCGAGGGCTTGGAGATGCGTGACAAATCTTCAGACTGCACACTGTGTTTAGGAGGTGCAGTGGCCAGAGGCTTCGCCTGTAAGACCTTTGGTGCAGGAGCAGGCTTTGAAGCTTTAGGCTTCTTTAGTTTCTTTGGCTTCGGCGGTGCAGGCGCTTCATCAGATTCAGCGACATCTGTAGGCTCATCCACGGCTGTCCCTTGAACCATGATATGAGTGATGAGACTTTCCAGGTTGTAGAAGGGCCCAACAAGATTGGGTTCAGCTTCGCGGGTGCCATCGGCACAGGGAGCAGAAGGACCAGGGTTGAAGTCTAGTCCCAATGACTTCTTGTTTTGCTTAGCCGAATTCTTGGCAAACTGGAAGTTGCGCTTGAACAGATTGTTGTCACGACACCATAGAAATGACGATGGGTCAGCATCTGCAGGCTGTGGTCCACGGACCATGCAGGGATAGAAGCCTTGTTCAATGGCTTCACCTCTGGACCTGGGTTGAAGATTTTTGTATAGGATGTCTCCCCATGGTCGCTTGATGGCATTCTTCTCAGCATATTCCTAGGTCACAAACTTGTACTTGAACCATTGCTCAGCCCAGTATCTTCGAATCCATTGGATTCGTGTCTTGCGCTGATTGTAATCCTCTTCTGGATCTGTCTTGTACAGCTCTGAGAGGTCATCAGGCAGATCTCTTGATGTTCCCCCTTGACGCTGTCTGCCATCCTTCCTTGCTGATTTCTCTGTAGCCATGAACTTCAAACTGAATGGCTTCAACACGTTCAAAGGTTTCAAAGGCTTCCGCTTGCTGGTCAAACAGGAACTGGCTTCGGGAGAATTTATATGATGCTGTAAGAATTCTGCAAATGAATGCAGACTATGAGAACCAAGGGATTCCCCCATGGACATGTACCTGTGACAGCATTAAGGTGTGAGGGAAGGGGAAGAGGTCATATGCATTCTCAAAAGATTTTGAAGATAAATCAGTTTAGAAGACATTGACCTCATAGTGCGAAGACATTCACTCATAGATAGAGAGTTGGTTCTAGATTTGTACGAATCCACGAATAAGTACAAGTGAGGAATCTAACTACTTTGTGAAGCATAAGTGAACATACTAGGCATATTATGAGATGCAGTATGAAATAGATCCAACTTGTGTGAACAAAAACTGCTTGTGGTAGAAATTGATGAATCTATAGGATCGAAGGGGCCGTAAAAAGGAAGTTTTATTTACCACACGAAGAACTGCAAGACGGAGTGGGAGAGGAGGCCGAGCAGTTCGATCGTCCGTGCCCTAACTTGGCGACGGAGGACACCTATGGCGACGGCGGAGAAGACGATGTCTGCGGCCGGCGTGAAGACGGCGTCGGTGAGGTCGTGGCAGCTAAGCGCTTCGTCGCCGGCGTCGCCGAGGGCTAGCGGTGGCGCTAGGGTTTGTGCGAGAGTGGATGAGGGAGTCCTGGATTAGGGGGTGTTCGGATAGCCGGACTATACCTTCAGCCAGACTCCTGGACTATGAAGATACAAGATTAAAGACTTCGTCCCGTGTCCGGAAGGGACTTTCCTTGGCATGGAAGGCAAGCTTGGCGATACGGATATGTAGATCTCCTACCATTGTAACCGACTTTGTGTAACCCTAACCCTCTCCGGTGTCTATATAAACCGGAGGGTTTTAGCCCGTAGGATAACATACACAACAACAATCATACCTTAGGCTAGCTTCTAGGGTTTAGCCTCTTCGATCTCGTGGTAGATCTACTCTTGTACTACCCATATCATCAATATTAATCAAGCAGGACGTAGGGTTTTACCTCCATCGAGAGGGCCCGAACCTGGGTAAAACTTCGTGTCCCTTGCCTCCTGTTACCATCCGGCCTAGACACACAGTTCGGGACCCCCTACCCGAGATCCGCCGGTTTTGACACCGACATTGGTGCTTTCATTGAGAGTTCCTCTGTGTCGTCGCCGTCAGGCTCAATGGCTCCTATGATCATCAATAGCGATGCCGTCCAGGGTGAGACCTTCCTCCCCGAACAGATCTTCGTCTTCGGCGGCTTCGCACTGCGGGCCAATTCACTTGGCCGTCTGGAGCAGATCGAAAGCTACGCCCGTGGCCGTCAGGTCAGATTTGGAACTTTAAACTACATGGCTGACATCCGCGGGGACTTGATCTTCGACGGATTCGAGCCACTGCCGAGCGCGCCGCACTCTCCCGACGAGCATGATCTAGCTCTGCCGCCGAACAGTGCCCTGGAGGCCGCACCCGCATCAGCTTCGACCCTTAATTCGGAGCCAACTGCGCCGATCGAGGATGGGCGGTTGGACGCCACCTCGGGGGCTGCGATCCCAACGGTGATTGAGCCGAACACCAGCCCCGTACTCTATGAGACTCGTGACTCCCAGGAGCCGGACTCCTCTCCGGACTCCAAACCCTCCGCGCCCCTGCCGATCGAATCCGATTGGGCGCCGATCATGGAGTTTACTGCCGCGGACATTTTTCAGCACTCGCCTTTCGGCGATATCCTGAAGACACTGAAGTCTCTCTCTTTATTAGGAGAGCCCTGACCGGACTACAGTCAGCAAGGTTGGGGTACGGACGATGAAGAAATTCAAAGCCCACCCACCACCCACTTTGTAGCCACTGTCGACGACTTAACCGACATGCTCGACTTCGACTCCGAAGACATCGACGGTATGGACGCCGATGAAGGAGATGATGAAGAACCAGCGCCTACTAGGCCCTGGAAAGCCACCTCATCATATGACATATACATGGTGGACACCCCAAAAGAAGGAGATGGCGATGGAACAGCGGAGGACGACCCCTCCACGAAACAGCCTAAGCGCCGGCGTCAGCGGCACCGCTCAAAATCCCGCCAAAACAAATATGGTGATTCAAGCATGGGAGATAATAATACTCCGGAAAGTGCCGAAGAAAACCCCCTCCAGCAAGATTTAGCACAGGAGGATGGAGAAACCAGCCCTCATGAGAGAGCGGCAGATAGAGAGGTCGAGGACAATAATTATATGCCTCCCTCCGAAGACGAAGCAAGCCTCGACGATGACGAATTCGTCGTGCCAGAGGATCCCGTCGAGCAAGAGCGTTTTCAACGCAGGCTTATGGCCATAGCAAGAAGCCTCAAGAAAAAACAGCAACAACTTAGAGCTGATCAAGATTTGCTAGTCGACAGATGGACTGAAGTCCTTGCGGCCGAAGAGCATAAACTCGAACGCCCCTCCAAGAGCTACCCAAAGCGCAGGTTGCTACCCTGATTAGAGGAGGAAGCACTTGATTCGTCCGACCGGCCACCTCGTGGCCGCGACAGAGAGGCCTCTCAGCCCTCCACTCAAGCCGCACCCCGTACCAAGGCACGGGAATATGCGCCGGACTTACGAGATATGTTGGAGGACAAGGCAAGGCAAACAAGATCGATCTACGGATCGCGGGGGCGCCCCATGGCTCGAGACGGTAATTGTCACGCCGGCCACAAATTCGGCAGGGCCGAACACAGTAGACAAAGCTCATTGGAGCTACGTCATGATATAGCCCAGTACAGAGGTGCCGCACACCCACTATGCTTCACAGACGAAATAATGGATCATCAAATCCCCGAGGGTTTCAAACCCATAAACATCAAATCATATGATGGCACAACAGATCCGGCGGTATGGATCGAGGATTATGTCCTTCATATCCACATGGCCCGGGGCGATGATTTCCACGCCATCAAATACCTCCCACTCAAGCTTAAAGGACCAGCTCGGCATTGGCTTAACAGCTTGCCAACAGGATCAATCAGTTGTTGGGAGGACCTGGAAGCCGCATTCCTTGACAATTTCCAGGGCACTTATGTGCGACCCCCAGACGCCGATGACCTAAGTCACGTAATTCAGCAGCCATAGGAATCGGCCAGGCAATTCTGGACACGGTTCCTAACAAAGAAAAATCAAATAGTCGACTGTCCGGACGCTGAGGCCCTAGCAACCTTCAAGCACAATATCCGTGACGAGTAGCTGGCCCGGAACCTTGGACAGGAAAAGCCGAAATCTATGGCAGCACTCACGACACTCATGACCCGCTTTTGTGTGGGAGAAGACAGCTGGCTTGCTCGTAGCAACAATATGACCAAGAACCCTGGTAACTCGGACACTAGGGACAATAGTGGCAGGTTGCGTCACAACAAGCAGAAGGGCCGCATTAACAGCGACAACGCTGAGGATACGACAGTTAATGCCGGATTCAGAGGCTCTAAATCTGGTCAGCAGAAAAAGCCATTCAAAAGGAATCCTAGGGGCCCGTCCAGTTTGGACTAAATACTCGACCGCTTGTGCCAGATACATGGCACCCCCGAAAAGCCGGCCAATCACACCAACAGGGATTGTTGGGTGTTCAAGCAGGCAGGCAAGTTAAACACCGAAAATGAAGACAAGGGGCTGCATAGTGATGACGACGAGGAGCCCCGGCCGCCGAACAACAGTGGACAGAAGGGTTTTCCCCCACAAGTGCGGACGGTGAACATGATATACGCAACCCACGTCCCCAAAAGGGAGTGGAAGCGCGCGTTAAGGGACGTATACGCGGTAGAGCCAGTCGCCCCAAAGTTCAACCCATGGTCCTCCTGCCCGATCACCTTTGATAGAAGGGACCATCCCACTAGCATCCGTCATGGCGGATTCGCCGCATTGGTTCTAGACCCAATTATTGACGGATTTCATCTCACTAGAGTCCTTATGGACGGCGGCAGCAGCCTGAACCTGCTTTACCAGGATACAGTGCGGAAAATGGGCATAGATCCCTCGAGGATTAAGCCCACCAAAACGACCTTTAAAGGCGTAATACCAGGTGTAGAGGCCAACTGTACAGGCTCAGTCACACTTGAAGTGGTCTTCGGATCTCCGGATAATTTCCAAAGCGAGGAGTTAATCTTCGACATAGTCCCATTCCGCAGTGGTTATCACGCACTGCTCGGGCGAACCGCGTTCGCCAAGTTCAATGCGGTACCGCACTACGCATACCTTAAGCTCAAGATGCCAGGCCCTCGAGGAGTAATTACGGTTAATGGAAACATTGAACGCTCCCTCTGAACGGAGGAGCACACGGTGGCCCTTGCAGCGGAAGTACAAAGCAGCCTCTCCAGGCAGTTCTCCAGTCCGGCCACTAAATGACCGGACACCGTCAAGCACGCCCGGAGTAACCTACAACAAGACCGCCTGGCATGATCCGAGCAGGCATAGTGTAACACCCTCGATGCGACTATAGCTCCCACGTGTCGAGGCACGACTTAGAGACATAATCGCATTGAAGGCATATGTCGCAAGTGAGGTAATCTTCACACAACCCATGTAATACATAAGGGAAAGAGATACATAGTTGGCTTACAATCGCCACTTCACACAATTGCAAGAATAAAGCATTACATCAAACAAATACAATCAAGGTCCGACTACGGAACCAAAATAAAAGAAGAACCCCAAATGCGACAAAGGTCCCAATCACCCCCAACTGGGCTCCACTACTGATCAACTAGAATGAAACAACACAAAGGACAAGATCTTCATCGAGCTCCTCCTGAGCTTGGTTGCGTCATCTGCACAGACTCATCGGCACCTGCAAGCTGATTTTGGAAGTATCTGTGAGCCACGGGGACTCAGCAATCTCACACCCTCGCGATCAAGACTATTTAAGCTCATAGGTAAGGCAAGATATGAGGTGGAGCTGCAGCAAGCGACTAGCATATATGGTGGCTAAACATACGCAAATGAGAGCGAGAAGAGAAGGCAAAGCACGGTCGATAAAAGTATGATCAAGAAGTGATCCTAGACTACCTACGTCAAGCATAACTCCAACACCGTGTTCACTTCCCGGACTCCGCCGGAAAGAGATCATCACGGTTACACACACAGTTGATTCATTTTAATTAAGGTCGACTTCAGGTTTTCTACAACTGGACGTTAACAAATTCCCATTTGCCCATAACCGCGGGCACGGCTTTCGAAAGTTCAAATCCCTGCAGGGGTGTCCCAACTTAGCCCATCACAAGCTCTCACGGTCAACGAAGGAATAGACCTCCACCCGAGACATTCCGATCAGACTCGGTATCCCGGTACAACAAGACATTTCGACAGGGTAAAACTAAACCAGCAACACCGCCCGAATGTGCCGACAAATCCCGATAGGAGCTGCACATATCTCTTTCTCAGGGCACACTCAGATGAGACTAGCTATGAGTAAAACCAACCCTCAAGTTTCCCCGACGTGGCCCCGCAGGCAGCTCAGTTCGGACCAACACTCAGAGGAGCACTGGCCCGGGGGGGGGGGGGGTTAAAAATAATGATGACCCTTGGGCGCGTGACCCCAAGGGAAAAGAAAAGGCTAGGTGGAAAATGGTAAAACCAATGTTGGGCATTGCTGGAAAAGCTTTACTTAAGGCGAACTGTCAAGGGGTTCCCATAATAGCCCAACCGCGTAAGGAACGCAAAATCCGGGAACATAACACCGATATGACGGAAACTAGGGCGGCAAGAGTGGAACAAAACACCAGGCATAAGGCCGAGCCTTCCACCCTTTACCAAGTATATAGATGCATTAATTAAATAAGATATATAGTGATATCCCAATAAGTAAATAAATATTCCAACAAGGAACGGCCTCTAATCTTCACCTGCAATAGCAACGCTATAAGAGGGGCTGAGCAAAGCGGTAACATAGCCAATCAACGGTTTGCTAGGACATGGTGGGTTAGAGGTTTGACATGTCAATTTGGGAGGCTGACAAGCAAATGGTAGGCATCGTAGCATTGGCATAGCAAAGAGCGAGCAAACTAGCATAGCAAAGATAGTAGTGATTTCGAGGGTATGATCATCTTGCCTGAGATCCCGCAAGGAAGAAGAACGAGTCCATGAAGAAGACAAACGGAACGTAGACGAACGGATCCTCACAAACGCGACATTCACGGAATCAACCCGAAGGAGCAAACATCGGAAAGGAGCAAACAATCATGGTAAACAACCATCACATAATCATGGCATGATGCACAATCAAGTATGATGCGTGTCCAGTTTAAGTATGCATGGCATGGCAAAGTGCACAAGCACTCCTATAAATTAAGTGGAGCTCAATATGCATCGGGATGCATATTGACAAAACACCACATCAATTATTTAGTTCTCTCTCGTTTATGTACCCCAACAATATTAAATGCTGATTAACATGGCAAGAGGTGAAGCACAACAAAACTACCTATCTAGGCAAGTTTAAATGAGGCCGGAAGCAACGAACAACAATTCCGGAAAATCCTCATATGCATAATTTAAGGTTTGGTACTGTTCTGCCCTAAACATTATTTTAGAGTTGTTAAACATGCAAATTGAAGCCACCATGTTAAATTAGGCATTTTTCTACCCCATTTACATATAAAGATTATTTAAATCGGAGCTACGGTTATTTAGTTATGAATTAAATCATTTTAGCATGGCATAGGGGCAAATTTAAACAAACATCATTTTAAACATTTCAAACATGGATGAAAGTTGGATATTATTAATCTACACAAAATTCTGAGCAAGTTTCATATATAAAACATTTTAATCCGATGCACGGTTAGTGAGTTATTAAATGCATGAACTAGAGGGACTATTCTGCAAAACTGGCAATCTCTGGAATAATAGACAAATCGCCGATCTGAAAAAAAAACGATGCGGGCCGAATCTGGGACAAGCCCATCAGCAGGGAAGAAAAAAACAACAGGGGGCGCTGGGGGGTGGCTCACCCATGGGCTTGGCCCGATTCGGTGGGGAGGAGGCCGGCTTGGGGCTGCGGGGCTGGGCCGGATCTGGCACGGCGGCCCAGTAGAGAGGAGGGGCTGGCGCTGGGCCTCGCGCAGGACGCGGCCCACGTCAGGTGGAGGCGGGCGCTCGTCATCTCCCTCAACAGGAGGTCGAGCGAGGCCATGGCAGGGGTGCCAGCGGCGATCCATGGCGATGGCGGGCGGCGAGAGGCAGGGGATCGACGGGGACGACGGATCTGGAGTGGTGGAGGCCGGATCGGGCTCCGGGGACCCATTCCCAGCGAGGGTGAGGGTTAGGCGCCATGGTGGCGGCACTGACCAAGGAGGAGAGCAGAGGGGTTAGGGAGAGAAAGAGAGACAGGGAGGAAAGGAAAAGGCGACGGCGGCGTGACCTGGGTTCAAGGCGGCCGGCGACGAGCATGCTCGGGATCGGGCTCCGGCAGCGAGGAGATGGTGCGGCGGGGGTAGACTCCCTCGATCCAGGTCGGGATCGAGGAGGCTGCGGGAGGCCGGGTGCGCGCGGCAGATGGGCTCCGCGGGCCCCTCTCAGGCCTGGCAGGGCCGCGGGAGGTGGGAGGAGGCCAGGGGCGACGTGGCGGCTTCCTGGTGGTGGAGGGCGGTGGCTGCAGCGGCGCTGGCCGCACAGGCGGCGCCAAGTGGCGAGGTAGGGGTGGTGCGGCGCGGAAATGGAGGTGGGAGGCGGCTAGAGGTAGGTGAGGGGCTAGGGATGCCCAAAAATGAAAGGGGAAGGTCTATATATAGACAAGGGGGCTACGTTAGGGGGATTTTTGTCCGTTCCGGAGCCTCCGATCGCGATCTGACGGACCAGAACGGAGGGGGGGTTTAGATAGGTGGGCTAGTGGGCTGTGAAGAGAGGTTGGGCTGAGATGAGAGGAGAGGAGTGCAGCCCGGTAACTGTTTCCGGAGACCGAAAACGTCCGACGATAGACCGGCTACTATTGCCGCTATATTTATCCGTTGGGGCGTCAAACGGACTCCGAATGTGATGAAACTTGACAGGTGGTCTATCTACACTATAATAAGACCACACGTCAAATCTCATCCCATTCCGAGAACATTTTCCGGCCACTTATAAAATAATATTTCGGACATGCCGCGGGCGCGTGCAAGTGTGTCTGGGCTCAAAACGGACAACGGAGAGAACTCGGAGAACCCGGACGAATGCATGTTTTAAAAACATGATGATGCAATGCACATGATGACATGATAAAATGCAACACGCAAGCGAATGACACGGCAACGACAACGAATAACTGAACGACACCTGGCACATCGGTCTCGGGGCGTTACAACACTCCACCACTATGAGAGGATCTCGTCCCGAGATCTAGAATGGCACCGGTGGGAAAACGGAAGAGAAAGAGAAGAGGTAAACTAAGTTGCTTCTTGACAAATGAGTGAAACCAAAGAACCTTACAAAGGTTGAACAAGTTCGAGAAAAGAATACAACGAAGGTGAACTAGGTCGAAAACACTCTGTTAGAAAAAAGGACAAAGAGCATTGCGAAAAACCTTGAGGTTGAAGGGCAATATATATATTAAAAACACTCCGGTTAAAGAAGGGGATCAAGGAAGACCAAATTCGGGCAGCGCTCCAGTTGAAACGGAAGGCAAAAACTTGATAAAATGAAAAGAACTTGAGAAAAAGAGCACGGCACTCCGGTTTAATGGATAGGCATGAAAAAACACGATCCTGACAAAGCAAGAAGATGGGTTGGAGAGAGCAACATCACCATACCTCTGGAACGCAGGGAAACAAGATCTTGAGGGAGCACGCTTACAACAAATGCTAGAACGGAGTTGTTGGAAAACCAACAACGAAAAGAATAAGCTTGGTATGGTCTTATGGAATACATCTCAAATTATGAGGTGACAACCTGCCACTCATGGGAAAAAGAATTGGATTGATAGGAACAAGGAGATGAGAAGCTATCTCACCGGGAGGATAAATGACGAACTAGGGTCGTTTATAAGCATCATAAATAGTAACAATCCTTAGGGAAGGCTTTAGGTGAAATATAACCCAAGATAACTCCAAAGAAGAGATTGGTGGATGTAAAATATCTCATTCTTGACAATATGTGAATCATGAAAAATGAACTCAAATTATCAAAAATGACATAATACCACCTCCAATGATACGGAAGAAAGAATTGCACTCCGGATTACAATATGAAGGAAGCTTGAGCTCCTCTGAAAAGAATCTCGATGAACACTTTGAGAAGGAATTAAATCCTTGATGAGCCATCATGTAGAACCTCCATGAAGAACTCCGGTAAACAAAAGAATGAAAAGAAAGAGAAATTGGAAACACAAGGTGAATCCTTGCAATGATTTAGACGGATCTCCGTGATAATTAGAGCTTGGAACTCCGGGAAAAAGAGAAGATGAAACAAATGAAACCGAGAATTTGAAGGGCCTCCGGAATAAAGAATTAATCACTTGGATGAACAAGAATAAGAATTATGTTATGCTTATCCTTCACCAATTAAATTGATGATAATCAACGGATTTGACATACTACTTATTCTCGTAGAAAGGATTAAGATAGATGTCGCGCCAACTTGGGAAGGTATTGAACGAACCACCGGAAGGGTTGAAACAACGAATAAATTGATATGATAAAGAAGGAAGAGAAAACTCTTGAACGAACCACCGTAAGAATTGAAAATGAATGAAGAAGAAAAATAAAGAAGCACCGGGTAGAATTAGAGAGCAAATGAAGATACTTGGGGGAATTTACATAAAAGAGAACGAAGAGATCACGAGCCGATTAAAGATCACTTGAGCGAAACACCGGTAAAATTGGAGAATGACAACTGAAAGCTGAGGATAAATAAATCTGAATTGATGGACTACGGGTAGCAAACTGAGAAGACTCTTGCATTGCTCCGGATGGGTGAAAAGAATTCTGACAATCGAAAACGATTATGAGAGGATGGCAACAATCTCGAATGACGAATCATGAAGAGAATGGAGCAAGGTTGAAAAAAGAATGTTCTTCGGTCTTCAAAATATGAGAATGACGATGAGAAACACCATCAAGAATTATTGAGATACTCCGGGATGACGAATGGAAAAGTTGAGCCAACGATGAAAAGAATTTAACGATCTTAGAGAAAGGCATTTGATTGATGATAAATCATTCTTACGTCAACTTTAAGATGAATTTGAGGGTAGTTCCGGGAAAATAAGAAGAGTCAGGTAAGATCCTGGGAAAAGACCTGTGGGTTAGGGCCCACTCAAAAGATACACCATTGAAATGATTAAAAAGAGAGGTTGCACCAGTTGAATTAAATGACTTGAATGAGATACCAATCTCGAAAGAGCTTGAACGAATTCAGAGTGGAAACACGAATCTTCGAGATATCTTGAGCACTCCGGAACAATTAAATAGCGAGAAGTGAATGAATATGAGGTGCACCGGCATGAGAAGGTATTTGAAACGAGGAAAAAGATATGATCAATAATGCTTGAATTGGTTCCACCGGAGAAGAAAAAGAATGAAGAATGATGAACTTGAGGCTCCGTTAGGATCTTCATGAGAATCACCGAGTAAGAACATTGATTGAAAAGAAAGAAGAGACTTCACATGAATAAAAGGATAATTGATCAAGAAATTGAGTCCTTAAAGAAAAAAACAAGGGAGGGAGGGCGGGAAAAACAAAGTCAACTTGGAGATGGATGAAACAAACGACCGTTGAGAAGAAGTGATAAATGATCTTGCGGGAGTTGAAATGATCAGACCCACTTGAAGAGAAACACGCCGGTCTAAAAGAAATTGGCATGACAATCTCGATTATCCAGAAGGATTAGTATTCACATAGGAATATGAGAACACCATTTGGGGAAGGTATGGAATCAACATTTGACTTCGAAGCAACTCGAATACCACAACTCAAAACAAAAACAAAGGGATTGGCTTGCAGAATAAGCCGGAACAAACATATGATAGAGATTTCGTCCGAAGTTTTCGTGGTGGGGCCTACACGGGCTCGATCGTACAGCACCATCATGTACAAGGCAGTGCACATGACATACGAAGCGTCCCCGAGTCGGCATAGCCAAGGACTCTTTAAGACACAACGAGAATACTGTAAAACCGACCGTGAATAGGCGGACCACTAGACATCGAACCCCAATTTCATATCATACATCTGTCGGAAAGATATCCTAAGAGCTACTTGAATTCCCACCTATGAAACTCCCAAAATTTTCCGGTTATGCAATCAGGTGTTGGGGATACAGGGGAAGCATAATATCTCACCCAAACTAGCAAATCCTACATCCAGCTGTATCCATCCTTCAACACATAACCAAGAAACCTTCGGAAATCATCTACCTCAACCTTCGAAAAGCATCCGTTATACAAGTTATGGCGATACTCCCGAACTCCCGCCCCAGTACTGGGTGGCGTCGAGGTTATCTCACCAATGAACTGCATAAAAGAGATTTTCGATGTCGGCATACTAAACTCAGGTATTCCAGAACTGCAACGATAAAATTATGATGACAACACCTCAGAGCTCAACTCCCCGGGACACTTCCACTAAACCCCTGACAGGAGGCACCAAGACAATGTTCTCATCATAAAACCATCGGAACGATTCCAAGATACCCGCGTGATCCTAAAAAAAATTTAGTGAAATTTGAGAAGAGAAGAGTCAAAACTCTACGTCAGGATGCCTTACCAGAGCGATGAGGAGACTGGGAAGTAAAAAGAATTCCTAAACTCTCCGATATATAATTCCTAAATGACTCAAAACATTTTTCTAGACACAACTCGGCCGCTAAAAACGATCAAGCAATGGGGCTCCTAAGGTCGGGGAAGGCTCTGATACCAACTTGTAACACCCTCGATGCGACTATAGCTCCCACGTGTCGAGGCACGACTTAGAGACATAATCGCATTGAAGGCATATGTCGCAAGTGAGGTAATCTTCACACAACCCATGTAATACATAAGGGAAAGAGATACATAGTTGGCTTACAATCGCCACTTCACACAATTGCAAGAATAAAGCATTACATCAAACAAATACAATCAAGGTCCGACTACAGAACCAAAATAAAAGAGGAACCCCAAATGCGACAAAGGTCCCAATCACCCCCAACTGGGCTCCACTACTGATCAACTAGAACGAAACAACACAAAGGACAAGATCTTCATCGAGCTCCTCCTGAGCTTGGTTGCGTCATCTGCACAGACTCATCGGCACCTGCAAGCTGATTTTGGAAGTATCTGTGAGCCACGGGGACTCAGCAATCTCGCACCCTCGCGATCAAGACTATTTAAGCTCATAGGTAAGGCAAGATATGAGGTGGAGCTGCAGCAAGCGACTAGCATATATGGTGGCTAAACATACGCAAATGAGAGCGAGAAGAGAAGGCAAAGCTCGGTCGATAAAAGTATGATCAAGAAGTGATCCTATAACAACCTACGTCAAACATAACTCCAACAACCGTGTTCAATTCCCGGACCCCGCTGGAAAGAGACCATCACGGTTACACACGCAGTTGATTCATTTTAATTAAGGTCGACTTTAGGTTTTCTACAACTAGACGTTAACAAATTCCCGTTTGCCCATAACCGCGGGCACGGCTTTCGAAAGTTCAAATCCCTGCAGGGGTGTCCCAACTTAGCCCATCACAAGCTCTCACGGTCAACGAAGGAATAGACCTCCACCCGAGACATTCCGATCAGACTCGGTATCCCGGTACAACAAGACATTTCGACAGGGTAAAACTAAACCAGCAACACCGCCCGAATGTGCCGACAAATCCCGATAGGAGCTGCACATATCTCTTTCTCAGGGCACACTCAGATGAGACTAGCTATGAGTAAAACCAACCCTCAAGTTTCCCTGACGTGGCCCCGCAGGCAGCTCAGTTCGGACCAACACTCAGAGGAGCACTGGCCCGGGGGGGGGGGGGTTAAAAATAATGATGACCCTTGGGCACGCGACCCCCGATGGAAAAGAAAAGGCTAGGTGGCAAATGGTAAAACCAATGTTGGGCATTGCTGGAAAAGCTTTACTTAAGGCGAACTGTCAAGGGGTTCCCATAATAGCCCAACCGCGTAAGGAACGCAAAATCCGGGAACATAACACCGATATGACGGAAACTAGGGCGGCAAGAGTGGAACAAAACACTAGGCATAAGGCCGAGCCTTCCACCCTTTACCAAGTATATAGATGCATTAATTAAATAAGATATATAGTGATATCCCAATAAGTAAATAAATATTCCAACAAGGAACGGCCTCTAATCTTCACCTGCAATAGCAACGCTATAAGAGGGGCTGAGCAAAGCGGTAACATAGCCAATCAACGGTTTGCTAGGACATGGTGGGTTAGAGGTTTGACATGTCAATTTGGGAGGCTGACAAGCAAATGGTAGGCATCGTAGCATTGGCATAGCAAAGAGCGAGCAAACTAGCATAGCAAAGATAGTAGTGATTTCGAGGGTATGATCATCTTGCCTGAGATCCCGCAAGGAAGAAGAACGAGTCCATGAAGAAGACAAACGGAACGTAGACGAACGGATCCTCACAAACGCGACATTCACGGAATCAACCCGAAGGAGCAAACATCGGAAAGGAGCAAACAATCATGGTAAACAACCATCACATAATCATGGCATGATGCACAATCAAGTATGATGCGTGTCCAGTTTAAGTATGCATGGCATGGCAAAGTGCACAAGCACTCCTATAAATTAAGTGGAGCTCAATATGCATCGGGATGCATATTGACAAAACACCACATCAATTATTTAGTTCTCTCTCGTTTATGTACCCCAACAATATTAAATGCTGATTAACATGGCAAGAGGTGAAGCACAACAAAACTACCTATCTAGGCAAGTTTAAATGAGGCCGGAAGCAACGAACAACAATTCCGGAAAATCCTCATATGCATAATTTAAGGTTTGGTACTGTTCTGCCCTAAACATTATTTTAGAGTTGTTAAACATGCAAATTGAAGCCACCATGTTAAATTAGGCATTTTTCTACCCCATTTACATATAAAGATTATTTAAATCGGAGCTACGGTTATTTAGTTATGAATTAAATCATTTTAGCATGGCATAGGGGCAAATTTAAACAAACATCATTTTAAACATTTCAAACATGGATGAAAGTTGGATATTATTAATCTACACAAAATTCTGAGCAAGTTTCATATATAAAACATTTTAATCCGATGCACGGTTAGTGAGTTATTAAATGCATGAACTAGAGGGACTATTCTGCAAAACTGGCAATCTCTGGAATAATAGACAAATCGCCGATCTGAAAAAAAAACGATGCAGGCCGAATCTGGGGCAAGCCCATCAGCAGGGAAGAAAAAAACAACAGGGGGGCGCTGGGGGGTGGCTCACCCATGGGCTTGGCCCGATTCGGTGGGGAGGAGGCCGGCTTGGGGCTGCGGGGCTGGGCTGGATCTGGCACGGCGGCCCAGCAGAGAGGAGGGGCTAGCGCTGGGCCTCGCGCAGGACGCGGCCCACGTCAGGTTGAGGCGGGCGCTCATCATCTCCCTCAATAGGAGGTCGAGCGAGGCCATGGCAGGGGCGCCAGCGGCGATCCATGGCGATGGCGGGCGGCAAGAGGCAGGGGATCGACGGGGACGACGGATCTGGAGTGGTGGAGGCCGGATCGGGCTCCGCGGACCCATTCCCGGCGAGGGCGAGGGTTAGGCGCCATGGTGGCGGCGCTGACCAAGGAGGAGAGCAGAGGGGTTAGGGAGAGAAAGAGAGACGGGGAGGAAAGGAAAAGGCGACGGCGGCGTGACCTGGGTTCAAGGCGGTCGGCGACGAGCATGCTCGGGATCGGGCTCCGGCAGCGAGGAGATGGTGCGGCGGGGGTAGACTCCCTCGATCCAGGTCGGGATCGATGAGGCTGCGGGAGGCCGGGCGCGCGCGGCAGATGGGCTCCGCGGGCCCCTCTCGGACCTGGCAGGGCCGCGGGAGGTGGGAGGAGGCCAGGGGCGACGTGGCAGCTTCCTGGTGGTGGAGGGCGGCGGCTGCGGTGGCGCTGGCCGCACAGGCGGCGCCAAGTGGCGAGGTAGGGGTGGTGCGGCGCGGAAATGGAGGTGGGAGGCGGCTAGAGGTAGGTGAGGGGCTAGGGATGCCCAAAAATGAAAGGGGAAGGTCTATATATAGACAAGGGGGCTAGGTTAGGGGGATTTTTGTCCGTTCCGGAGCCTCCGATCGCGATCTAACGGACTAGAACGGAGGGGGGATTTAGATAGGTGGGCTAGTGGGCTGTGAAGAGAGGTTGGGCTGAGATGAGAGGAGAGGAGTGCAGCCCGGTAACTGTTTCCGGAGACCGAAAACGTCCGACGATAGACCGGCTACTATTGCCGCTATATTTATCCGTTGGGGCGTCAAACGGACTCCGAATGCGATGAAACTTGACAGGCGGTCTATCTACACTATAATAAGACCACACGTCAAATCTCATCCCATTCCGAGAACATTTTCCGGCCACTTATAAAATAATATTTCGGACATGCCGCAGGCGCGTGCAAGTGTGTCTGGGCTCAAAACGGACAACGGAGAGAACTCGGAGAACCCGGACGAATGCAAGTTTTAAAAACATGATGATGCAATGCACATGATGACATGATAAAATGCAACACGCAAGCGAATGACACAGCAACAACAACGAATAACTGAACGACACCTGGCACATCGGTCTCGGGGCGTTACACATAGCAATGCTGCCCCATCCCCAACCCTCGCAAAAAGGCGACGCCAGTACTTCGCGTACATAACTACGCTCTAGAGATACCATGGGTACAGGGGGAGGGGCACCATCACGACACGCCCGAAACACGGCTTAAACCGTACCAGGGGCTGCCAATTTTTTAATTTTTTCTTACTTTCAGGACTCCATCCTTCGGCAGGCCTGTTCGGCAGTTCAATTGCCGCACAAATGATGCAAGAACCAGGGAAGCAGACAAGCCACGCCGCATTACGGAACTCCCAGGTGGTCTCTATCACGAGCAGTATACCTGTTCCGCATACTATTCCGCAGCTTGCCCCTGGAATGGACATGTTAACTAGTCCAACCTTTCACTTATCGTATTATTTGTATCGTTCTGCTTTGCTCGCAGCCCTTTTTAATAAACAATGCATAGCTTTCGTCTATTTTTGCATTACCTTTTTTCTTTATATATGTTCCTTAATGACATGGTGCACCCGTACACGTTGGTACGGCCAAAATGCGCCAGGGGCTTTAGTACCCCTCAATATGGTGTGAGAAGTCCGAACACTTTAACAAGTGCGGCACCCCGAACTCATAGCATTATATGCATCGGCTCCGAATCATGTCTTGGGTCAATAGTTGGGTTTGCCCGGCTCCTATGTTTTGGTGCCTTACGTTCCGCTATATCGGCTAAGGTAGCACTAGGAGAACCACTGCGATTGTGCCCCAGTTGAGCTGGGTCGAGCACCTCAGTGGAGAAAGCTAAAACTGACTGTCATGATGAAGCGAGAGCTGGTCGCTGTTCGAGAGGTTTTTCGAGTCCCTAAAGACTTATGCCGCTTAGGGCGAGGAGCCGGCTCTGTCCGGCCAAGGCATGGATAGCGCCCCGAACTCGGTCTTCCGAATGCCAGGGGCTTCGCTGAAATTTAAAATTATAGAATTCTATGGCTAAGTGAGAGTGTTCACGCATTATAGTCCGATTGCCTTGTTCGTTGGGCTGAGCGCCTCCCTCGAAGGACCCAAACATGGGAAAAAGAGCGCTCAGGTTTATCCCCCAACACCCCAACACTAGCGGCACGGGGGGCAGAAGCCGACGACTCGCCATCTCTCAGAATTGATAAACAGCCGCACAGAAGGTAATATTTTAAATTCCAACAACATTGCTTAGCGCATATGAACAAGTTTTCAGCGCACAGGACAAAACGAGCAAGTTTCACTCAAAAATTACATCCCTAGAACATTCATCCGCCACAAGGCAGGCACCCTTCAGAACATCCTTATAGTAATTCTCGGGCTTGCGATGCTCTTTCCCCAGCGGTGGCCCATCCTTCACAAGCTTCTCAGCATCCAGCTTGCCCTAGTGCACCTTAGCACGGGCAAGGGCCCTACGGGCACCTTCAATACAGACAGAGCGCTCGATGACTTCGAGCCTTGGACAGGCCTCCACCAGCCGCCGCACCAGCCCGAAATAGCTCCCAGGCAGAGCCCCTCCAGGCCACAGCCGAACAACGAGGCCCTTCATGGCCTGTTCGGCCACCTTGTGGAGCTCGACCAGTTGCTTCAGCTGGTCGCTCAGAGGCACGGGGTGTCCGGCCTCAGCATACTGAGACCAGAACACCTTCTCTGTCGAGCTGCCCTCCTCGGCTCGATAGAATGCGGCGGCATCGGACACACTCCGGGGAAGATCTGCGAACGCTCCTGGAGAGCTCCGGATTCAGGTAAGTAACAAGTAACTCATGTTTATGTGTTTGCTTTGCATAAAGAATGCCTTACCCGCCGCTATCTTCTTCACCTCATCCAACTCCTGGAGGGTCTGGGATTCGGCCTTGGCAGACTTGGCATTTTCAATAGCCACCGCGAGCTCGGACGCTCGCATCTTTGAGTCAAGCTCCAAACTCTCATGTTTTTCCATGAGAGCCTGGAGCTCTTGCCGTACCTTGCCAAACTCGGCCTCATACTTCTCCCACTCGGTGCGCTCTGAGGCCGCCCTCTTCTCGGCCTCGACCAGCTCTTGCTTAAGGGTCGCCACCTCAAACGTGGCCCCTACAATAGCCACGATAATCCTGTCATTCTTTGCAATTGCACCTTTTTATATATATTTAAAAACAAGGTATTTCTTACCTTTATTGTCCTCGAGCTGCTTCTTGGCACGCCTGAGCTCTTGCTCGGACCGCTTGAGGTTCTGCTTTAGCGTGTCCACTTCCGCAGTCAGTGCGGCGGACGCAAGCAGAGAAGCCTGCATACGCATATTGACTCATTTTTGTTAGACTCCTGCGAATTTTATTTGATCCTCTATTCGGCTTTTCTTCCCGAATGCCAAACAGAGCAACAGGGGCTACTATCTATGCGGTAATATTATTTACACATTCTTTACTTACCTCAAAGCCTGTTAAAAGGCTAGTATAAGCTTCAGTCAGTCCGCTCTTGGCGGACTGAACCTTCTGGACCACCGCACTCATAATAGTGCGGTGCTCTTCGTCGATGGAGGCGCCTCGGAGCACCTCCAACATATTGTCCGGCGCCTCCGGTTGGACGGGGGCCACCGGCACGGTGGGCTTGCTCCTCTTGGAAGGAGGTCCCCCGCCGGACTCTGGAACCTTTGAAGGTTCCGGAGCGGTGTTCGGCCTAGAGCTGGACTTGGAGCCCCGGGGGGTCTCATCCCCTTTACTCCTGGAGTCCGGGAGGTCGCCTTGCGGCGCCTCCAGGACCACCTCCTCCTGGATTGGAACCTGTTGGGACAACACTTCGGTGTCGTCCGTAGGGCGGGGGGGAAGGAAGCCGTCGAAAGCGAGTTCACATCCGACGAGTCCAGTGAGCCGCTCGACGACGCGTCGAGCTGGTCTTTGGGTGGGCTGCATAAACATATTCGACGTAAGGGAAAGTTGTGCAATAAACGAATACTATGAATTACTCTGGTATCCGGACACTTACAATTTTGCCAGGGGCTTGGCCCTGGGCTGCCACTCCTCTCCGTCGTCGTCGGCGTCGGTGGAGTAGTCCGGAGGAAGGGTTTTCCCCTTCTTGGACCCTCCAGCCTCCCTAGAGAGGGCGGCCTTCCTTTTCTTCTCTCCTCCCGCTGGAGGGGGAGAGGTCTCTTCTTCTTCCTCCTCGTCTTCATGGGAGGAATGCGCCTCGGAACCGTCGGATGATGGATCCGACACCTCCTAGCGCCGGCAGTCTTTCGAGTCCCCGTGGCCTTTTTCACGGCCTTCTTCTCCGGCACCACATAGGGTGCTGGAACCAGCAGCTTCGCCAAGCGAGCATTCGCTGGGCCTTCGGGAAAAGGAGCCGGACAGTTGATCTGTCCGGACGTCACCTGCCAGTCCTGTTAAAGGTAAGGGAGCTTAGATCCCGCATGGAGTCAAACTATGAAAAACTGATACCCTGTAAAAGGAAAAAAACAACTTACCGCATGAGCGTGACGCTGCGTACAGAATCCGTGATCCTCGGTAGCGGATGCGGGGGCCTCGGCGCCCTTGAAAAGCACATTCCAGGCATCTTCGTACGTCGTGTCGAAGAGCCTGCTCAGATTTTGGTGCCGCGCCGGGTCGAACTCCCACAGGTTGAAAGCCCGTTGTTGACACGGGAGGATCAGGCGGATGAGCATAACCTGGACTACGTTGACAAGTTTGAGCTTCTTGTCCACCAGGGTTTGGATGCATGTTTGGAGTCCGGTCAGCTCTCCTTTCTTACCCCACGACAGGCCCGTCTCCTTCCAGGAGGTGAGCCGCGTAGGGGGTCCGGATCGAAACTCGGGGGGTGCGGCGCATTCGGCGTCGCGCAGCTCGGTGATGTAAAACCACCCCGATTGCCACCCCTTCAGGGTCTCCACAAAGGACCCCTCGAGCCATAGGACGTTGGCCATCTTGCCCACCATGGCGCCTCCGCACTCCGCCTGGTTGCCGCGCACCACCTTCGGCTTGACATTGAAAGTCTTGAGCCATAGGCCGAAATGGGGGCGGATGCGGAGGAAAGCCTCGCACACGACGATAAACGCCGAGATGTTGAGGACAAAGTTCGGGGCCAGACCGTGGAAATCCAGGCCGTAGTAGAACATGAGCCCCCGGAAAAATGGGTGGAGAGGGAAGCCCAGTCCGCGCAGGAAATGAGGGAGGAACACCACCCTCTCATGGGGCCTAGGGGTGGGGATGAGCTGCCCCTTTTCGGGAAGCCGGTACGCGATGTCGTTAGACAGGTATCCGGCCTTCCTCAGCTTTTTGATGTGTCCCTCCGTGACGGAGGAGACCATCCACTTGCCTCCCGCTCTGGACATGGCTGGAGAAGGTCGAGGTGGGGAGTGCGGACTTGGGCGCTGGAGCTCGAGTGCGCAAGAATGGATAGGCGAAGGAGGAATAAGGCGTAGGTGAAAAGGTGGATCCTTATCCCCTTATATGGGTGGACGCAACTACATGTCCCCACCAGCATGGTAAAACTCGCTTATCTCCAAGTGCCGTAATCAATGGCACGGTTGGGTTACCCACGCCCGTATTGATGAGAATCCCGGGATAAGGGGACACGATCTCTGCTTTAAGAAGACGTGCCAAGGAAACCGCCTCGCATGACGCGCTGAGGTGGGATAATGAAACGACTCGGATAAAGGCTTGGCCGTGGTGTGTCACGCTACGGAATACGTCAGCAGATTAGATTGGTGTAAATATTATTCTCTCTATGGCAATATGTGGAAACTTATTTTGTAGAGCCGGACACTATCTTTGTGTTCAAAATCTTCTATGAAGTACTTGGAGGAGGAACCCACCTTGCAATGCCGAAGACAATCTGCGTGCCGGACTCGTCGTCATTGAAGCCTGGTTCAGGGGCTACTGAGGGAGTCCTGGATTAGGGGGTGTTCGGATAGTCGGACTATACCTTCAGCCGGACTCCTGGACTATGAAGATACAAGATTAAAGACTTCGTCCCGTGTCCGGAAGGGACTTTCCTTGGCGTGGAAGGCAAGCTTGGCGATACGGATATGTAGATCTCCTACCATTGTAACCGACTTTGTGTAACCCTAACCCTCTCCGGTGTCTATATAAACCGGAGGGTTTTAGTCTGTAGGACAACATACACAACAACAATCATACCTTAGGCTAGCTTCTAGGGTTTAGCCTCTTTGATCTCGTGGTAGATCTACTCTTGTACTACCCATATCATCAATATTAATCAAGCAGGACGTAGGGTTTTACCTCCATCGAGAGGGCCCGAACCTGGGTAAAACTTCGTGTCCCTTGCCTCCTGTTACCATCCGGCCTAGACGCACAGTTCGGGACCCCCTACCCGAGATCCGCCGGTTTTGACACCGACAGTGGAAGAAAGGATAATGACTGTGGTGAGGCGTGTATTTATAGGGACAGGGACGGCATAGTGTTATTATACAGGTGCCCCTGGCGATTCACATCTGAAGGGCACGTGGCTATCATGCAACATATCGGAGGTTGTTCCGCGTTCCCACGCACGCCTAGATTGTCGGGTGGTCGTTCCCACTTCTCCGGGTTTCAGGTGAAAGGATTTAGCATTGAAAACAGACTTAATGTTTGTCTCTGTATCTTCTGCTGACAAGGACGCAAAGAAGATATTCGACAGTTTCAATAGAATGCATATGATTTGGAGAGATAAAGTTTGAGATAGAAAGCATAGAGAGGTTAGGGTCCGATCACATTCACTTAGTTCAAAAGATTCAACAAGAAGACATAGCTATAAATGAATGCTGTAGAGGACAGAACACTAGTATATATATATATATATATATATATATATATATATATATATATATATATATGAGAAAGACAATCAAATCAACATAGTGAAGATAATCATGAAGACAAGTTGAGATTGAAGCCAAACCAAATGTGAAGACATACCAAACGTAATGCCATGAGTGAAACACTTCAAACAGAAAAATTTGGTGGTGGCGTTACCCACCATATAGGAAGTATTAGACCCAGACGCGAGGCACAATTATCGTGGCGCTCCGAAGCCAAATTCCACATTAATGTATTCACACTTAGAATGTAAGTCTTCATTGATTGAAGATATACTTTACTTCATGTGTTGCACATCTAAGTCATCAATATGCATAAGTGTTAGGATGTGTGCCTGATCACAGGACATTTGAGGATTCCAAGATATTTAGCTCACACCGTAACTTGCAAAACCTCTTCTCATCCAAGGGCTTGGTGAAGATATGTGCCAATTGCTCTTCAGTGTTGACGTGTATAATATCAATATCTTCCTTCACAACATGGTCTCTGAGAAAGTGATGACGAATTTCAATGTGCTTTGTCTTCGAGTGCTGAACTGGGTTGTTGGCAATCTTGATGGCGCTTTCATTGTCGCAGTAGAGTGGCACTTGCTTCAGATGAATGCCATAGTCTTTGAGTGTTTGCTTCATCCATAGAAGCTGAGCGCAGCAAGATCCAGCAGCAATGTATTCAGATTCAGCAGTGGAGAGAGATACACAGTTCTGCTTCTTTGAAGACCAACATACAAGTGATCGTCCCAGAAAATGACATGTGCCTGATGTAGGTTTGCGATCCACCTTGTCACCAGCATAATCAGCATCCGAGAATCCAACCAGATCAAACTCTGAGCCCTTTGGATACCATAATCCTAATGTTGGGGTGTAAGCCAAATATCAAAGAATTTGCTTCACAGCTAAGTGATGCGATTCCTTTGGTGCCGCTTGGAATCGAGCACACATGCAAACACTAAGCATAATATCTGGCCTAGATGCACATAGATAAAGTAAAGAACCAATCATTGGGCGGTATACCTTTTGATCAAACTCTTTACCATTGTCGTCGGGACCTAGATGATGTTTGGCTGGCATTGGCGTCGTGAAGCCTTTGCAGTCTTGCATCCCAAATTTCTTCAGGCAATCTTTGAGGTACTTCTCTTGAGATATGAAGATGTCGTTGCGGTGCTGACGTATTTGAAGACCAAGGAAGAACTTCAGCTCACCCATCATGGACATCTGATATTGCTCTTGCATCATATATCCAGACTCTTCACTGTATTTCTGATTGGTGCAGCCGAAGATAATGTCATCCACATATATTTGGCACACAAACAGTTCACCATCCTATGTCTTCGTGAAGAGAGTGGGGTCGAGGGAACCAGGTTTGAAGCCTTTGCTCTTCAGGAAGTCTTTGAGTGTGTCATACCAAGCCCTAGGGGCTTGTTTGAGGCCATACAGTGCCTTGTTGAGCTTGTACACCATGTCATGATGTTTTGGATCTTCAAAGCCAGGCGGTTGTGCAACGTACACTTCTTCTTCAATCTTGCCATTGAGAAAAGCGCTCTTCACATCCATTTGATACAGAAGAATGTTATGATGATTTGCATAGGCCAGCAGTATGCGTATGGCTTCAAGTCTAGCCACATGAGCAAATTTTTCATCAAAGTCAATCCCTTCAACTTGAGTGTACCCTTGAGCAACGAGACGAGCTTTGTTTCTGACAACTTGACCATGCTCATCTTGCTTGTTGCGATATATCCATTTGGTGCCTATTATATTGTGCTTGCGAGGATCAGGACGCTTAACCAGTTCCCATACATTATTCAGCTCAAACTGTTGAAGCTCTTCTTTCATAGCTTGAATCCATTCAGGTTCCATGAAGGCTTCTTCAACTTTCTTGGGTTCAGATATTGAGACGAATGCGAAGTGCCCACAGAAATTTGCTAGTTGTGTTTCCCTTGAACGAGTGAGTGGACCTGGTGCATTGATGCTATCAATTATTTTCTCAATCTGTACTTCATTTGCAACACGAGGATGTATAGGACGAAGATTTTTCTCTTACTGATCATTGTCATCGTTAGAAGGATTGTCTTCAGGCTAAGCATTGTCTTCTGTTTGATCCGATGCGGAGATGATAAGTTCCTCTTCAGGCTGGGATTCAGATGGTATGATTTCTCCAGTTCCCATAAGTTTGATTGATTCACTGGATGGAACTTCATCTAGCACGTTTGGCAGGTGCTCTCTTTGTGAGCCGTTAGTCTCATCAAACCGCACATCCACTGTTTCAACCACTTTATAGTGAAGAAGGTTGAAGACTCTGTAGGAGTGCAAATCCTTTCCATATCCAAGCATAAAACCTTCATGTGCTTTTGGTGCAAATTTTGAAGTGTGATGTGGATCCTTGATCCAGCACCTGGCACCAAATACTCTGAAGTAACTGACATTTGGCTTCTTGCCAGTAAGGAGCTCATAGGATGTCTTGTTCAGAAGCTTGTGAAGATAAACACGGTTGATGATATGGCATGCAGTATCGATGGCTTCAGGCCAGAATTTTTTTGGAGTCTTGTATTCATCAAGCATCGTCCGAGCCATCTCAATAAGTGTTCTGTTCTTGCGTTCAACGACGCCATTCTGCTGTGGCGTGTACGGAGCTGAGAATTCATGTGTAATGCCCAAAGTATCAAGATAAGTGTATAGACCAGTGTTCTTGAATTCAGTGCCATTGTCACTTCTGATGTGCTTGATCTTGACGCCATAGTTGTTCATGGCTCGATTGGCGAAGCGTCTGAAGACATCCCGCACTTCAGTCTTGTAGAGGATTATATGCACCCAGGTATATCTTGAATAATCATCAACAATGACAAAGCCATAGAGACAAGCAGTAGTAGTAAGAGTTGAGTAATGAGTGGGACCGAAAAGGTCCATGTGGAGCAGTTCGAAGGGTTGAGTCGTTGTCATGATTGTCTTCGAGGGATGCTTGGGCTCGTCATCTTTCCTGCTTCACAGGCACCGCATAAGTGATCCTTCTTGAACTTGACGCCCTCGATGCCTATGACATGCTTCTTCATTGCAAGGATGTGGAGGTTCCTCATGCCAGCATGCCCTAGCCTCCGATGCCAGAGCCAACATTCAGAAGCTTTTGCTAGAAGACATACAGCAAGTTGTGGTCCTGCTGAGAAATCTACCATGTACAAATCATCTTTCTGATACCCTTCAAACACTAGAGACTTGTCAGATGCCATCAGAACAAGGCAATGATATTTTCCAAACATCACAATCATGTTTAAATCGCAAAGCATTGAGACAGACATTAAGTTGAAACCAAGGGATTCAACAAGCATGACTTTATCCATGTGTTGATCCTTTGAGATTGCAACTCTACCTAGACCCAATACCTTGCTTTTACCAGTGTCAGCAAATGTGATGTGACTTTTGTCAGATGGACGTAAGGTTGAGTCCATGAGAAGGCTTCGCTTGCCAGTCATGTGATTAGTACACCCACTATCAATAATCCATTCTGAAGCAGCTGGTGTCGTACCCTACAGTGCAGTTAGGGGGATAGGCTTCACGAAGAGAATTGTGAAGCATAAACATTTGACGAGCAAGTGGATTATGAAAGCTTAGATCAAGGTTACGACTGATAGGGCAAGTAGCAAGCGACTCAGGAACAAAATACATAATAAGACCATTTGGGCATTTGATCTTGCGCCCTACAAGATGTTTAAGGTCCCCAGCAATGGCTTCAGACGATTTTGGTTTTTGGCTGGAGACCTTTCCCTGCAAAAGAGAGTTAAGCTTTCTTAGCCACCCACATCTTCAAGGGTGGCTTCGAAACAATGAGTCTAAGTGCAGCATCTGAGAACTTTGGCTTTGGAGCCCTAGCAAAAAGTCTTGCAGGTGGACAATAGTACTCATAAGGATAAGCAGAATAGTTTTTGGTCTTATGAACATGGCGGTTTGATGAAACGCGCTCATATTCATAGGCCTGAGTAAGGTTTCCCTGCAAAACATTTGCGTTAGTGCGACTCAGGTGAGTCCTCTGTCTGTATGAAGCCTTTGGACCATATGAAGCCTGTGGTCTGGGGTTTGTCTTCTTCACTTGTGGTGTCATGACGACATTCATAGGAAGATTCTCCAAACACCTTTTCGGCACCCAGACTTTCTTCATAGGCGGCCCATTCCTGCAGTTACTACCAATATACCTGGCAAACACTTCACCATTCTAATTCTTAAACAGTTTATAGTTTGCATCAAAGGATTCATCAATAACAATGGGATTAGCACAAGTGAAGCCAGATAGGGTGGGTGGATCCGCCGAAGGTTCCTTTGCAGCAACCCATGTGGTTTTGGGGTACTGCTCAGGTTTCCGGTAAGAGCCATCAGCATTCATTTTCCTTTCGAACCCAACACCCTCTTTGCTAGGGTTTCGGTTCAGGATCTGCCTATTGAGGACATCACATAGTGTCTGATGCCCTTTGAGACTTTTGTACATCCCTGTTTCAAGCATTGTCTTCAACCTAGCATTCTCATCAGCAATAGCAGTGGTATCCTCAGCAGAGGGGTTAGTTACCACATCAACAGTTTCAGATATTGCAATAGTAGCAGCAGTAGAACACCCAGCAACACAAGTAGCGTTGTCAAGCTCGATGCAGTTAAGACATGGTGGTTCAAATCCTTCCTGAGCTGAACTGATCTGTTCGGCGCGAAGTGACTCGTTTTCCTTTTGAAGATCTTCATGAGCCGCTCTCAATTTCTCAAGATCTTGCTTCCTTTGAAGATAATCATAGGAAAGCTTTTCATGAGTTGTTGAGAGCGTTTCATGACAACTTTCAAGTTCCTCATACTTAACGTGAAGATTTTTTATGTCTTCAATTAAGGACTGAGATTGAGTCATTTCAGCATCTAACAGATCATCGCTTTTGTCTAACAATTTTTGAATATGTTCCATAGCTTTCTGTTGTTCAGTTGAAATTTTAGCAAGTGTTTTGTAGCTGGTTTTGGAACCACAATCAGAGTCATCTTCACTAGATGTTTGATAGTGAGTAGTGCGTGTGTTTACCTTGGCACCGCGTGGCATGAAGCAGTAGGTAGGAGTGGAGTAGTCCTTGTCATTTGCATCAGTGTCGGTGATGAAGTCATTGTCTTCAGTGTTGAAGATGGACTTGGCAACGTATGTTGTAGCCAGACTCGCAACGCCAGAATCGGACTCCTCCTCGGACTCCACCTCCGCCTCCTCAGAAGCGGACTCCTCCTCTGAATCCATTTCCTTGCCAACAAACGCACGTGCCTTGCCAGATGAGCTCTTCTTGCGTGATGAAGACTTTGAGGAAGACTTGGAAGAAGACTTTGAGTATTTCTTCTTCTTCTTCTTGTCGTCAGAGTCATACTCCTTGCTCTTCTTCTTCTTGTTGTTCTCATTTTCCCACTGCGGACACTCAGAGATGTAGTGGCCAGGTTTCTTGCACTTGTGGCATGTTCTCTTCTTGTAGTCATGAGCAGAAGCTTCATCATTCCTTGAGCTTGATCGTGAAGACTTTCTGAAGCCTTTCTTCTTGGTGAATTTTTGGAACTTCTTCACAAGCATAGCAAGCTCCTTTCCAATGTCTTCAGGATCATCAGAACTGCTGTCAGATTCTTCTTCAGATGAGGAGACAACTTTTGCCTTCAAGGCACGAGTTCGCCCATAGTTGGGACCGTAGATGTCTCTTTTCTCAGAAAGCTGAAACTCGTGTGTGTTGAGCCTCTCAAGTATGTCAGACGGATTGAGTGTCTTGAAGTCAGGACGTTCTTGAATCATCAGGGCTAGGGTGTCAAACGAGCTGTCAAGTGATCTCAGGAGTGTCTTGACGACTTCATGCTTGGTGATCTCAGTGGCGCCGAGAGCTTGAAGCTCATTTGTGATGTCAGTGAGTCGATCAAACGTGAGCTGGACATTCTCATTGTCATTTCTCTTGAAGCGGTTGAAGAGGTTGTGAAGGACACTGATTCTCTGATCTCTCTGGGTTGAGACGCCTTCATTGACCTTGGAGAGCCAGTCCCAGACTAGCTTAGATGTTTCCAAAGCACTCACGCGGCCATACTGTCCTTTGGTCAGATGACCACAGATAATGTTCTTGGCAGTGGAGTCCAGTTGAACGAACTTCTTGACATCAGCAGCGGTGACACCTTCACCAGCCTTGGGAACGCCATTCTTGATGACATACCATAGGTCGACATCAATGGCTTCAAGATGCATGCGCATCTTATTCTTCCAGTAGGGATATTCAGTTCCATCGAAGACGGGGCATGCAGCGGAGACTTTAATTATCCCTGCAGTCGACATAGCTAAAACTCCAGGTGGTTAAACCGAATCACACAGAACAAGGGAGTACCTTGCTCTGATACCAATTGAAAGTGCTAGTGATCGACTAGAGGGGGGGTGAATAGGCGATTTTTATGAGAGTCTTCAAAACATGGAAGTTTCGAAGACAAACGATAGAAATAAACCTATTACCATGCAACGGAAGGTAGACTACACTAGGCAAACCATAGTCAAGTATTCAATGAAGTGAAAGCACAATGACTAATAGCAGCTAGGAAGTAAAGATCAGGTAGGAAGATATTGTGAAGCCAATCAGAACAAGCAGTCACTCAGTGAAGACAAAAGATAATGCAATCATACAATGACTTCACAAGGACCAACAGCAAGTAAAGGGAAGGGAAGGATGAAACCAGTGACTCGTTGAAGACAATGATGTGTTGGACCAGTTCTAGTTGCTGTGACAACTGTACGTCTGGTTAGGGAGGCTGAGATTCAACTCAGAAGACCTCGTCTTCACCTTATTCCCCTTGAGCTAAGGACACGAGTGCTCGCCCAATCACTCTGGTAAGTCTTCAAGGTAGACTTCCAAACCTTCACAGACTTCGTTCACCGGCGATCCACAATGACTCTTGGATGCTCAGAACGCGACGCCTAACCGGCTGGAGGATTCACAGTCCTCAAGTGTAATAAGTCTTCAGATCACACAGACAGGAAGACTTAAGTGATGCCTAACACTCTTTGGCTCTGGGTGTTTAGGGCTTTATCCTCGCAAGGAATTCTCTCTCAAAGGCTTCAAGGTGGGTTGCTCTCAAACGACAAAAGCCGTACTCTAACTCTGAGCAGCCAACCGTTAATGGTTGTAGGGGGTGGGCTATTTATAGCTTCTTGGCAACCCAACCTGATTTGTCCGAAATGACCCTTGGTCACTGTCGGTGTCAAAACCGGCGGATCTCGGGTAGGGGGTCCCGAACTATGCGTCTAGCCGGATGGTAACAGGAGGCAAGGGACATGAAGTTTTACCCAGGTTCGAGCCCTCTTGATGGAGGTAAAACCCTACGTCCTGCTTGATTAATATTGATGATATGGGTAGTACAAGAGTAGATCTACCACGAGATTGGAGAGGCTAAACCCTAGAAGCTAGCCTATGGTATGATTGTTGTTCTATATGTTGTCCTACGGACTAAAACCCTCCGGTTTATATAGACACCAGAGAGGGTTAGGGTTACACAAAGTCGGTTACAACGGTAGGAGATCTACATATCCGTATCGCCAAGCTTGCCTTCCACGCCAAGGAAATTCCCTTCCGGACACGGGACGAAGTCTTCAATCTTGTATCTTCATAGTCCAGGAGTCCGGCTGAAGGTATAGTCCGGCCATCCGGACACCCCCTAATCTAGGACTCCCTCAGTAGCCCCTGAACCAGGCTTCAATGACGACGAGTCCAGCGCGCAGATTGTCCTCGGCATTGCAAGGCGGGTTCCTCCTCCAAGTACTTCATAGAAGATTTTGAACACAAAGATAGTGTCCGGCTCTGCAAAATAAGTTTCCACATATTGCCATAGAGAGAATAATATTTACACAAATCTAATCTACTGACGTATTCCGTAGTGTGACATCGCACCACGGCCAAGCCTTTATGCGAATCGTTTTATTGTCCCACCTTAGCATGTCATGCGAGGCGGTTTCCTTGGCTCGTCTCGTCGAAGCAGAGATCGCGTCCCCTTATTCCGGGATTCTCATCAATACGGGCGTGGGTAACCCAACCGCTTCTAGGACTCCTAGACTATAGGCAAGTCCAAACGGCCACGGAGAGGACGCTTGATATTCACCCTCTTTATAAAGGGACAAGCCTTTTATTTTTCCCCTCCAGTGCTCAATCGAATCCTTCCCCCACCTCAAGCTCAAACACCCAAAGTTCAGGTCAGGTGCTCCGAACCTTCAATCATGTCCGGATCTAGCCTTCAAGGCCGATGGGTGCCTTCCTCCGTCACGGAAGAAGACATCAAAAAGTTGAGGGAGGCCAGATATCTGACCGCCGAGGTTTTGCATCGGCTGCCTGCCCGAGGGCAGGCCGTCCCCTCCCCCGAACCCAACGAGAACGTCGTGTTCGTCTCCCACTTCCTCCGAGGTCTAGGCCTTGCTCTGGATCCTTTCGTCAGGGGTTTGATGTTTTATTACGGGCTAGATTTCCATGATCTAGCTCCGGACTCCTTTCTTCATATCACGGCATTTATTGTCGTGTGTGAGGCCTTCCTCCGGGTTACCCCTCACTTTGGCCTGTGCCTCAAGACCTTTGAAGTAAAGCCGAAGATGATCGAGGGGCAACATGCAGCGTGTGGAGGTGCCTCAATATGCAAGATGACGGGAGCTCCATGGCCCAAGGGTTCCATTCCAGAGGTGTCTGAATTGTGGAAACAGGAGTGGTTCTACATCACAGCTCCTAGAAGTGCCAAGTGGGTGGCCGCCCCTGTTTTCCGCTCGGGCCCTCCACCACAACTGATGTCATGGATCAGCAGAGGTCTGAGCTGGGGTCCAGCCAAGGACGTGCCTATACTGCAAAGCCGCATTCGAGATCTCTTCAATGGAGATTTTAGTTTGGTTGCGGTAATACAAGTTATGTTGGTTCGTCAAGTCCAGCCTTGCAAACGCCGGCCCCTTCGCTTGTGGGAGTTCAATCCCGAGGGACCGCGTGTCATTCAAAATTTCCTCGGCCTGACGCACGAGGAGATGTACAAGTCATTCTTCGGACCTCAGGTAGAGTGTCCGGAAATCACCGAGGACGTGGGCCTGAGCAGCAACCGCGCAGCCGAACAGGTAAGGAATCTTCCAGCCGAACATACTATCTCCCATTTGTTATGAAGTTATTTCTGAGAGTTTGGTTTTTGACCAGGAATGGCTAACAAAGGCGAAGTTGATTCGGTGTTCGGCCCCCCTCCCTGAGGGTTTGGACAATCCGGTATTGGAAAAGATGCTCCAGGTCGCACCTTGCCCGGAGCTCCTGAAGGAAGATACTAGGGAGGATAATACGGGCGGACGCGGGCCCCCAATGTTGGGGAACGTAGCAGAATTTTAAAATTTTCTACACATCACCTAGATCAATCTATGGAGTCATCTAGCAACGAGAGAGAGGAGTGCATCTACATACCCTTGTAGATCGCGAGCGGAAGCGTTCAAGAGAACGGGGTTGATGGAGTCGTACTCGTCGTGATCCAAATCACCGATGACCGAGCGCCGAACGGACGGCACCTCCGCGTTCAACACACGTATAGTTGGGGAAGACGTCTCCTCCTTCTTGATCCAGCAAGGGGGAAGGAGAGGTCGATGGAGATCCACCAGCACGACGGCGTGGTGGTGGAAGCAGCGGGGATCTCGGCAGGGCTTCGCCAAGCTCAGCGAGAGGGAGAGGTGTTACGAGGGGAGAGGGAGGCGCCAGGGGCTAGGGTGCGGCTCCCATGCGCCTCCCCACTATGTATAGGGGTGGAGGGGGCTGGTTTCTTGCCCTCCAAGTCCATTGGGGCGTTGGCAAAGGTGGGGGAAAGAAATCCCATCATTTCCCTTCCCCACCGATTGTTATCCCCTCTTTTTAGGGATCTTGATCTTATCCCTTCGGGATATGATCTTATTCCTTCTAAGGGGGGATCTTGGTGCGCCTTGACCAGGGGTGTGGGTCCTTGCCCCCACTACCCACGTTCATGTGGGTCCCCCCATGCAGGTGGGCCCCACTCCGGAACCTTCTAGAACCTTCCCGATACAATACCGAAAAATCCCGAACATTTTCTGGTGGCCAAAATAGGACTTCCCGTATATAAATCTTTACCTCCGGACCATTCCGGAACTCCTCGTGACGTCCGGGATCTCATCCGGGACTCCGAACAACTTCCGGGTTACCGCATACTAATATCTCTACAACCCTAGCGACACCGAACCTTAAGTGTGTAGACCCTACGGGTTCGGGAGACATGCAGACATGACCGAGACAACTCTCCGGCCAATAACCAACAGCGGGATCTGGATACCCATGTTGGCTCCCACATGTTCCATGATGATCTCATCGGATGAACCACGATGTCGAGGATTCAATCAATCTCGTATTCAATTCCCTTTGTCCAGCGGTATTGTACTTGCCCGAGATTCGATCGTCGGTATCCGATACCTTGTTCAATCTCGTTACCGGCAAGTCTCTTTACTCGTTCCGTAGCACATCATCCCGTGATCAACTCCTTGGTCACATTGTGCACATTATGATGATGTCCTACTGAGTGGGCCCAGAGATACCTCTCCGTTACACGGAGTGACAAATCCCAGTCTCGATTCGTGCCAACCCAACAGACACTTTCGGAGATACCTGTAGTGAACCTTTATAGCCACCCAGTTACGTTGTGACGTTTGGCACACCCAAAGCACTCCTACGGTATCCGGGAGTTGCACAATCTCATGGTCTAAGGAAATGATACTTGACATTAGAAAAGCTTTAGCATACGAACTACACGATCTTTGTGCTAGGCTTAGGATTGGGTCTTGTCCATCACATCATTCTCCTAATGATGTGATCCCGTTATCAACGACATCCAATGTCCATGGTCAGGAAACCGTAACCATCTATTGATCAACGAGCTAGTCAACTAGAGGCTTACTAGGGACAAGGTGTTGTCTATGTATCCACACATGTATCTGAGTTTCCTATCAATACAATTCTAGCATGGATAATAAACGATTATCATGAACAAGGAAATATAATAATAACCAATTTATTATTGCCTCTAGGGCATATTTCCAACACCCAACGCTACCCATTCTAACCGAGGGAGCGAGCGTCTCCATGAAGGAAGATGACCGGAGGAGGAAAAGGACTGCGCCCGGGGATTCGGAAGGCGAAGCTTCCAAACGGGAGAAGAAGTCTCCCACAGAGGGTCCTACCTTGGGGGGTGCTTTTGCCGCACAAAGTCCGCGGGGGGATCAATTCTCCAGCGAGTCGTAAGTGACCCGAAATACTTTAATAGTACAGGTATGCCATCTTTTTCTTCTGAGAAAATAACCACCGCATATATCTTTGCAGTTCAGGCCTTAGCCCCTCTCAAATGAGCTCGTCTTCGGTGGATCTTCTTCCAGAGATGATGGAGAGCGAAACGCCTCCTCCGGACTCCTCCGCTCCGGAAGCGGGCGACCCCGAAGTGTCGTCACGGAGGGCCTCTCCGAGTCCGGTGAGGCCAGAAGATAATCCCATTGACCCCCAAAGCTCCCAGTGTCCGGCTCCTGAAGAGAGCGGACAAAAGAGTCCGACACCGTCTGGTGTGCGATCGGATGTTCTGAGAGAGTTGGTTGGGCGAGCGGCCATCTCAGATGAACACCATGTGCTGATGAATACGGTGATGGAGATAATCTCATCCGCCGAAAGCAGATTGCATGAAGCTTTTATGAGTCTACTGACAAGCTTTCAGGTACGTAAAATAATGTATGATAGTTCTGCACATGCTAGGTGTGCCCTGTGTAGATAGTAGCCCCTGAGACTCTGGTTGTCATCGGAAACGATGACGAACAGAGGATCATATTCCCAGGTAATAACCATATATTCCCAGGTAATAACCATACTGCCTTTATGTGCAGGTGATGGAAGCTCCGGCGGCTAGCTGGACTAGCGAGTTTTCCCATTTAAAACGGCAGTTGGATGCGGCAGACGCCGACATCGAGCTTGTTAACAAAAGGCTTGACGAGGCATAGGGTAAGTGTCATTATCTGGTAAACGCCACATAGTAAGAGCAGCATGATGCCAGTATCTTTAATATGTTGTGACTGCAGATGGAGCTGCCACTGTTGAAGCCTTGCGGGCAGAACTTGCCCGAGCCAAGGAACAAGCGAGGTTTGGTAATGCGGCTGCTTTGAAGGCGGCCGAAGAGTTGAAAGCCGAGAAGGCCGTGCATGGCGAGAGCCGAGATAAGATGGCTAAGATGGCCATAGAATTAAAAGCCACCACTGATCGTTGCCGGGTTCTTGAAAAGGAAAACCTAGCGAAGGCATCGGACCTTGAGAAGGCTGCTGCGACGAGAAAAGACATCCGCTCTGCTATGAGGGCGAAGAAGGAGGAGCTGCGGGAAGTCAGGGATATTGTAGCTGGGAAATCCTTTATGTTGCGGAGGAAGTTCGGAGATCCACGGTATGCCTCTCTAGATCGGCTATGGAGTTCAGAGGATGTGTATATGGATTTGGCGGCGAGCGCTGCCGATGCGGCCAAGTACTTCCAGGGTCAGACGGACCGTGAAGTGGACCAGCTGTTTTGGACACAATTCCATTCTCCCGAGCGTCCACTTTCATTGACTGACCAATTAGCCGAATGGGCCGAACTGAATAGGTTGTCCGGACTCGCCATGAGGTCTGTTGTGGATCAGCTATGGCCGGAAAGGCCAAAATCAAACAGCTATTTCAGCTTGGTGCAGCAGTTCCTTGACGTGGTGCCACACATTAATGCGATGAAGAAGTCGGCATGCATAGAGGGCTCACGGATGGCCTTTGCCCATGTTAAAGCATACTGGGGGAGATGGATGCTACCACTGTTGCAGCACGGGATTTGGCCATAGGTCGAATGGCTGCTGAGCACTACTTTGAAGAAGTTCTTGAGGGTGCTCGTTTGATAGACCCAATGCTCAAAAAATATTATGTTTGAGTGATATGTAATCTCATTGTAAGCGAAATGCTTTTATAACTTTTTATAAGGCTATTTTTATACTTTTGCTTGAAAGTAATATGATGCCTCCTGGGCGGCCGTTTATGTATACATGTGTATAACATGAAAGATTGCAGCCGTCGGCTTCAACCCCCACGCATATAATGCGGAGGTGCTCGCAAAAAACACGCGTTCACACTTAGCCCAACGTCTTGGTCCTATTAAGGAGGTGATAGCGGAGCGAGCGAGGCAACCGGACTATAATGCTTTAGCACTTTCACTTAGCCATAGGAGTTTGACAGTGGGGCTACTAGATAGCCCTTGGTGGCTCTGCACTCTTCCCATCCCGGCGTGCATACATGCCTGGCCGGAAAACGGCCCTTTGTTAAGGCGGAGGAATTCTAACATTCCAACAGGTCATCGAGTGGTTGACCAGTCTCACGCTATATCATGACAGTCAGTTTTCGGCTTTCTCTACTAAGGTGCTCGTCCGGATGAACCAAGGCACAATCGCAGTAGTTCTCCTGGTGCTACCTTAGCCGGTAAAGCAGAACGTAAGGCACCAAAACACAGGAGCTGGGCAAACCCAACATTTGACCAAAGACAATGATTCGGAGCTGATGCATATAGGGCCAAACTCGCGACGCCGAACACTCCCTAAGGTATTTGGTCTTTGTGGTATAAACCGGGCCTAAATATTGGCCTTTGTAAGAAGCCCCTTGTGTCCAGGTACTTGCATTGTTCTGGCGTGGTCACATGCCAAGACGTCAACATCCTTCTCAACGGTGGATATGTATCAACAAGAGACAGTAAAAAAGGTTTACGCAGGGTCTTAATCTAAAAAGAATCCTTGGAGCGGGTCCCTGCTGCACGTCTGCGCCTGTGTCTCCGTTGTGCCATATCCTGGACGGGTGTAGCACGATGATCGTCTGTAAAAGAGAGGAATTTAGGTGAAAAAGTTGTCATGCAAAAAGATAGTTTTTAAAGAAACCATGTATAATTCAAGATGAGAAGAAATTGCCACTTGTCTGCGCGCGTTAAGCCCCTTGTATTGACAAATAGGGGTGTGACCATTTATTTGGTATAAATAGTGGCGCCGGACTTGATTAGTTGTGTCTGAGGTCTTGACGACCTATTGGATGCTTTCGCTGGTCCGGGTGCCTTTAGTGTGCGGCTGCCAAGGCAGCCGCACTCTCTTCGGCGCGCAGAGATCGTTTTATATTTCCGTTCACTGAAATGATGCCACGTGGATCGGGCATCTTGAGTGTGAGGGAGGCGTAGTGTGGTATTGCATTAAAGCGAGCGAAAGCTTCGCGTCCGAGCAGTGCTTGATAGCCACTTTGGAACGGAGCGATGTGGAAGGTTAAATGCTCGCGACGAAGTTATCGGGGGAGCCGAATATAACTTGTAGTAGGAGGGAGCCCGTACAACGAGCCCTTGGGCCTGGCGTTACTCCTTTAAAGGTAGTATTGCTATGGCGAATTTTTGTTGGGTCTAACCCCATCCCGCGGATTGTATCCTGATATATTAGGTTTAGATTGCTGCCACCGTCCATCAAGACTCATGTGAAGTGATATCCGCCAATTACTGGCTCTAATACCAGGGCAGCCCATCCTACGCGTCGGATACTTGCTGAGTAATCGCGATGGTCGAAAGTGATCGGTTGAGATGACCAGTGGCAGGACTTCGCGGTGACAGGCACTTGGGTATATTTTCCTGGGAGTGCCGCGTTGTTTTTTCCCTTGATCACGTGTAACACGTTTACTGTTTTGACTTCTGGTGGAAATTTCTTTTGTTCCCCAGTGTCTTGCTTGGGAGGCTCGTCCTCGTCTTCACTTGGTGTATCCTCCCCCTTGTGTACGACATTGAGCTTGCCGGACTGCTTGAAGACCCAACATTCTCTGTGGGTATGATTAGCAGGTTTACCAGGGGTACTATGGATCTGACATACTTGGTCCAGAATTTTGTTGAGGCTGGACAGTTCATCCCTGGTGCCTTTAGAGGGCAGCTTTTGACCTGGCCGAGAGCTTTTGAATCCGGCGTTTACTGCCATGCCCTTCGTGCTGTCTTCTTTATTCCGGCGTTTGTTATTGCTATTGCGCCGTGATTTCCCGTTTCCATCTCTAACTTCAGATGTACTGGGGTCGCTGGTGCTGCATCTGGCTAGCCAGCTGTCCTCACCCGCGCAAAAAGCGGTTCATGAGGCTTGTTAATGCGGCCATCGTTCTCGGCTTATTTTGGCCGAGGTGTCTGGCAAGCCATTCGTTACGGACGCTATGCTTAAAAGCTGCCAAGGCTTCGGCATCCGGACAGTCGACAATCTGGTTCTTTTTAGTAAGAAACCTGTTCCAAAGCTTTCGTGCTGACTCTCTGGGCTGTTGAGTTATATGACTCAAATTGTCCGCATCCGGAGGTGAGACATAAGTCCCTTGAAAATTTGCCCGAAAGGCGTCTTCGAGCTCTTCCCAACATCCAATGGAGCTTTTGGGGAGGCCTTTAAGCCAGTGACGAGCTGGCCCTTTGAGCTTGAGGGGTAAGTACTTGATGGCGTGGAGATCATCTCCTCGAGCCATATGGATATGAAGGATGTAGTCCTCAATCCAGACCCCAGGGTCTGTTGTTCCGTCGTATGTCTCTATGTTTACGGGTTTGAATCCCTCTAGAAATTCATGGTCCAGCACCTCATCGATGAAACATAGGGGGTGTGCGGCACCCCTGTAGCTGGGTGTACCGCGTTGTTCGGATGTTTGTTGTGTTGCATTGTATGCTGGGGCGCGCTTGCGTGGTCCATAGATGGATCTTGTTGCGCCGTCCTTTGGGTGCGAGCCCTCGCATGGGTCGCGTGTTGTATTGTGAGTGGCGTTGTATGCCGCTCTGTGTTGGTAGAGGGGTCATTTATCCGGCCAGGTGGCTGCTTTGATATTTGGTTGTGGGGGGTCTGAGGCCTCCTCATCGAATTCAGCTAGCAGCTTCCGCTTTGGGTAGCTCTTGGAGGGGCGATTGTCGCCGTACCTCGCTGCTGTGGTGAGTATTTTACTCCATCTGATTTGGAGTGTGTCTTGCGCAGCCTTGAGCCTTTGCTTATGCTTTTTAAGACTCCTCACGGTGGCAACAAGCCTTTTACGGGCATTCTGCTGCTCCGGGTGCCTGCCCGGCGTTATGTCGTCCGGACCATTATCCTTGATAGAATTTGTTTGTTCGGTTTGATTATCCGGATTGCCGTTGTCCGGCAGCGGTTCGCCCTGCTCCAGCGTTGGGTCTGTGTGATCGTTATTTCTGTCGAGGCGGGATTTGGGGCGGCGCTTGCGTCGCCGCTTTGACTGCTTCTCGAGGGAACAAGCCTTCGGAGCGTCCTTCCGCTCCTCGTCGTCATCTTTTGGTGCGTCCACCATGTATACGTCATATGACGAGGTGGCTTTCCAGGGCCCAATAGGCGCTGGTTCTTCATTGTCTCCTTCATCGGCGTCCATACCGTTGATGTCTTCGGAGTCGAAGTCGAGCATGTCGGTTAAATCATTGACAGTGGCTACAAAGTGGGTGGTGGGTCGGCTTTGAATTTCTTCATCGTCCGTATCCCAACCTTGCTGACCGTAGTCCGGCCAGGGCTTTCCTGATAAAGAGAGAGACTTTAGTGTCTTCAGAATATCGCCGAAAGGCGAGTGCTGAAAGATGTCCGCGACAGTAAACTCCATGATCGGCGCCCAATCGGATTCGATCGGCAGGGGCGCGGAGGGTTCGGAGTCCGGAGAGGAGTCCGGATCCTTGGAGTCACGAGTCTCGCTGAGTGCGGGGCTGGTGTTTGGCTCGATCGCTGTTGGGATCGCAGCCCCCGAGGCGGCTTCCAACCACCCATCCTCGATCGGCGCAGTTGGCTCCGAATTAAGGGTCGAAGCCGATGCGGGTGCGGCCTCCAGGGCACTGTTTGGCGGCAAAGCTAGATCATGCTCGTCGTGACAGTGCGGCGCGCTCGGCAGTGGCTCGAATCCGTCGAAGATCAAGTCCCCGCGGATGTCAGCCGTGTAGTTTAAACTTCCAAATCTGACCTGACGGCCAGGGGAATAGCTTTTGATCTGCTCCAGATGGCCAAGTGAATTGGCCCGCAGTGCGAAGCCGCCGAAGACGAAGATCTGTCCGGGGAGGAAGGTCTCACCCTGGACTGCATCGCTATTGATGATTGTAGGAGCCATCAAGCCTAACGGCGACGACACAGAGGAAGTATCAATGAAAGCACCAATGTCGGTGTCAAAACCGGCGGATCTCGGGTAGGGGATCCCGAACTGTGCGTCTAGGCCGGATGGTAACAGGAGGCAAGGGACACGAAGTTTTACCCAGGTTCAGGCCATCTTGATGGAGGTAAAACCCTACGTCCTGCTTGATTAATATTGATGATATGGGTAGTACAAGAGTAAATCTACCACGAGATCGGAGAGGCTAAACCCTAGAAGCTAGCCTATGGTATGATTGTTGTTCTATATGTTGTCCTACGAACTAAAACCCTCTGGTTTATATAGACACCAAAGAGGGTTAGGGTTACACAAAGTCGGTTACAATTGTAGGAGATCTACATATACGTATCGCCCAGCTTGCCTTCCACGCCAAGGAAAGTCCCTTCCGGACACGAGACGAAGTCTTCAATCTTGTATCTTCATAGTCCAGGAGTCCGACTGAAGGTATAGTCCGGCCATCCAGACACCCCCTAATCCAGGACTCCCTCAGTCACTTAGGAACTGACACGTGTTCCAACGGTCAGATTTCAAACACACACGACAACTTTACTTGGGCTACAAGCAAAGCTGACTTATCCAACTCTGGACAAGATTTGCTCTCATAGTCTTCACTCGAAGACATAGGATTTTGGTTAAGCATCACTTCAGTCATTCTGACTGGTTCTCTTGGACCCCACTTAACAGTACGGTGGTTCCTATGACTCAACAAAGAAGAAAAAGAACGACGAACAAACTAAGTCTTCGCGTTCCATAGTCTTCATGCAATGTCTTCTCTTGTCATAGTCTTCAATGTGAATGTCTTCACATACCACCTTTGACTTCAATGTCTTCTTACATTTTTAGGGGTCATCTCTGGTAGGAAAACCGAATCAATGAGGGACTTCTACCTGTGTTATCCTGTAATTCTCACAAACACATTAGTCCCTCAACTAGGTTTGTCGTCAATACTCCAAAACCAACTAGGGGTGGCACTAGATGCACTTACAGGTGGTACGGGAGTAGACGAGCTCTAGCTCCAAAATCTTGTGTCCGCTAGCAAAAATGCCAATTGAAGGCCAAGCTCCATAAAGATTATAATTGTAAATAAAAATTCAAAGTCATACTTTTACATTTCAATTTTTTGAAAAAAATACACATATCCAGAGACTATATGTATATGTGTGTAAACTTTATGATGCAATACGTTAAAGTGTGAGTTTGAAAAATAAATAAGGTGTCCTTTGGTTTGGAGGAATTTCACAAGAATTCTATAGGAAATGATTCTTATATGAATTTTTTCATTAGAGCCCTTTGGTTAAGAGGATTGCTTTCTATCCTCCACACTTGCAAGAAAAATAAACATGAGCCTAAACACAAAATATCTATGATGTAAATCAAATGAGATCTCTTTTCCTAATCCTACTCATAAGATTTCAGATACATTTCATCTCATTTCATACAAGTTTCATATTCCTATGATAATCCTATCCTGTGAACCAAAGAAGGCCTAAATATGTGGCTTTTTAGCACATTACTATTGTTCATTCTCGAAGTCCATAATTTTTTTGTGCAACTCACAATGGAAGGTATTTCATTATGTTTACACATACATGCATTACTCCAAACATCTATATATATATAGGGCCTAATGCGTTTTTCAAGGGTAACATCGGTCAATCCAAAATCCACTTCACTCCCGTCCCCGTCCACACCACTTCCGATCCCCTCTCCCCAAACCGATGGCCGGCGACGGAACCAATGGCGGATCTGGGTCAGAATCCGACGAGTCGAATATTGACGTGAAGGAGGTGGCCCTCCGCATCGCATTGCAGAGGTCGCTGCTCAAGCAAGGCGGCCCAGCAGCGGCGAATCTTCTTCCTCAGCGCCTGTCGCCTGCCGACACAGCACCGACGACGTCGCCAGGCCTTCCCGCCCATAGTGCAGCACCGACAGCTCTACCCCTCTTCGCTCTGGCAGCTTCCCTTCGCTCCACCAGGTACGCCGCCCGCCTCCACCATCCTCTAGTACGGTAGTGGTACCCGGTCATCGCTGGGTCCTCGTGCTCGCGCCGGGGCCGACACCCACGCGAACGCCCGAATACGAGGCACGTGCAGCACGGCGCGAGCGGCAGCGGGCGAGGGAGAGGGGCGAGGCATAGTCGACCTGCCGTCCGCCCTCGAGCATGCCGGTGGATCCCGAGGCCATGCTCCTCGCCTCGGTCCTCCCCCGCTCTCTAACGACGATGGAGATGATGCACGGCGCCTCCACCGGAAGAATGCCACGGTGCTACGACTCGCCATCGAGATGTCGGAGCGCGAGGCAACCATGGAGGCGGCGGCGAAGGCGAAGGCGGGCCGCCATGCGAAGGAGCAGGACCACGGGCTATATAGGTTGTCGGGCATGCGTTGCAGCTCGGACTCGGATCTGACGGATGGCTCCACCTTCAACTTCGACGATGACACACCTCCGCACGTCGACACCTACACGGAGGAGGGGCACAACCGCGCCGACGACTGGAAGCGGAAGGGGCCGGCGAGAAAATGGTGATTGCCTCCGCCCTTCCCGTTATGTTTATATTTTAACTATGTTTTAAGTTTGTAGTATGAATTTATCATCGAACTTCAATGAACCATGCCTTTTTTGTCCAACAATGCTAGTTGATCCTATGAACTTAGTGTTGTTTATGTAGCGTTGCATGGCTTGTATGGTTATAAGGCTTTGGCTATGAGGAATGCAGGTGTGAAAGCCACCAATTAAAACGTACCCCGGTGAATTTGCAACCTGCCATTGCAGATGCTCTTAGGCCAACTTCACCGCGCGACCTCAAACAGACGTTCGGTTTGGCCGGATTTTGTTCCTTTGAGGCGCCGATGGGTTCGCCCGTGTCCGGTCTTGTCCGTTGGGTCGTGCGTGCGTCCACCGCGCGGCCACACCCCAAATCACGTCCGCGTTGGACATGATTTAAAAAAAATTAGAAAAACATAAATAAAATGACTAAAAAAATTAAATAAGCGCAGTTTAATAAACATAAAACTTAGTTAGGGTCGCCACGGCCACAAAACGGCCTAGTTTCACGTCCAACTTGACATAATTAAACATAAAAAAGAAAGTAAAAAACGGTCGCCGCCAGCGCGCTCCTGCCCGTGCCCGTCGATGCCGTCGTCGTCGCCGTCTTCAGTGGCCGCCGGCGTCGTCGTCGTCGCTGACGAGGTCCACGTAGGCCGGCAGCGTCCAGAGGTGGGCCGGCGGCGTCCAGAGGTGGGCCGGCGGTGTGTGGTAGATGGGGGCGGGCTGGACGGCGGGAGGTGCCTGCACGACCTCCTCCCGTGGCGACGCCTCCCGCTCCGGTGACCGCGGCGGAGTGCCGCACCAGTTCAGCCCATGGCGGCGGCCATCTCCCGTGCAGTGCAGGACCAGCCCCACCCTTGGCCCAGCAGACTCGGGTGGAACGCGGCCACCGGCTCCTCCTCCATCGACTCCTTCGCGGCCACCATCTCCACCTCGGGGATGGCTACCTCGTCGGCGGCGAAGCGGGCCATCATCTCCTCCAGGCCCTCCCATTGCCGCTCATCGTGCGTGTACATGGAGTCCTCCATGACACGCGCCATGAGACGGGCCTCCTCCTCCGCTGTCATGCGAGGTGGTGGTGGTGGAGATGGCGAAGGTGACGGCGACGGCGTGGGCATGAGGCCCGCACCAGCCTACGCCCGCGCTCCTAGGGAGCAGGTGCTGCGCGCTCCTGACGTGGCCGCCGCAGCCCAGACGCCGTGCCAGCGAAGAAGGAGGCACACCGCACGTCGTGCTCGTCCCTGATCCAGGTATCCCAGAGGGAGGAGTCCGGGGCGTACCTGTCGTCGTAGTACAGGTCGTCGGGGAGGAGGTGGCGGCGGCGCTCGATCTCTTGACGGCGCGCACAGCCGCTCGCCGGGACCGGCGGGCTCGGCACACGATCGGCGGACAGGTGCCAGTTGTTGGGGAGGTGGACGTCGCTCCAGGGGAGCGGCATCCTCGTCTCCCAATAACGGCGGCACATCGACACGCGGATGTTGTGCCGGTCGCGCTCGCCGGCGGACGTGGGGGCGATGGAGAAAGCGGGCGGCGCGAGGGCCCGGCGTGGTGGTGATGCGGCCTCCTTCTTCACGGAGCTGGCGCGGCGCCCCCACGAGGAGCCGTCCTCGCGGTCGTGCTTCCCCTTGCGGTTCCAGAAGCCCATGGCTTCGAGGTGGCCGGCCAGCAAGCTCGACAAGGGAGGGCTAGGGTTTAGCACGGTCGGGTTTTGAGGAGGCCGCGGGATGGAGTGGGGCAGTGTGGACGATGACCGGTCCATGGGTTCCCTATTTAATAAGAACAACGACCTTCCACTGGGCCGATGACAGGTGGGGTCGGCCACCCGTGCACATTGATGTAGGCGGGTGGGAGGTAGGTGGCTGCCCCGTCACGCGGCCAGACGCGGACGAGCGGCGCGTCTGTTCGACGTCCGCGGCGACCCAAACCCGACGCAAAGATGCGCTCAAAATGGGTCAACCAGGACACAAAACAGACCAAATGAGTCCGGACCGTCGCGCGCTGGACCGCCTCGTTTGTCCGTTTTACCCCAAACGAACGGGGCCAGACAGGATGGGGTTGCGCGGTGGAGTTGGCCTTAGTCGAGCGGGTCTTCCTCATCCATGCACCCAGCAGCCCAAGTTACACGCTTCCGTGCAGCAGAGCCTTGCTCCTGTCATTTGTCAAGCGACAAGACTGGACACTGACGAATCAATCCACTATCGAGTAGTGTTGCTTCTTTGAGAAATTGATTCACTCGTATGTGTACACGCCACAATCTCGCGGGTAGGGGCAAAATGTCGTGTTTTGACCATTTTTCCTAACAATTTCACGTAGGGGCTCTGACTGTAGGGTTAGACAGCCTACCGCTAGGGGCCCTGGCGGTAGGGTACTTATCCACGTCAGCACGCGGAAACGGCCGCCGTCCTTCTCCGTCACACCTTACCGCCAGGGCACCTGGCGGTAGCCTGTCTAACCCTACCGCTAGAGCTCCTGGCGGTAGGGTCCGGGCAGTTATTTCGCCCGAAACCCCCGCGCCCTGCCCATCTCCCCACCCTCCCCCTCCCCTCGTCGGCAGGTCCTCATTTTCTCCCTCAAGTCACCCCTCTCTCCCTCTCTCATCTCCTCCACTCCCCCTCTCAGATCTTCACCATTTGTTGATCGTTTTTGCAGATTGAGATGGCCCCGAAGAGAGAAACGTAAGCTCCTCCAATCCCTCCAATTAGTTTTTGCAAACTTGCTTCCGATTCGACACATTATTTGCTTGAAATCCCTCATATTTTTGAACTTCGATTGGATTTTTTTCACCTAAGATTGATTGTAGTTCTAGTTCTTAGTTCTTTAGTAACAAGTGGTATTGGATATGAACTCTAATCAATAGTTCATATGTTAGTGTGAAGATGAACCCTAGTTCATAATTTTTTTAATTATGATGTAATGTTGATATGAGGATGAACCCTAGTTTGATGATGCATGTTGATATGATGATATGATCTAGTGTGAAGATCAACCCTAGTTTGATGATGCATGTTGATATGATGATATGAAGATGTTGTTTGGAAAAAAATATTTAAAAATATGATGATATGATGTATGTTGGAGGATTTTTTTGATATGATGCATGTTGATATGATTTGATCCATCATGTGTAGTAGATGTTGTTGGAGGTCATGTTTCCAGACAGCTCCGGGAACTCTGCCAACTGGTCGTATCTCTTCTTCCTAGCGGACTGGGAGGCAGGGTACAGTTGGGGGACCGCATCTCTCGCCTACCTATACCGTTCGGTAAGAGAGGATCTAATTGCCTACCTACCTACGAAAGTGTGTCCATGACATTTTGTGATATCTGATCCTCATTTGATGTTTTGTAGCTTGACGACGCAACGCAGAGGACCAAAGACAAGTCCAATATGGGTGGCTTTGTCTGGGCCTTCTCCATTTGGATGTGGGAGTGGTTGCCGGTGGGGCGTTCGGAGAAGTTGCCAAGACGCCCGTGGGGTGCCTATAGCGAAGACGGCGACGAGACTCAACACACCACCGTAGCTTACGAGTGGGACGTTGTCAAACTCTACACGGGCCTAAACAAGACTTCATACAAGACCTACACCAACGAGTTGGATGCTTTGACGCATACGCAGGTATATGAACTCGCTCAACACCTTTCTCTTTGATTCCACTTTTGACCGAGAGTGGGAACTTACCAATGTATATGTAATAGGTAAACTGGTGGCCGTATCGACTAGACTGAGAGTGGGACTTTGATCTGAATGTGATGTGCGATGCGGACCGTGGTCTCTGGCGGTGCATCGTGCCCATGATCTGTGTGTACGCCGTCGAGTGGCACTTACCACACCACGTGGCCACACAGTTTGGGATTTATCAGCATACCCCACCGGGCCAGCCCACCGATACCGGCGGCCACACACTCCACCTGTGAGCACTTTGTTCTCCGTGCCCATGATTTCATTACGCTTATCATGTTTCTTGTTGCTTATGATGATCTCATTGCTGTTATGATGATTCTTGTTGCTTATGCCTTGCAGGATGAGCCGGCAGTAGAATCAGTCGATCACAGACTGGGGAGAGGAGCATAAAACTCATGTGACGGAGTGGAACCGACAGAGGTACCGTAAAGACATGGAGAGGAAAGTGACTGACTGGGATGCTTACCTGGCCCAACACATGAGGTGGTACGATGATGACCAGAAGCACCGTCTTCGTCTCAGGCCTCGGTGGACGGCGGAAGACATCGCGGAGCTGGAGAGGGATGACCCCGAGGAAGAGGCCTACCAGACCGGCATCAGAGACATGCACAGTGGATTTAGGGAGTTTGCACCCCTCATCAACAGAGTGGTAAATTTGAACCGACAGTTGTATTTAAATAAGTTTATTCGTCATCGTGACTGACTTATGTCGTTGCAGTCTGGTGAGCTGAACAGATGCATCTTTGAAGCCTCAGATGCACTAGGTGATCTCCCCGGGAGCATACAATCTGAGAACAAAGTGAGGGGGACGACGAAGGTACAATTTCATCCTCCTCGGAATAGATGCATCTTGTTCACTTGCAATCAGTCGATCTGATACTTATTATGCCCTTGTTTCATTGTGAGTGCAGAAGTTCGTGAAGTGTTGTCGCAAGCTGGTAGGGCTGCTTGGGTGTGCTGGAGCTGGGTCAGTTGAAGCTTATCAGCCTGCAGCCACACAGGTCTCATCGGCTCATCGAGCCATGCTCCCTCGCCGTCTAGGTTGGTTGAGGAGGAGGAGGAGGACGAGGACAAGGAGGAGGATGATGATGAGGAGGAGGCCACACATGAAGAAGGGGAGGAGGAGGAGAGCAATGGGGAGGAGGAGTACGATGAAGATTATGGACCTGCACCAACTCAAACATCTCAAGCATCTCAGCTGCCGAAGAGGAATCCGAAGAAGAAGGATTTGCTGAGTCCGGACCCTTTCCAGAGACCGGTTCCTCGCCGGCCCAAGAAGAAGACCGAAGAGACTCGTTCAAAGAGTAACGAGGACCGTACCTCCAAGAGGGGAAGGAGCAACTGATTATGCTCTTCGATACTTGGCTCTTTTAGTTTGGTTGAACTTGTCTAGTGGTTGTGAAACTACGTGGAACTATGTGTTTGCTATTTGTGGATCTATGTGTTTGCTACTATGTGGAACTCCGTTTACTGATTAGTTGAAGTTCGTTTGAAATGTTACATGCACTTAAAGTTATCTAATGTGGATTTATGTGATGCCCAAGTTTAATTGTTTGAAATCTGTGATATTGCTGTCATATTTTGTGAAACTTGCTGTGATATTGTTGTCATATTGAATTTGAAAACAAGCAACCAAATGAACTAGAAACACCAAAACAGAGGACCCTACCGCCAGGGTACCTGGCGGTAGGGTCAGACACCCTACCGGGTGCACCTACCGCCAGGGTCCTTGCATATTTCGTCACAGAAACTTTACACTGCAAAACACAGGACCCTACCTGGCGGTAGGGTCAGACAGCCTACCACCAGCCCCCATAGCGGTAGGGTGAACCTACCGCTAGGCTCATTACACATTTCGTTACAGAAGGTTTGTATGGCAAAACCCTGCCACACCCTATCGCTAGGGACTCTGGTGGTAAGGTTAGATAGCCTACCGCCATGCCCCCTGGCGGTAGGTACTTATCCATGTCAGCGCAGTCAAACGGCCACCGTCCCTCTCCGTCACACCCTACCGCCAGGGGCTCTGGCAGTAGGCTGTCTAACCCTACCGCCAGATCCCCTGGCAGTAGTAAAAGGGTCAAATCCCGATTTTTTTTAAACCGGGGCCATATCCTGAAATTCTTTGGAAAAAAGGTCAAAACACGAAATTTGGCCGCAGGCAGGCACAACACAGAGCAATGGTCTCTCCTCCAGCGCCCTAGCCTTCTCTCACAAGCAACAGTAGAAGCTGCCATCAGTCTGACCCGACGTGTCTTCTTTGCTTTAGGCATTCTTTGATTTGGAGGAATTTTATAGGATATAATTCTTATTTTTTTTCTTTAGAGCCCTTTGGTTCGAAATGAATTTCTATTCCTATATAATATTGGCTTCTATTCTTCACATTTCAATAAAAAACATGAGCCTATATTCAATGGAATATCTATGATGTGAACTAAATGACATCTCTTATTTCATTTCTACACATATAATTTAAAATACATGTTATCTTATTTTCTATAAGTTTCTTATTCCTATGATAATCTTATGGAATGGACCAAAAAAGGCCTTAACAGGCAAGACAAAACCTAGGCCTACTATATACAAGCTACATGTATACCTTTCCCTCCTCTATTCAGATGAATGGCGTCTTCGTTAAGAAAGAGGACCATGCCAGGCCTAGCTCATGACGGACTCTCAACGGCGCTGGAGCGGCGCGAGAGAGGAAGAGTCGAATGCACTCAGTGAAGATATTGCAAATTTAATTACATGCAATTATATTGCGCTAAAAGAAATAAAATCCTAAAATGCATGGTTTTTAAATGCAAAATATTGATTTTACAATACAAGGAAAAAAAGATTGAAGTCGAGCATTACTCCACCTGCGCAGCCATCTAGGCAAATCCAACACGCGACCCCTAATCGTCAGGCCGTGTCCGTTTTGAGGTAAACGAACAGAATAGGCAGCCCAACGCATGGGAGCAAACGGACCAATGTTCGTTTTCAGTCCGCTTTCCACTCATTCCCGGCCCAACTTTGGGTTGTGTCTGAGGTCAAGCAGACACTCGCGGACGGGCACAACGCGTACCCTTGTCCTCCCCTGGCCCGCCCATCGGGGGCACATGCGTCCTTATATTCCCCTGTCCCTACTCCACCGGCACCCCGACCCAACCCCCTTCTCGTCCCTAGCCGCCACCGCCGCCATTTTTCTCGCCTGTGTCGCTCTCCAGCACGGCCAGGCGCTCGCCCCCTACCCTTGTCGTAGCTCCGTTTTCTCGACACCCCGAGCCGTGCAACCCAGGCGCTTGATTTTAGGGCATCTGGCGGCCGGATTTGGAGCAGATCCGACAGGATTTGAGCTCACCCTGCTGCCAGAGGCCGAGTCGTGCCATGGATTGGCCAGGTACCAGACCGCACAGCCCCGGCAATGCCCCCATGACACATGCAGGTATTGACTCCACCTCTAGCCGTTTGGATCTACCCCGTCGCCGGTTCGCCGGCAAATACACGAACAACCGTCGTCCGGGCTCGGTGCTGGCTCAGAGGCTCGTCGGCGCACCTTTGCCGCTCGTAAAGTGTGACTACTGTCCACGCAAGGTCGTGCGCCGCGTGTCTACAACGCCGGAACATCTCGGAAGGGTGTTCATCAAGTGCAAAAACAATAGGGTATGTGCTAGTTTAGCTTTGGTTGTGCTCCCGGATTTGGTGCATATTGCTTATACTCAAATTTTTATTGTGTAAGAAGGATGCAACTTTTGGTATTGGAAAGAAGAATACATTGATCTATTGATAAAACGAATTTGATAGATGTCCGTGCACTTGCTGCTAGAATAGAGGCTAGAGATGAGACTAGATGCGTTAAAACAAAGTCTACTTCTTTAGACTCAAAAAGAAAGAAGCACGCAAAATCGAGAATCCGCAGATGAACAATGAAGCATCAAGAAGATACTAATCCAGCTTGCGGGAGCAGTTATGGAAGTTGAATATCTTTTAAAATGTCTTTTTGTGGTTTTTGTTTTTTTGTCTTATTATTCTACTAAAGATTTGGTAAATATACCTCAATGTATCAAAAAAATCGCTGATGAAAATAATAAGAAATGCGGCAAAAAAAATGCTGACGAGATACGGCCAAGATACGGCCACGCGTTGAGTGCATAGCCGACGCATCCCGAAATTCGGACAAACGCCATTTCATTGCCATCTCAAATGAACAAAATTCGGATAAAACAGAGTCAGTTTGGGGTTGTAAGTTGGAGTTGCCCCCACTTCAGGTACTCAACCCTGCCCGTGTCTTTGTTGCTCGAACCTTGCTGTGTGTACGATGGATTCCTGTCCAGCACTAGTACGATGGATTCATGTACAATCATAGGTAATTCAGTTTGTGAGCCATAATATTTAGACATGATTTGCTCTTTGGTCGTGCTTGTTGGACGAAAAAGCATCGTACGCAGAGCAGTTTCGACTTTCGTTGTTGCTCCAAACCTCACTCCATGAACTTCCGAGGCAATTCCAGTTTTCGGGTTGAGGCTGGTCATAGTGAGGAGTAACTTATACTAGTGTCATCCATATGACATTAGTCTAAGTTACTACCTATATAGTGCAAAGTAAGGCTGCTGCCAATGGATCGGTGCTTAGATGAGGTGCTAAGCATATTAAATAGCTTAGCAACCAAACTCCCCAATGCATATGTGCTTAGCTTCTTGTAGCTAAGCTCTCTTCATTTAATTAGTCCAAGGATCTTTTGTAGTATATAAACGTTGTGGCATATTTGTGCTACGTATTAAGCAAATAATATCCCTTGAGAAAAACACATGGAAATATAGTTGACTTGAGTCCATACATAAAGTGCCAATAAGACATTATGAAAATACATGAAATTACACCTATAATTAATGATGCTTAAAATAAATGATGATAATAATCTATTTTGGCCCAAACTTTTTCCAAATATGCTCTACCAAATCAGTTTTGAGTGCTCTATGAGTCCCACGATCTCGGATTCTTGCATCCCTTTGTAGCACCTGGGCGAATACCGGTATGTCGCCGTGTGTGAATACTGATGGTAGAACAATGGATGTACCCGCCTCCTTGTTCAAATCAAGAATATCAGCAGCCGCTTCTTTTTCATCCTCGACTACCATATTGTGAAGAATGATGCAAGCTATCATGACCTTCTGGATATCACCCCGGTCATACAAACGTGCAGGACAACGCAAGATAGAGAATTGACCCTGCAAAACACCAAAAGCACGTTCCACATCCTTCCTTGCCCCTTCCTGATGTGCAGCAAACAACTTGTGCTTCTCTGTTTGTGGCATCGATATTGTCTTCACAAAAGCTGCCCATTCTGGGTATATCCCATATACAAGGTAATAACCATGTTGATATTCCTTCTCATTTACAAAAAAGTTCACTCGAGGAGCTTGGCCTTTCAACTGCTTGATAAACAGTGGTGATTGATTTAGCACATTGATGTCATTATTTGACCCAGCAATACCAAAGTAGGAATGCCATATCCGGAGATCTTGCGAAGCAACTGCCTCCAAAATAAGACTAGGCCACCCTTTATCACCACGAGTAAATTGGCCCTTTCATGCAATAGGACATTTTTCCCAACGCCAATGCATACAATCCAGGCTTCCTAACATGCCAGGAAACCCACGACCTTCGCCAATGCAGATTAAGCGCTCTGTATCTTCAGTGTTGGGGCTTCGCAAATACTCTGCAGCATAGGTATCAATCACTCCTTGAACAAAGTTCTTCAAGCAATCAACTGCGGTAGTCTCGCCAATCTTGAGATATTCATCAAGACTATCTGCAGGTGTGCCATAAGCCAATTGGCGTATTGCCGCCGGGCACTTTTGCAGTGGAGAGAGCCCTTCACGGTTAAGCGCATCTGTCCTTGTGGTGAAGTATGGAGACCACTCACCTAGCGCATTGACGATGCGAAGAAAGAGAGGTCGTCTCATCCTGAATCTTCTCCGAAATTTTTTGGCGCGGTAGAGAGGATTGTCGCAGAAGTAATCTCGTACAAGCTGTTGATGTGCTTCTTCATGCGGTCTACTCACGTATATCCTCGGACCACTCCTGCTAAGTGATCTTGCTTGAAGAGCCTCAAGTGTTCCCTTCAACTCCACAGCAATCTCCTCGGCGAAGGAGTCTAGCATGTCCTCCACGGCTAGGAATTCATCAAGTGTGTATAACTCTGTTGGATATGTAGTGTTTCTGGCATCACTATCATGTTGTTGATCTGTATCATCAGGATCATCTGGTGGATGGTTATACATAGGCCTGAAACATGTAACAAACAAGACAACAATTGTACACATCAGAATAAGATCGAACAAGTTAAGTGACAAACTTCTCGTGATAAAAACAGAATTGCGTTTGATTTTGCTTCATCTACTAAAAACAGAGTAATTATGTACAACCTAATCTTATTCTGTTTGAACCAATTTCTCATAGAACTTCAAATCCGTGTACAACATCTGAAACTTCAGATCAATAGATCCTTATGCATTTCCATCAGATCAATAAAACTCAGTTTGGTTCTGTCAAAAAATTATTGCCTGATAATTCGTATGAGTAGATAGCAATACCTTGAAATTACTTGTTGGTTCTAAACTGAATTGAACTCAGTTTGATCCTATATAAAAGAATTGCTACAGACGTATCTAGATGTAGTATAATCAACTACGTCCCTTCCAACTACAAGTAACTCCAAACTAAACTGAATTGAACCATTTGTGTATCATGAGCTGAACTAGTACGTTCTAAAATCAATCAGATTGTGGCTGGCCGGCGGAGCTAGTTCTGTAGTATCCTGATACAAGCTAGTGTTCATTGTATCAATGCTGATACTATTGTCATACTAAATTCCTTCAATTGCCTAAAACAAAATCAACTAGTAGTACATTCTGTAAGATTTTTTAGATGGGCAATGTACAAAAGAAATCATGGACTGTAGTTTTTATGACAAAGTTGCAGGAATCTGGGACTAGGCCATGCCGTTGAGATCACATACTATTTATATCAGACTCAATTCTGCATGGTTCAGACTTCAGACTATCAATTATTTATGGTTCAGATGATATGCTATTCAGATTAGAGTCTCGATGCTATGGTTCAGTCTATCAATTACATATGGTTCAAACAATCAATTAGCAAGAAGCAGAGAAAAAACCCATCTAAGCATGGACAGGAGAGAGCAAGCACAGGGTGAAATTGAACGTTTTGAAACAAACTAGCAGATCTACTTTTGTGAAAAGAATTAATTACCTTTGAGCCGTCTGTGAGTGGCCGGAGGAGCTCCCGGCTGCGGCGAACTGAACTTGTGGCGCCAGTGACGAACTAAACTGAACTGGACGGTCCATGCAGGCTCGAGGGTCCGCCGGAGCTTCAACGACCAGGTGGAACGACGGCTGACGCGGCGATTGAGAGGCATGGCAGCACCGCACGGTGAGGACGAAGTGGCTGCGCTGGGGCGGCAGCGCACGGCGAGGAGGAAGAGGAGGCGAAGGCGCCGCTCGGTCGCTGGGAAAAAGGGGATAAAAACAAAAAGGCTCGGTCGCGGCCGGCGTATCCCTTAATGCCGGAGGGCGCGACGGCGTTGGAGATCCCCACCGACCGGCCGGCCTTCTACGAGTGTTTCAAGTCCTTTGGTGTCCCCGCGGCCGCGACCGCGTTCCGCCTGGTGACTCCGCCGACGGAGACACGCGCGTCCCGCCCAGAACGCATCACCATCTACATGCCTCCTCCCCCTCCCGAGATGGTCTACTTCGCCAAGCGCTTCGCGTACGCCTACATCGCCCCGGCGACGGCCCCGTCCCGCGCCGACCCGGGCGCCTTCATCCGCCGGGTCTTCCGCACCCTGGCGCTCGAGCTCCCGCAGAGCTTCGAGCTCCTGCCGCCCGGCCACGGCGCCGACGCGACGGTGCGCTTCCGCACGCCCGACGACCGGGAGGCGGCCATGCGCCGGCAGCCGTTCGAGCTCGACGGCGCCACCGTGAAGCTGGTGCGCGAGGGGGAGACCAGCAACTGCTCCCGCACCAGGAACGACTACGTCGCCCACGTCGCGCTGCACGACTACCCCGTCGAGCAGCGCACACAGAAGGAGATCGGCGCCAACTGCGGCAGGTTCGGGTTCGTCCGCGAGATCGACCCGGCCTGCTTCGCGGCGCCCGACCTCGCCACCGTCCGCGTGGTCCTCCAGCTCGAGGACCCTCGAGAGATCCCCCGCCACGTCCGGATCAGGTACCATGGTGGCTCCACCAGCGTCGTCCCCGTCGAGATCGTCAGGCTTTGGGACCACGCACACTCCTCCGACGCCCATGGACAGTACGTTCCTCTCTTCCAGGCCCCGACCGCGGTGGCTTGACAGATACTCCTATATAGGATCATCGGTTGGTTTGGTTGTTTGCTGCATGAATTTGGCATTCCCAATCCTAGCAGCAAGCAGGTAGTAGTACTAGTATTTACGCAGGTCTAAGTTCTAAATTAGAGCCGTAGGCAGCCGACAGTAATGTCAGTCAGTTCTCCTCTCCGTAGTTATATTAACTATGCCAGTGCATCTGTTTAAGCCTAGTACATGTATGAAGTTTAATTAAGATTTTGCTTACATCCTGACGAGTTACCTTTTCGACTATTTATTCCATGGGTGCGGTGTTATATTGACTCTCTGAAGTGCTTTTATCTCACCCTTTCTCAATGTTGAGGACCAGCATGTTTACAGAGCCAAAACTGTTGAGTAAAACAACAGAGTGTTTTGCACGGTGGGGTGATAGTGTTGCAGCCGTCGGTTCTGGCAGTGGGCGTACCGAGTGTGTTGCGGGTCCTGTTGCTCTGTTTTTCCTCTGTTCTTGTTGGCCTGTGTGTCCATTACATCAAGCAGCAGCAGCACGTACCGAGTCCACCAAAACAAGCGAGAGAGCAAAGAAGGCGGCCAACAGAAACAAACTGGTTTACTAAATCCGACCATAAAAGTGGAAGCATGGCGGGAGCAGTCTTGAGAGTGAGTGTAAAGCATTTGTTGTACAGTATAATATTGGTGCAGGGTGCATTGCATATCGTACACTGTAACAACTAGAGTATATTTATTTGTTTGAAAAAGGCAGTAAAGGATGTCCAAGCCATTGTTACTTCCGATGAACTTACGCAGTTGCTTGTTCTTCAGGCAGAGCTTATCCAGTTACACAGATGCTCCTTATTGCCTGTTTTAACCGACTGAAATTCAGATTGTGGCGGGAGAGAATCACAAATTCAGTCAGAATGCAATGCCATGGTCGTATGAAGGAATCCAGTGACCAAGATAGATTTTCTGTAGCTCACCAAGTAGCTGACAAATATATTGGAGTTCCCAGTGAAGACTGTTTTTATCTGAAAAAACTTGCAATCAAAATCCTTGCTTTTCCAGGGTCTTGATTAATCACTTTCCTTGACGGAGATATAATGTTCAAAGTGCCCAACTACAAAACTTTCAATCGAGAAAAAAGAACGAAATGATTAGTCTTGATTTTTCTATATCTTGATGGTCGTTTGTCATCCAGCAAACCAGGCGCCGGCTTCAGCTCCGTTTCCTCGTCCACCTTACAAGGCATGGCCAGTGAAAGACTCTCCTTCTCGGCATTCGTCTCCAAGCTACGAACCGGGCTCATCATCTGCATGCGTCAAATATTTAATTTGCATACAACGTTTGTGCAGATGGATGCACCTACGTAGAGGGATGCACACAAGATCCAATGGTTGGCTTTGGCGTGAGATGCAAATTATGGACGACAACTTGATGTAGAGGGATGATTGTGCAGCGGCAGAAGCATCACATGTAGCTGCTGGTATTGAGGAAAAGTGATGGTGTCAACACTTGAGTGACTTCGATGGTGGTGCTACTCGAGCACCTAATGCTCGTATTCATTCTTCAGGGTGAAAACCTATATTCTGGCGTTAGTGGTTGGATCCAGTGATGGCGATGCTTGAGTTTCGCTCCCTTTCTGAAGGCGTTGTTGTTGAAGAACCTCGTCATTCGTGTGGTGTCATGAGAAGATTGATGCGGATATGGTCATTGTTGTAGTTTGCCGATCACGGATTTGATCGCTTGGGTTCTTTCTTTTTCACTCGCCTACACATAGCTTTGGTCTGAAACATTCGGACACACCATTACGCTGTGGTATTCTGGATGGCGTGAGTTGCGAAACTATTCCGCATTGTTTCAAATGAAGACCAAATTCGTAACTCAAATATTCTCCTCCACGATCAGATCGTAGAAAATTTATTTTCTTGTTACGATGATTTTCCACTTCACTCCGAAATTCTTTGAACTTTTCAAATGTTTCAGACTTATATTTCAAATGTTTCAGACTTATGTTTTATTAAGTAGGTATACCCATATCTGCTTAAATCATCTGAAACATGTGCTTAGCCCTTATGTACCTCCTATTGATCCTTTGCATCCTACCCCCGATGAGTATCTTGACATGGTTCGCAATCTTAGCACTATTGATCTTATCATTAGATGATTGCCTAGAAATTTGCTTGTGTGCTTGCCTACTTTTGAATGCGCATATACCATATGGAATTATCTTGAAGAATGCTTCCTGAATTATTCCTTGAAAAGTCTAGATGAGATTCTTCGAAAATCCATTGCCTTTCAAAAAATGGAGCCTAGTGATCCCAAGTTTGATGAATGTCTATTTGAGCTTCATAATCTTATGCGTGCGAAAGGAAATGTTGAAGTCATTAGTAGCATCATTTTGGAGACAATTAGAATTCATAAGCTTGAACATTGTCATGGTCAAAAATCTAATGAATCACTTGGTCTAGGTGATGATCACAAACATGCTGATGATGACATTGAGCATGGCTATTACGATGAATACAAAGAAAGTGATATTGACTTTGAAGTACTATGAGAAATCTTAGTCTCATGGCAAACTTTCGTGATTACATGGCTAGAGGAAAAGAGTGGATTCTCGATAGTGGATGTACTGATCATATGACCAGAGATAAAGACATATTCCGTGAGCTAGCTAAAAACGATGGCCCACGCAAGTATGTAACTTTTGGAGAGAACTCCAAAGGTAAGGTACTTGGCCTTGGTAAGGTGGCCATATCCAATGATAGCTCTATTCAAAATGTTATGCTTGTTGAATCTCTTGGTTACAATCTTCTTTCTGTATCTAGACTAGCTAACTTTGGTTTCAACGTTCTATTTACCGAAGTAGATTGCCAAGTGTTTCGTAGAGATAATCATAATATGGTCTTTACCGGTATTCGTAGAGGTGATCTATACATTGTTGATTTCACTTAAGAGAGCCCAACCTTGAACTTTCTTAATTGCTAAATCTTCTAAAGGTTGGTATGGCATAGAAGGTTAGGCCATGTGTGCATGCGAAATCTTGATAAGCTTATTAAAGGTGATCATATCCTTGGTGTTAAAGATGTTATATTTGACAAAGATAGACTTTGTAGTGCTTGTCAAGCAGGAAAAAAGGTTGGAGGAAGTCATCCCGTGAAGAACATCATGACCACGAGAAGACCACTTGAGCTACTTCACATGGATCTCTTCGGTCCCAATGCTTACTAGTAAATGGCACGTGCCATGCATGTGTAGAGATAGGTATTAACACACATACATGCGAAAAATATGGGTAATTTTAAATAGTACTATCATAGTTTGAACTACCATAGGTGGAGTCACGCAAGTCATCAGCTAATTAATCATTAATGTGTAATACTGAATTTACACAATTTAGAATACCATGAGAAAAAGCATACACACTTCATCCTTAAACCTTTGTCCTAATAAAGTTAAATACATATTAGATTGAGCAATGGAAAGAGTGCTATTTGTAAGTTATTTATTGTTAGAAATAAAATAATAATAATATAAACATTAATTATGTTTGTTTTGTTGAGCTGAATTTTTCACATAATTTATTGGTAAGAAAAACAATGGTAATAATATTTGTAAAACAAATTATAAGAGAAAGTAAAAACTATTTAGCTATAACATATATTACATTTTTTACTTTGTTTGCATTTATACCCAGACTTATAAAACAATTGGTTTCGGCTTGTGCGCCTATACCCAGGCTGCACAATCACATGATTTCTCTCTCTCATCATGATGTGTGCTTGCTAGTAGTTGCTAGTACTCCTAGTCCTACTATACTCTACTGCTCACGAGAGTGCTGAAAAATTCTGAACAGTGCCATTGCTACAAAGAAAGTAGGGAGAATCACGTGAACATTCTGGAAACTACTACTACAACTCAGAGTTTTAGGCTGGCATCACAGGGGACGGGGCAACGATTCCCTGCAATGTCGGCCGTCAAATTGACATATCCAATGGTCCTTATGCAGCCATGTAGACCTGTAACACAAGCCATTAAATTTGAGCCGTCGGATTAGAAAGATCCAACGGTCCATATGACTTGCTATTGGTATACTATATGATAGTATAGATAAGAGCCTTGGTGGTAACTCTTTCGGTTTGGTCATTGTTGACGACTTTGCAAGATTTACATGGGTGTTCTTTCTTGATGATAAATCGTTGGTCCAAAAGATCTTCAAGAACGTCGCCAAGAAGGCATAAAACCAATTTGAAGTGAAGATCAAGAAGGTTCGAAGTGATAACGTAACGGAGTTCAAGATCGCCAATGTGGATACCTTTCTTGACGAAGAAGGGATTTGGCATGAGTTCTCGGCTACGTACACGCCTCCGCAAAATGGAGTTGTTGAGAGGAAGAACCGGACACTTATCGAGATGGCGAGAACGATGCTTGATGAATACAAGACGCCAAGACACTTTTGGGCAGAAGCAATTGAGATAGATTGTCATGCTATGAATCGACTATACCTTCACAAGCTTCTCGATAAAACGACATACAAGCTACTCACCGGTAACAAACCCCAAGTTGGATACTTTCGAGTATTTGGCTCAAAGTGCTACATTCTTGATAAGCATCATCATTTGAAATTTGCTCCTAAATCTCATGAAGGTTTTCTACTCGGTTATGGCTCAAACACTCACACATACCGTGTCTACAACAATTTCACCCCAAAGGTTGAAGAGACGGTAGATGTGAAGTTTGATGAATCTAACGGCTCGCAGGTAGAGCAATTGCCAATTGATGTAGGAGACAAAGCTCCCACGGAAGCAATTCAAGATTTGTCTATTGGAAAAATTCAACCAACAAAGGTGAAGGAGAGTACTTCATCTATTCAAGTGGAAGCCTCAACCTCACATCAAGGTGAACCACAAGTTGACTTGGAGGCATCCACAAGTGGAACACGTCAAGACGAAGGAAATGAGGAAGTAAAACAATATAAACCCCATCGACCTCCTTCTCCTCCTCCAAAAGCGAACGACAACGCCAACAACAATGAAGAAGAAGAAGAAGATGATGGTGAAGAGGATGTTCCACCCCAACCCAAGCGAAATCTCTCACGAGTTGGAGCATGAGTCTCAAGAGATCATCCCGTCGAACAAATCTTTGATGCCATTCAAACCAGGAGAATCACTCGCTCTAAAACTTGTTTGGCTAACTTTTGTGAACATTACTCATTCATTTCTAGTGTTGAACCTATGAAGGTAGAATAATCCCTTGAGGATCCAGATTGGATAAATGCTATGCACGAAGAGCTACACAACTTTGAGAGGAATCAAGGACATTGGTTGAGAAGCCCAACGATGATCATAATGTCATTGGAACCAAGTGGGTGTTTCAAAATAAGCAAGATAAAACATGGACAAGTTGTACGCAACAAGGCCCATCTCGTTGCTCAAGGCTACACTCAAGTCGAAGGTATGGACTATGGCGAGACATATGCCCCCGTTGTTAGACTCGATTCCATTCACATTTTACTTGCTTATGCCAATCACCATGGTACTTTATACCAAATGGACATTAAAAGTGCTTTTCTAAATGGTGAAATTGAGGAGGAAGTGTATGTTAAACAACCTCCCGGCTTTGTTAATCCCAAGAAACCTAATGATGTCTACAAACTTCACAAAGCTCTTTATGGTCTAAAGCAAGCTCCTAGAGCTTGGTATAAATGCTTGACTAAGTTTCTTATTGAAAAAGGCTTTGAAATTGGGAAAATTGATTCTGCTCTTTTTACTAAAAGGGTTAATGGAGAACTATTTGTGTGACTAATATATGTGGATGATATCGTATTCGGTTCTACTAACCCCCACTTTAGTGAAAATTTTGGAAGGCTCGTGTCGGGGAAGTTTGAGATGTCTGGAAGAGAGAATTCACATGCAAATACACTATCTTGGACATCTTTTATTATAGTGAGACCCCACTAAATATATTATGCCAAAACTGTTGATGTTGGACAAGGAAGACAACATAATGATTGTCGGAGAACGTAGTAATTCAAAAAAAATCCTACGATCACGCATGATCTTTCTAGGAGAAGCATAGCAACGAGACAGGAGAGTGTGTCCACGTACCCTCGTAGACCGAAAGCAAAAGTGTTTAGTAATGCGGTTGATGTAGTCGAACGTCTTCACGATCCAACCGATCCAAGTACCGAACGCACGACAACTCCGTGTTCAGCACACGTTCAGCACGATGACGTCCCTCGATCTCTTGATCCAGTTGAGGATGAGGGAGAGTTCCGTCAGCACGACGGCGTGGAGACGGTGATGATGAAGTTACCGGCGCAGGGCTTCGCCTAAGCACTACGACGATATGACCGAGGTGGTAAACTGTGGAGGGGGGCACCACACACAGCTAAGAGATTTGTTGTGCCTTTGGGGTGCCCCCTCGCCTCCGTATATAAAGGGGGAGGAGGAGGTGGCTGGCCAAGGGGGCGCACCATGGGGCGGAGTCACTTGGACTCCTAGTCCAAGTAGGATTCGGCCCCCTCCTTCCTTCCACCGGAGAGGAAAAGGGGAAGGGAGAGAGAGGGATAAGGAAAGAGGGGGCCCGCCCCCTTCCCCTAGTACAATTCTATTTGGGCAAGGGGGGGGGGGTGGGGCGCCCCTCCTCACGTGGCCTTTCTCCTCTCCTCCAATATGGCCCAATACTTCCCCCGGGGGGTTCCGGTAACCCCCCGATACTTCAGAAAAATACCCGGATCACTCGAAACCATTCCGATGTCCGAATGTAACCTTCCAATATATGAATCTTTACCTCTCGGCCATTTCGAGACTCCTCGTCATGTCCGTGATCTCATCCAGGACTCTGAACAAACTTCGGTCATCAAATCACATAACTCATAATACAAATCGTCATCAAACGTTAAGTGTGCGGACCCTACGTGTTCGAGAACTATGTAGACATGACCAAGACACATCTCTGGTCAATAACCAATAGCGGAACCTAGATGCTCATATTGGCTCCTACATATTCTACGAAGATCTTTATCGGTCAAACCGCATAACAACATACGTTATTCCCTTCGTCATCGGTATGTTACTTGCCCGAGATTCGATCGTCGGTATCCTCATACCTAGTTCAATCTTGTTTCCGGCAAGTCTCTTTACTCATTCCGTAATGCACGATCCCGTAACTAACTAATTAGTCACATTGCTTGCAAGGCTTATAGTGATGTGCATTACCGAGAGGGCCCAGAGATACCTCTCCGATTCTCGGAGTAAGAAATCCTAATCTCGATCTATGCCAACTCAACAAACACCATCGGAGACACCTGCAGAGCATCTTTATAGTCACCCAGTTACGTTGTGACATTTGATTGCACACAAAGTGTTCCTCCTGTATTCGGGAGTTGCATAATCTCATAGTTAGAGGAATATGTATAAGTCATGAATAAAGCAATAGCAATAAAACTAAACGATCATAATGCTAAGCTAACTGATGGGTCTTGTCCATCACATTATTCACTAATGATGTGATCCCGTTCATCAAATGACAACACATGTCCATGGCTAAGAAACTTAACCATCTTTGATTAACGAGCTAGTCAAGTAGAGGCATACTAGGGACACTCTGTTTGTCTGTGTATTCACACATGTACTAAGTTTCTGGTTAATACAATTCTAGCATGAACAATAAACATTTATCATGATATAAGGAAATATAAATAACAACTTTATTATTGCCTCTAGGGCATATTTTCTTCAATGATATATGTTTGTTCATATTCACATAGAAGTTATATTGTCATAGATCGATCAACATGTTGTACTCGCTCAATATCTTTGCTCGCCAAAATTCCGCACTAAGTAGAGATACTACTTGTGCATCCAAAAACCTTAAACCTAAACCCTTGTTTTGAGAGTCCACCATACCTACCTATGGATTGAGTAAAATCCTTTAAGTAAGTTATCATTGGTGCAATAAGGCAATAAAAATTGCTTCTAAATGTGTTTGATCATTTAGTGTAAGAGAAACTAAGCGGTGTACGAACTTGTGATGGCAAAGTAATAAAAGCAACGGACTGCATAATAAAGGTTGCTATCATAAGGGGCAATATAACGTGACGTTCTTTTGCATTAAGACATTGTGCATACAAACCAAAAGGCGCATGAAAACCTCTGCTTCCCTCTGCGAAGGGCATATCTTTTACTTTTGTGTATTTAGTTTTTATGCAAGAGTCAAAGTGTTTTCCTATATTCCTTTTTATTTTTTCTCTTTGGCAAGCATCATGTGGTGGGGAAAGATCTAGGCACATATACCCCAGTTGGATATCAGTGAGCATGAGTTATTATTGTTGACATCACCCTTGAGGTGATTAAGTTGAGAGGCGAAACTATAAGCCCCTATCTTTCTATGTGTCCGGTTGAAACTTTTTGCTCATATATATATTGTGAGTGTTAGCAATCACAGAAGATTAAATTATGGTTGAGTATGTGGACTTGCCAAAAGGCTCCGATACGTGACCCTTCCTGAAAATATGATGAATTGTAGTAGCAAAGTTGACTGAGAACATAGTTTGTTGGTTTTCAATAAAGTTTATGCTTTTTTACTTCGATGTTGTGATGAATTGTTACTTGTTCATGAGAAGTTATATGATAGAGCTTTATGATAAAGTTTGTTGCCGTTATAATAATAAGCATGATGCTACTATGTCTGTATTTTGTTTTTTGTCGACACCTCTCTCGCTAAACATGTGGACATGATGTTCAATAATGGCTTTCGCTTGAGGACAAGCGGGGTCTAAGCTTGGGGAAGTTGATACGTCCATTTTGCATCATGTTTTACTACTATTATTTATAACATTTTATGCATAATAATGCTTTATGGAGTAATTCTAATGCTTATTCTATGGCGATCGTCAGTAGCCACTCGCCTATCCCCGACGGTTTCTGGATCGTGTGGGAAGGACCCCCATATTGCAGTCACTCACTTGGCGACAGTTCAGAATGTCGTCACGGAAAGGGCTTAAAAACCGTTTGTATAGCACGTTACGGTACCAGTGTACTATCTCAGAGTCAAGTCCATATTTAGTGCTAAACTTGTGAAAAGCATCGGTATCCATAAAAGATTTAAAACAATCAAACTTAAGTGCTATACCTGACTCATTACCTTTGTCGAGTTCCCTATCTTTAGAATTCCATTTAATTATTTCAAGAAGGTCCCACCTGAATTCAATAGTTTTCTTCATAAAAGAGCCAGTCGAAGAATAATCGAGCATGGTTTGATTATCATGACAAAGTCGAGCATAAAAATTCTGTAAGATAATTTCCTTTGAGAGCTCATGACTGGGGCATGTATACATCATATACTTATGCCTTCCCCAAGCTTGAGCGATACTTTCTCCTTCACGAGGCCAAAAATTATATATATAATTCCGATCACAATGAACTAGACGCATAGGATAAAACTTTTGATGAAATTCCAATTTCAATCGATTCCAATCCCAAGCTCCAATATAATCACATAGACTATACCATGTCAATGCTTTCTCCCCTAAAGATCAAGGGAAAATCTTCTTCTTAAATTCATCTCCAGGTAAACCTGCAAGCTTAAATAATCCACAAACTTCATCCACCTAGATTAGGTGCATATCAGGATGTAATGTTCCATCTCCTGCATAAGGATTAGCCAGTAGTTTCTCTATCATAACTGAAGGAATCTCATAACAAATATTTTCAGTAGGTGCAGTAGGTTGAGGGGAAACTCTTTGTGCTTCCGGTCGAGGTCACGATACCCCGAACAAACCCCTCAAAGGATTGTTTTCCATAGTAGCAAGTAATAGTAAATTTCAGCACGTAATATAAATTTTTCCTTACCAAATTCCACTCACCAAAAGTGTTTCACTCACCGGCAACAGCACCAGAAAAGAGCCTTGATGACCCACAAGTATAGGGGATCAATCGCATTCCTTTCGATAAGTAAGAGTGTCGTTGAACCCAACGAGGAGCAGAAGGAAATGACAACCGGTTTTCAGCAAGGTATTTTCTCCAAGCACTAAAATTACCAGTAACAGATAGTTTGGTAGCAAGATAATTTGTAATAAGTAACAAGTAACAATAAAGCAAGGTAGCCCAATCCTTTTTGTAGCAAAGGACAGGCTGGAACGATCTCTTATAATAAGTAAAATGTTCTCGAGGACACATGGGAATTTCATCTAGTCACTTTCATCATGTTGGTTTGGTTCGCGTTCGCTACTTTGATAATTTGATATATGGGTCGACATGTGCTTGGGTGTTGTTCTTACTTGAACAAGCCTCCCACTTATGATTAACCCCTACCGCAAGCATCCGCAACTACGAAACAAGAATCAAGATAAAATCTAACAAAACATTAAACATATGGATCCAAATCAGCCCCTTACGGAATAGCGCATAAACTAGGGTTTAATCTTCTGTCACTCTAACAACCCATCATCTAATAACTAGTCCACAGTGCATTCCCTTAGGCCCAAAGATGGTGAAGTGTCATGTAGTCAACGTTCACATAACACCACTAAGGTAATCACAACATACATATCATCAAAATATAGAAGGGATACCAAATTCACATGATTACTTTTAGAAGTCTTCTCCCATGTCCTCAAGAACAAGCAACTACTCACAAGTAATATCATGCTCAACATCAGAGGATATTAAATAGCATAATGGATCTGAACATATAATCTTCCACCAAATAAACCAATTAGCATCAACTACAAGATGTAATCAGCATACTAGTCACCCACATTTACCAATTTAAAGTTTTGATACAAAGACTGAGCACAAGAGATGAAATGAACTAGGGTTTGAGCCGAGATGGTGTTGGTGAAGAAGTTGACAAAGATTGATCCTCGCAAGATGAGAGGGTTCTTGGTGATAACGATGGCTTCGATTTCCCCCTCCCGGAGGGAAGTTTCCCTGGCGGAATCGCTCCACCAAGTGCAAAAGTGCTCATGCCCAAGTTCCTCCTTGAGACGGTGGCGCTCCATCCCAGAAGTCCTCTCCTTATTTTTTTTCTAGGGAAAATGGGTTCATATACCAGAAGATGGGCACTAGGGGCTGGCTAGGGGCCCCACCACCCACTAGGGCGCACCTGGGGGCGCGGGGGGGGGGGGGGGGGGGGGGGCAGGCGCGCCCTGGTGCCTTGTGGGCACCTCGATGGACCCCTATGGTATTCTTTTACTCCAGTATTTTTTATTTATACCAAAATAAATCTCTGTAAAATTTTAGCTCATTTGGAGATGTGCAGAATAGGTATCTCTGACATAGCTTTTTCAGGTCTAGAATTCCAAGTACCGGCAATCTCCCTCTTTGTGTAAACATTGCATATTATGAGAGAAAAGGCATTAGAATTGCTCCACATAGTTTCATATTGATAGAAAATTTTATAAATAACGGTAGGAAAACATGATGCAAAATGGACGTATCATGTGCCCATTAACATGTGCTAAACTCAACCTTAATTTGAAGAATTTTAAAAGCTGCCTCTTTTGCTTGTTAAGGGTATAATCACCCCCAACCCCACCCCCACTCTAGACCCTTGTTCTCAATCTTTCAGACTGTAACCCAAAATTTTTATAATAAAACTCTCTCTACCCCCACAAAGAAACAACATGCTAAAATTGACAAAGATAAAGTTGGAGAGGAGACTCAACAAGGTAAGATTCAAGGTAAGAAAAATAAATTAGCGAATAAATATGGTAAATAAAGAGAACCTTTGATTCACAAGTCTATGCTTTATTAGAATGATTCTAATAAAACTAAAGACTATGAAAGATTCGCAAATTTCTTGAATTCAAAACTATATTGTTGCAAACCCGATAGAATGATGATCTAAAAAGTACACCTTATTAAAAATACATGAATCACATTATCACAAATAAAATAAAGATACCTACTAAAAAATATCCACCATGCTTCTAATTACTATTGCTAAGTTGGCTAAAAGATGTGAACAAACCTCTACGAGCTGATTGTAATTGTAGATTTTACACTAAGTATAATCATTGTAACTACTGCATGACGCTAGAACGTCTAAAGATATTACTTGCATAATTCATTGATTAACTTCCAACCTAGCACCTATAAACTCAAGAACTACATCGTCTGGGCTTTACCTATTTAAAAGTGTCCCTCTTTTCAAGAGTGAATTTCTTCCTATCATCATTTCAATCACAATTCACTATTCTGAATTAAGGGAATGGGAGAAATATTTCTCTATGTGAATTCAAAGCAAATCAAATGCGTTGACGGACAAATAAATGAACAACATTTACGGAGCAAATAAATAGGTTTGACCAACGAAATGGAGCATTGAGTAATGAAGAGGTCTTTATCGTGTTTAATTATGAATGAAATAAATGGCATTTAGTTCTCCCCATCTACATCTCTATATAAATAACCCCTTGGAGGCGATACAACCAAAGCACGCACTCCTATCCTCTTCTATCTACTCAACATTTAGGTAAACATTCCTTAATTCTATGTGTTCTTCATCTTGCATTGTGAAAAGTGATCTACATAACCATTGATATTTTTCTTCCTACTAATTTGTAGGTTGGACCACTTGCCGGTAGCAGTAGCTGAGGGAGATAGGTTCGATATGGAAAATGTTCAAGATGAAAGCACCGGCTCGTCATCTCCCAGTTCATGTGTATCATCCGATAACAGTCCCGTCGAGATGATGCATGGGGGGTGCCCGCGATGCTATCGGCATGTTCTCGTGCGTAAGGAGAACTTCCCTATGTGCATCAATTGCAAGCAGCCCACCCTCCTCGACTTGCAAACTATGCTCGACAACATGCGGCATGCCAGGCGTCAGTAAATAAGAGCATGGCTATGATGTCATGCTTAGTTAACTTGCACTATTATTGTGTATCTATGTTAATCAGTATTGGATGCTTATTTCTTGTCATAATGCTCATAGTTTTATATGTAAACATATTAATTAAGTAAATAATGGCAATAATTGGCACTTGCATTAGATTTGTTGTCTCTAACTAAACAAAAAATGTTTCAATAAGGTTTGCTTGAAATCTTGTTCCTCGGTTATCCAAAATATGAAACTGGGAGTTGTCTTCTAGAATTGTAGGTTTAAGTTTTCTCCATGTTAGAACACTTGAGTGCTACCTTAACTTCGTATTCTCAGCCTCGGGGTTCTTAGAGTCTTCTTTGAGATCACTGAGTACAATCCCTTGATGGAAGATTCTCAACTGTTATCATTGGCACCACCCTTTTTAGCTTGGAAGCAACAGAGGTTTTTGAGGCTTTGGATCTCATGCTCGTTCCATCCTCAACCTCTTGGATTTAATGCTCCATCATAAGTTTGGGGCCTTTCCATTTTGGAGTGTCATGATCCAACATGTCCTATTAAATGGTTGGTGGGTTCATTGTGACACCCCGATTCAAAGAACCGGAGGCCCTCGAGTTCCAGCACAGATATCCATGTCATCTAGTGTTACGGCATATTTCTCCCTTAGTGGTTTTAGTGATTGATGACAATACTTTTTGCGGACTAACCGTGGGCATTGAGTATTAAGAGATTATTAGATGGCACGAGACGGTTTGTTCCCCCTCGGTGATTAAGAGCACAGACGGTTATTTTCTAGTGATTTCTTTTTTGTGGATTTGAGTCGTAGAATTCCATACTGTTAAGAGGGGGGCCGCATTTGGAAAGGTTAGGGTGGAATAAACATGCACACATTCACATTTGCACCTTCCTTCCTTCTCAACAATTTGGAGCTCTTCTATCTTCTGCTTGGGCTTGTTTAAGGAATTCCTTGATGGTCTTAAAGTTTCTACCGATCTGTCACAAGTGGAGTCAAATGCCAACTCTGGCAAGGAGGGGCTGGTAGCGATAAGCCTACCTTGCCTTAAGGAAAGAATGGGATGGGCATCCATGTCACGGTTGCCCCTCCTCCGGTCTATGGAGGACCAGTCCATGCACCTCATATATGCACCACCTTGGTCCTCCTCCTAAGCTGTGTCAAATGATTTTCCTAATTGGGTTTTTCTTATCAACTCATTTGAATCATAGCTCAACGCATCTATGGAGAATCAATTACAATTCACTATTCCCATATTAAGGGAATGGGAGAAAGATTTCTCAATGTAAATTCAAAACAAAATAAACGACCATTGACGGAGAAATAAATGAACAAAATGGAACAAATAAATAGGTTTGACCAACAAAGATGTAGCATTGAGTAATGAAGAGGTCCTTATGTTGTTTGATTATGAATGAAATAAATGGCATTTAGTTCCCCCCATCTACATCTCTATATAAATAACCAGGGGCCATAATTTTCACTAGAGGCTTCTCTCTCGAACACACAGCATACGATGAGTAAACCAATTATTGTTGGGCAATTGATAGAAAAGGCCATGGTTATGATGATATTCAAGGCAATGATCATGTATATAGGCATCATGTTCGAGACAAGTAGACCGACACTTGCCTGCATCTACTACCATTACTCCATGCATCGACGACTATCCAACATACATCTAGGGTATTAAGTCAATAAAGCAGAGTGACGCCTTAAGTAAGATGACATGATGTAGACAAAGTAAACTCAACTAATAAGAATAAACCCCATGGTTTTATCCTTAAGGGCAACAATACAAGTATGTGTCTTGCCCCTTTCTATCACTGGGATAGAGCACCGCAAGATTGCACCCATCACAAAGCACCTCTCCCACTGAAGATAAATCAATCGAGTTGGCCAAACCAAAAGGACAGATCGGAGAGACATACAAAGCTATAACAATCATGCATAATGAAGTTCAAAGAAGACTTAATTAATATTCATGAATATTTAGACCATAAACCCACAAGTCATCGGATCCTAACAAACACACCGCAAAACAAGATTATATCGGATAGAACTACAAGAACATCAGGTACTCAAGATCATTGAGAGAGAAAAAAACCATCTAGCTACTACCTATGGACTCGTAGGTCCATGGTAAACTACTCATGCATCATCGATAGGGCAGCAAGGATGATGTAGAAGCCCTTCATGATCGATTCCTCCTCCGGTAGAGTACTGGAGAAGGCCTCTAGAAGGGATCACAGACGAAAAGAGGCTTGCAGCGGCAGAAAAGGTGTTTCGGGCTCTCTTCTGTTGGTTTGGGAATATTTATGAATTTATAGAGGCAAAATTAGGTCAAGAGGTGCCACGAGGGCCCACAAGCTCAAGAGGTATGCCTGCCCCCCCTAGGTGCGCCCCGAGGCTTGTCGCTCCCTCGTGACTCTCCTGGTCTTCTCCTGAACCTTCTAGGGTCCCTTCTGGTCCAGAAAAATTAATCCAAAGATTTTTTTGTTTGGACTTTGTTTGATATTGATTTTCTGAAAACCCCAAAACAAGCAAAAAGCAGGTACTGACATTAGGCATTGAGTTAATAGGTTAGTCCCAAAAAATGATATAAAATTGCATATAAAACATCCAAGATTGATACTAAAATAGCATGGAACAATAAAAAATTATAGATACATTGGAGACATACCAGCATCTCCAAGCTTAATTCCAGCTAGCCCTCGAGTAGGTAAATGATAAAAATAGAATTTTTGATGTGGAATGCTACCTAACATGTTCATCATGTAATCTTTCTTTTAGGGTATGAATATTAATATCAGAATGATTCAAAGCAATAGTCTATAATTTGATATAAAGACACCGATACTCAGGCATACCAACAAACAATCATGCCTTGTCATGCTCCATCTTCCTAACACAAAGTATTAATCATGCACAACCCCGATGACAAGCCGAGAAATTGGTTCATACTTTTTAATGCGCTTTAGCTTTTTCAACTCCCATGCAATACATGAGCGTGACCCATGGATGTAGAACTATGGGTGGAATAGAATGCAGTGATAGATATTAATAAGGGGAAGTCAAAAGGAAGATGGTCTCTGATGCGGCTTGAACTACGTCGGTATTTCCCCAAAGAGTAAGGGATGATGTAGCACATCTACGATTCCCTCAGTGATGGGACCAAGGTTATCGAACCAATAGGAGAACCACGCAACACCATGTAAACAAGTCCTACACACAAAGAACAAATACTTGCAACCAGACGTAAGAGAGGGGTTGTCAATCCCTCACGGGTAAAAACATAGGTAAAATTATAGTAGACTGGATAAATAGATCTCGGGGGAACGCGAGATAAAATAAATAATAATAATAAATTGCAGCAAGGTATTTTTGTATTTTTGGATTAATTGATCTAAAAATAAAAGCAAATAAAAATAGATTGCGAAGGCAAATATAATAAAGAAGAAACCCGGGGGTCGTAGGTTTCACTAGTGGCTTCTCTTGAGAAAAATAACGTACCGTGGGTAAACAAATTACTTTTGGGCAATTGATAGAACTTCAAATAATCATGACGATATCCAGGAAATGATCATTATATAGGCATCATGTCCAAGATTAGTAGACCGACTCCTGCATGCATCTACTACTATTACTCCACACATCGACTGCTATCCAGCATGCATCTAGTATATTAAGTTCATGGATAAACGGAGTAATGCAATAAGAATGATGACATGATGTAGACAAGATCTATTTATGTAGAAATAGACCCCATCTTGTTATCCTTAATAGCAACGATACATATGTGTCGGTTCCCCTTCCGTCACTGGGATCAAGATCGAACCCATCACAAAGTACCTCTTCCCATGGCAAGAAAATTTGATCTAGTTGGCCTAACTAAACCCAAAGATTCAAAGAAGAAATACGAGGCTATAAGTAATCGTGCATATAAGAGATCAAAAGACTCAAATAACTTTCATGGATAAAAACATAGATTTGATCATAAACTCAAAGTTCATCGGATCCCAACAAACACACCACAAAAAGAGATACATCAAATAGATCTCGAAGATACCATTGTATTGAGAATCAAAAGAGAGAGAGAGGAAGCCATCTAGCTACTAACTACGGACCCGTAGGTCTACAATGAATTACTCACGCATCATCGGAGAGGCACCAATGAGGATGATGAACCCCTCCGTGATGGTGTCTAGATTGGATCTGGTGGTGCTGAAACTTGCGGTGGCTGGAATAGATTTTCGTTGACTCGCCTAGGGTTTCTGGAATATTGGGGTATTTATAGAGCAAATAGGCGATGTGGGAGGACACTGAGGTGGGCACAACCCATCTGGGCGTGCCTGGGCCCCCAGGCGCGCCTTGGTGGGTTGTGCTCCCCTCGGAGCCCCCCTCTAGTACTTCTTTGGCCCAACAGGTGTCTTCTGGTCCAGAAAAAATCTCCAAAAAGTTTCCCTGGGTTTGGACTCCGCTTGGTATTGATTTTCTACGAAGTAAAAAACAAGCAAAAACAGCAACTGGCACTGGGCACTATGTTAACAGGTTAGTCCCAAAAATTATATAAAGTTGCTATAAAATGATTGTAACATCCAAGAATGATAATATAATACTAGAACAATAAAAAATTATAGATACGTTGGAGACATATCAACATCCCCAAGCTTAATTCTTGCTCGTCCACGAGTAGGTAAATGATAAAAATAGAATTTTTGATGTGGAATGCTGCCTAACATTGTCGGTGCAACAAACGCTGGGTCCGTTGCCCAGACAGTGCACAGGCACGGGAGCAAGATTACAGCACCAAGATCAGGCCAAAGTACAAGAGATCAAGATCTTCAAACGACCAACGTGCAGATCAAGAGGACCAAGACCAAGCCAGAGAAGTAGGAAACCACCAGGAGAAAAGCCTCCGTTGCCAGGCAGGTGAGCTTGGCAAGGACGGGGTCACCCCCAGAAGAAAACCTCCAAGTCACCCCGGCAGGGCCTGCCGGGACTCGTGGAGACGAAGTCACCTCACCAAACCACCTCACCACGATGCACGTCGTCGATCAGTGCGGTGTCAAGCCGCAAAGTGACTAAGTGCCAGCCATTTGCCACATGGCAGCCTCTTTCCACAGGAAATGCCTACAGACGACACCCATCCTGCAACGTGTCAAGAGACCAGGCGTGAAGCTGGCAAAATAGCCCGGCAAGGCTTGCCGGGCAAGCGACGATGTGACGTTGAGCGGCGCATTTAATGTGCTTTGTCAGCCCGTAGAATTAGGTATGATAGCACTATTTGCTATCTTATCGGTGCACAATGACTAATTTGCCACTTTGGTGATCCCTTAGTCTATAAAAGGAGGCCCAAGGCAACATTAGAGAGGGTTGGACCCTGAGTTAGAGAATCCACCCCCTCACATCTCATACGCACATAGTCGTTTCACCCTAAGGCAACCCTACCGGGCAAATGGGCTACGACCACCACCATTTTCCACCATCGTTCCACCAAAGCAGGAGTAGGGTTTTATGCCTCACGGCGGCCCGAACCTAGGTAAAACTACCCGTGTGATCTCTGTCGTGCTGTCCCACACTCCTCTGCTCTTTGTGCAACGTGCAATCCCCCGTCGAACCTGCAAAGGACCCTTGGTCCCATAGGTGGTCGTGGTTCCCCGTGACATCTTTAGCGCGCGAGGTAGGAGAGTCACTTGCGCAAACCGGAAAGCGTGAGCAGCGCGTCATCTTCATCTTCGACGGCGCCATCGACCATGGCGCCTAAGAAGAAACCCGGTGCTTCAGCTCACCCGTCCACCTCGAAGTCTCTGCCGCCCGCAGCCACCAATGCCACGGGGGATGTGGAGGCGCATGAGGATGTGGACGCTGTTGGGGATGTGGTCGGAGCAGGCGGCACCGTCACCACCTCCCCCGCGGCCGAAGCAGGAGCAGGAGACAACAGAGGAGAGCAGCATCAGGAACATCCCGGTGGCCATGCTCCGCGAGGTACGGGTGAAGGGGTTATCCCATCTGCGCCCCTTCCTCTCACCGACGGGCACAACCACGGTGATGGCGCTCAGTCCAGAGCAAATCGCCGCCCTCCGGCCGCCCTGCCACGGGCGCGATCGCAGTGCGTGCGCCTCCCCCGGAGCGAGTCTGCCAGGTCGCTGTGCCCAACGGAGCCGCGAGACCTCAAGCGCCTTCGTCATGTCACCATGCCATCCAAATGGCGGCCTCGGAACAGCGAGGACATGGTGCTGTCACAGCTAGCACCGTCAGAAGCCGAGCGATGGTGCGGTCCACATCATCATCACCTGTGCCAAGCACTGATACGGAGGCCATGGCGCGGGCTCAGCTGCTACTGAGGTTTCCGCCGACAGCCGAGCAGATGGACGAGAGGCATGCCACCATCCAGAGTCTGCTCCATTTCGCCGAGGCTAGGGGCTCACAGCGAGCTGGCCCGCCAAGGCCTCCACAAGCGACGACGACTCGCGCTGCTGGTCATACAGAAGGGGCCACCCCCACGGTACAGTCTCCACCATGGCAACCAATGCGAGTGCGGCAGAATCAAGAACCTGATGACATCTCAATAGCCTCTTCTGACCCTCGAGCACGTCCAGGCCAACGGCGAGCCCCGGAGGACATGCGAAGGGGAGACGCGTGCGTCGTCATTGAGCGATGCCATGATGACCACCTCGGACCAATGGGTGTGATAGTCCCGACGTTGACGAGCCTACGGTCGAGGTTGGTGGGTGCCTACCTTTCGAGGTTGGGTGCCCTGCCTTTACTCGTGAGCTGTGGCAAGTCCGTTGGCCGTCCGTTCGCACGTTCAAGCCAGAGATACCCGAGAAGTATGATTGGAGGCTAAACCCGGTAGAGTTTCTGAGCATATACACCATCGTTGTTCAAGTTGTCGGGGGAAGAGATGAGAAGGTGTTTGCCAACTACTTCCCTTTGGCACTCAAGTCCAATGTGAGGTCTTGGCTGATGCACCTGTCGGAGAACTCCATTTCGTCATGGGCTGACTTGTGCCATGAGTTCATTGGCGCCTTCACTGGTGGCCATCAAGAACCAGGGCGGCCCAGTGAGTTGCAGCTTCTCCAGCAGAAAGAAGGAGAGAGTACTTGCTGAGATTTAGTAGAGTCCATAGGAACATCCCAAATATCCATCCAGCTCATGTGATAGCCGCCTTCCAATCCAATGTGCGCAACTGCATGATTCGTTCCATGATGAACGTACGGTTGCCCAAGACTGTGAATGAGCTTTACACCTTGGTGGAGAAGTGTGCTCAGATAGAGGAGGGAAGTAAACTCCCCGGAGAAGAGGATTGCATCAACGTCGACTCAGAGGATGATGACGAATCCACCAGTCAGAAGAAGAGTAAGAAGCGCAGCAAGAGGTGCAAGGATAAAGAAGTGATGTCTGTTGAAGGATCAAGCACACTTAGTACTGACAAGAAGGCTAGGGCCGAAGCCCCCGGCAAGGAAGATGCCATGTGCGCTGACTGCCGGGAGGCTGCGGCTGCCAAGAAGGCTGGGAAAGGCGATAGGCCATACTACAAGATTCATCAGACCAAGGGCCACGATCTTCAAGAGTGTCATCAAGTTGAGCAGCTTGTCAAGAGGCAGCGAGCAGAATATGAGAAGCGTGATAAGGAAAAAGGTTAGAATGTCGCTGGTGGGAAGGGCCGAGGCGGTGAAGCAAATCGCCCCGGCAAACCATTCCGGAACCAAGGAAAACCCGCCAAGGGTCGAGAGAAGGAAGCTTGTAATGATGAGAGTGATGGACGGGATGAAGAGGAAACCAGTGAGCAGGAGTTCCAGAAGGCCACTGACGCCCTTTGTATTGACGGGGGTGCATCCCTGCACTCCTCTCATCGCCAACTCAAACAGTGGGCATGTGAGGTCAATGTCATGGAGCCAGCGACAGAGGCTTGGAAGCCGCTCAAATGGTCATACACTCCTGCTAACTCTTGAGCACTTGCGTTGGTTTTCCCTCGAAGAGGAAAGGGTGATGCAACAAAGTAGTGTAAGTATTTCCCTCAGTTTTTGAGAACCAAGGTATCAATCCAGTATGAGGCCACGCACGAGTCCCTCCCACCTACACAAACAAATAAATCCTCGCAACCAACGCAATAAGGGGTTGTCAATCCCTACACGGTCACTTAAGAGAGTGAGATCTGATAGATATGATAAGATAATATTTTTGGTATTTTTATGATAAATATGCAAAGTAAAATAAAAGGCAAAGGAAATAACTAAGTATCGGAAGATTAATATGATAGAAGATAGACCCGGGGGCCATATGTTTCACTAGTGGCTTCTCTCAAGAGCATAAGTATTTTACGGTGGGTGAACAAATTACTGTTGAGCAATTGACAGAATTGAGCATAGTTATGAGAATATCTAGGTATGATCATGTATATAGGCATCACGTCCGAGACAAGTAGACCGACTACTGCCTGCATCTTCTACTATTACTCCACACATCGGCCGCTATCCAGCATGCATCTAGAGTATTAATTTCATAAGAACAGAGTAACACCTTAAGCAAGATGACATGATGTAGAGGGATAAACTCATGCAATATGATGAAAACCCCATCTTGTTATCCTCGATGGCAACAATACAATACGTGCCTTGCTGCCCCTACTGTCACTGGGAAAGGACATCGCAAGATTGAAACCAAAGCTAAGCACTTCTCACATTGCAAGAAAGATCAATCTAGTAGGCCAAACCAAACTGATAATTTGAAGAGACTTGCAAAGATAACCAATCATACATAAAAGAATTTAGAGAAGATTCAAATATTGTTCATAGATAAACTTGATCATAAACCCACAATTCATCGGTCTCAACAAACACACCACAAAAGAAGATTACATCGAATAGATCTCCACAAGAGAGGGGGAGAACTTTGTATTGAGATCTAAAAAGAGAGAAGAAGCCATCTAGCTAATAACTATGGACCCGAAGGTCTGAGGCAAACTACTCACACATCATCGGAGAGGCTATGGTGTTTATGTAGAAGCCCTCCGTGATCGATGCCCCCTCCAGTGGAGCTCCGGAACAGGCCCCAAGATGGGATCGCATGGATACAGAAAGTTACGACAGTGGAATTAGGGTTTTGGCTCTGTATTTGATCGTTTGGGGTACGTAGGTATATATAGGAGGAAGAAGTATGTCGGTGGAGCAGCAGGGGGGCCACGAGGGTGGAGGGCGCGCTTGGGGGGGGGGGGGGGGGTAGGCGCGCCCCCTACCTTGTGGCCTCCCTATTGGTTGCTTGACGTAGGGTCCAAGTCTCCTGGATCTTGTTCGTTCCAAAAATCACATTCCCGAAGGTTTCATTCCGTTTGGACTCCGTTTGATATTCCTTTTCTTCGAAACCCTAAAATAGGCAAAAAAAACATCAATTCTGGGCTGAGCCTCCGGTTAATAGGTTAGTCCCAAAAATAATATAAAAGTGGATAATAAAGCCCAATAATGTCCAAAACAGAAGATAATATAGCATGGAGCAATCAAAAATTATAGATACGTTGGAGACGTATCAACTCCCATCATCTTTGACAACGAGGACCATCCTGACCATACCACTGCGGTAAGATGTTTTCCATTGTTGGTCTCTCCAACAATTTGCAACCTCAAGGTCACAAAGATGTTGGTTGACGACGGGGCCGGGTTGAATCTGATTTCCCCAAAGGTCATCAGCAAACTTCAGATAGCAGAGGAAGAGCTAAAGGTCACGGGCACATTTCAAGGAGTTAATTCCGATAGGAGTCATCCTAAGGGAAAGATCATGTTGCCAGTGACATTTGGGGGAGAACTGAACTATCGGACTGAGAAGATTGTGTTTGATGTGGTCGACCTCCCGCTGCCGTACAATGGGATCCTTGGACGCCCAACCCTGGCTAAATTCATGGCAGCATCAAACTATGCCTACAACACCTTGAAGATGCCTGGGCCGGCAGGAGTCATTTCCATCCCATCAGATGAGAAGGACGCAATCGTTTGTGTGGGTAAGATGTACGGGACGCAGTCGCGGCAGAGGCAGCGGCAGTAGCAATTCCCGCCAAGGAGAATAGAGGAAAGAAGGAGGATAGCAGGGACGCTAGCAAGGAATCCGGGAAGCATACCTCTTTGGAGTGTGTTGTGCCTGTTGATGACTTGCCGGAGAGTTCCAAGAGCAAGAGATCCAAGGTTGCTGCACCACAAGTGAAGAAGGTCTAGGCAGGGCTGGCTGGCATTGATGGTACCTTCAATATCATCGCCACCCTTGATGACAAATAGGAAAGCGCGCTCGTTGCCTTCCTGCGGGCAAATATCAATGTGTTTGCCTCGCAACCATCTGATATCCCCAGTGTTCCCAGGGAGGTAATAGAGCACCACCTTGCTGTCCGCCCACATGCCCGACCTATCAAGTAGAAAGTTCAGAAGCAGGCCTTGGAGAGGCAGTATTTTATTGCAGAGGAGATTAAGAAACTTGAGGCAGCTGGTTTGGTCAGAGGAGTGCTAGATCCAACATGGTTAGTGAATCCAGTGGTTGTTCGCAAGGCTAATGGGAAATGGAGGCTTCGCATAGATTTCACAGATCTCAACAAGGCTTGACCGAAGGACCCATTTCCCTTGCCGCGCATCGATCAGATTGTGGATTCCACTTTAGGCTGCAATTTTCTCTCCTTTTTAGATGCAAATTCTAGATATCATCAAATCTTCATGTCCAAAGAAGACGAAGAGAAGACCTCATTCATCACCTCATGTGGTACGTATTGTTTGTTCGCATGCCAGTTGGATTAAAGACTGCTGGGTTGAATTTTTCTGATGGAAAGTGAGCATGAAGATTTGTTTGATGGAAAGTGAGCATGAAACCATTACAGATGGAAAGATTGAATTTTTCTGATCATTTTTCATATATATAATTTGTTTGATTTGGAGCTATGGTTGATTTTCTATGATTTTTAGAAGTTTTGGCTATTTTCTGGAATTTCTATATAAGAATAAATCCAGAAAATGAATAATTGCATCAGCACTGCGTCACTGTGACGTCAGCGAGTCAAAGGCGCCAGCCCAAGTCAAACCTGACGGCTGGGACCCACACGTCAGTGAAACAGCTAATTAACAGGGTTAAGTTAATACTAACTAACTGTCAGTGGGGCCTGGGCCCGCATGTCAGTGACCTAAACTAACTAAAATTAGTTAGTGCTAACACTAGGTTAATTAGCAGAGGGGGCCCACTTGTCATAGACTCAGGGGGAGTCAACCTGGGCCCACCCAGTCAAGTCAATGGGTCAAACCCGCCGGCGTTGGTCCACGGCTCAACGCCGGCGACGACAGACGCGGCGGAGAGCGTCGGGTTTTTGCCCACAGTCGACCAAATCAACTACAGTTTGGTCCTACGCGTAGCTGGGGCTCGCGTGCATCTGGTAGGCCAAGCGGGAGGAGCTGGGGTGGTCGGAAAAGGCGTCGGCGACGAGTTTGGCGGCGGCCGGAGCTCGGCTTCGTGCGAGCGTGGCGCTAGAGCAAGCAGGCGAGCGTGTAGAGGGGCTAGGCGGCCTCCTGGAGGCACCAGCAGTGTGATGCGGTGCAAGGGAGCGGGTGGTTCGAGCTCGGGTCACGGCGGCGACAAAGCAGGGCGGCGGTGGGTTTCGGTCACCGACGAAGCGGCAGCTACGGCATGCAAACGAGAAAACGGGGAGGGGGAGGAGGAGCAGCAGCTCACAGCGGTTGCAGCAGGCGTCGAAGCGGGCTCGGGGAAGCTCGGGAGGCGGCAAATCGTCGGTGACAATCTCCGGTGGCCGACGAGGGGAACGGCAGTGGTGGCGGCGTTGCAGCGTGTCCGAAGCCTCGTGGCTCGTCGAGGAGGTCAAGGGAGATGCGGCGAAGCTCGTGGACACAGTGGGGCGGCACGGGGACGACGGTGGCTATGGCTATGGCGGCAAGATGGTGGCGGCTGCGTCGGCCATGGCTTCAGGGGAGCGAGGGAGAGAGCAGGGGGGGGAATGAGGTGTCCAGGGGGTCGAGGGGAGACCGGGGAGGCGGTTCAGGCATCGCGGTGGCAAGGGATGTAGGCAGGCAGGGAGGTGGCATGTCGCCACGGCACGCGCGTGCGCTGTCTCCCTCCTCTGCCTACTGGCAGAGGTAGAGGATGACTGGCATGGGCCCTGGTGGGCTAGGCCACCAGCTGGGCCAGCCAGGTGGGCTGCCAGGTGAGGTAAGCTCAGGTGGGTTTCTCTCTCTCTGTTTTCTGTTTTGTTTTATTTTCTATTATTCTTTAACTTTAGGGCTATATTAAAAAGAGGGTTGCTAGGAGGAGTTCAGTCACCCCTCTCTCTCTCTCCTCGATTCTCTCTTCTTGATTCCGATTTCGATCCCAGCTTGTTTTTGGGTTGGCCGATTCTCGATCCCCTCTACCCTGGGGGTGGCTAGTCCTATTTATAGGCAAAGGCCCTGGGCCTCTTCCCAAATATTGAGCGGGAAGGGCGCCAACAATTGGCCATTATAAAGGTTAACATCTGGTACACTTATCCTGACTAAAGTTGGTCCTCGCCTGCCAAAGGCTCTGGTGGTGACGCTGGCTTGGGCTCCACAATGACTTCCTCCCTGCCGTTGGACTGGTCTTGGTCTCATTGCACCGAAACGGGTGCCTTTGCTTGATGCTCTCGCCTGCGCTTGCTCCCTTTGCACCAAAGAGGAAAGGAGGACACTGCGCGGCTGGCGCCCGCCTGGCGCCTTTGGTCGTCATGGCTTGCGTCACGGGCACCTCGTGAGGTACCCCGCCTTGATCTCTCCGCCTCCTCGCGAGCCAGCGTGATGAGGCCGTGCCTGAGGAAGCTCCGTGTCGTCCGCCCCGCGAGGCTTGGCCCCTCGCAAGGGTCTTGGGTCTGTGTTGATGAAGATGGGCCGCGCTGGGCCCCCTTTTGAGCCACGCCGCGGGCCGCAGGCAGGCAAGTCTGGGGACCCCCATTCCTAGAACGCCGACAGCAGTCCCCGGGCCCAAGGCGCGCCCGGACTTGGCCGTGCAGGGAGGCGAAAGGGCAAGAGCGAAGCGCCGCAGGCCTTTACAGCCTGCGGCCTTGGGCGCCGCGTGGCGGTTGATTGGACGTGGGCGTCTCCACTTCCCATGGCGCCTCGGCAACTGCACGGACTGGACAAGTCCCTGCATGCAAACAGGGTCATGATTACCTGCGATCGTGGAGGTCGGCGGTTGGCCTTCGCCGGCCATAAGTACGGAACGGCGCACGCCCTTCCAGTCCATCCCTTCTTGCTTCTCCTTCTTCCCGGTCCTTGCTCCGTCTTGCTGCGATGGCTCCGATCCGCCGGTTCTCAGCGGCAGAGAAGGGAAAGGCTCCCCGAGAGGAACCAGACCCGCTCCCGCCGAAGAAACGGCTCGCCCTCCGCGGCCGGGACGAGGGGGGCCATCAGGTGGTGTCGAGGCCCTGGTGCGAGCGGCCACCGCCGAGGTTCCCGCTTCCCTTGTACGCCCACATCGAGGGCTCTGAAGGAGTCGATGCCGATCGCCACGGGCGGCGCCACCGTCGGCGCCGACGGGTCACAAAGGTGTGGGTCATCCCCCCTGGGGTCCACACCGAGGGCTCCTCCCGAGAGTTTGTGCTCCATGCCTCCATGCCTCCTCAGTCTTGGATTCGCCTTCCTCCCTTCTTCGCCTCCATCATCCCGCAGGGAGAACTCCTGAAGCTTTGGCTGCAGCACGCCGGCTGCAGCACCCTCATGACCGAGGCAGAGGTCGCGGTCATTGCCCCGGGTGAGGTCTTCATGACTCGAGGCTGGAGCGAAATCGCCCGGGTTTGCAGGACAAGAGGCGCCCTCGCGATCCACTTGGAGTACGATGGTTCTTTGGTGATGTTCTTCAAGGTCTTCGATGCTAACGGGCGCCGGCTGGAGTGCTGCCCCGGGAGAGGTGGTCGGGACCCTGTTACGGCGAGGACTGGGCCCGCCGACCGCTCCCTTGGCGGCTCCTCAGGTGGCGGAGGCGTAGGAGGTTCCAGCAACTCCGGCGAGCTCTTCGTGACTCCGGAGACGAGCGACGACAGCTATGAGCCCCCGAGCCAGCGCCGCTCCTGGAGCAGGGCGGGCTCGTCAGGCCGTCGCCGACTCTGATCTGGATGGGGTTGGCGCCGGTGCTCGACGGCCCACTGTTGATGATGGCGTCTTTTGCAGGGGCATGTGTAGTTAGCGTCCTTTTAGGATCTGTTCCCTGCGAGGAATCAAAGACGCGTCCTGTGGGGGCTTGTAAGGTGCCTGTGATCCTGTTTTGTTAATATAACCTTTGTCGTAGAATTGTGCGAGTTGCTCATTCCGTCTTAGCTCAGTTCTCCCTTTCGAACCTCACGAGGGCTTGGTGCTCTGCACCGACAGGTCCCAGTCCCAAGGCGGCTTCAGCCATCGCTGGTATGCCAGGTCGCGATGCCGTGGTCAAGGCCAGGAGGTGAGCGACCCGGGGTCCGGTAAGAGCCCCTGAGTCGCGATGCTCAGGAGGTCCCCTTTGGCGCTCAAGCAGCCGTCGTTTAGTGAGAAAGGAGAGTGGCGTCGCTAACACAGGATTGCATTAGGTGCGGGGATGGTGCCACGGTAGCTGGTGCTTCCGGGTGGTGACTTATCTCGAGAATCAGGGGCCGCTCTCTGGTGTGTCGCCAGGTCCGTGCATCGGCAGGCGTGAGGTTGCTCGGCGAGGTCCTCGCGTGTCCCTCCCCTCTCGCCTTTGCTCCCCTTTCTGCTCTACGTCCTCGGGTCCCGGCCCTCGAGCGAGTCTCAGTCGTCGCTGGTATGCTAGGTCGCGATGCCGTGGACAAGGCCAGAGGGTGAGGGCTGGAGAGCCAGTAGGAGCCCTGAGTCGCGATGCTCAGGCACCCCCCCTTTAATGTGCAAGCGGTTCGTGCAGATGAGAGTGAAGGAGACACCGCAAGGGCCTCGCCTGACGCAGCTCCTTTAGGAGATCCTGTAGACCCATCATAGAAAGAACGAGGGGTTGCCATGACAATTGACAGTCAGCCGTTGGTTGCTTCCGAGGGGCGATGAGGCACTGAAGGCTTGACGAGGTGGCGCCATGCGGGGCTGCCGCGGCCAGAGCTCAGCCATTCAGGTTTGTCGGCGTTGCAGGGACGGACCCATGCGCAAGTGTCGTGCCGTTTGGGAGCAGCTCCGTCAGTTGGCGTCAGTTGAGCGGGCAACTAGGTCAAACACATTAGCCGCGAAGGAGTGGATTCATTCAAATAGATGCTGGGAAGGCGGACATCACTGGGTCAGGCCCGAGCGACTTGGGGATGATGCAGCCCGTGGGGCGCCCCCAACAAGGTAAGCTAACAACATAAAATAAAAGGGATACATGCCGCAGGGATGGACCCACGCGGCCTGGGAATAATGCAGCCCTGGGGGGCGCTCCCAGCTGGAAATGAAACTTGAAAGATGTCACCTGATGATGTTGAGGACGAAGGAGTGTTGGCGTAGCAGACTCGGTGGACTGCGGAAGACGATGCTCACGAGCCCCCAGGCCCAGGGGCCTCGGGAGGCTCCGGAGGCGCTGGTGGCTCCTCGCGAACCATCTCCATCTCCGCCAGGGCTGCGGAACGCCTGGCCTCTTGAGCCTCCATGATGCCCCTCATGAGGCGCTGGTACGTGGCAGCCGCGTTCGGCAAGCCGTAAGGCATGCGAACGTAGCTGTGGGGTGGACCTTCGCAGCGCCCCACTCGCGAGGACCAGAGGCGCTCCAGAGAGGCGACTCGATTGAGCCCTGGTATGTCGATGCAGACGCGCAGCCCACCATCCTCGCCTGGATGGGGAGCCACAGCTGGTAGGCGGCGGCCGCCTCTCATGACTCTTGACTCCTGTAGCTCCTGAATGGCCTTGCTGACGAACTCCTGAGGATCTGGCCCTCCTTGCCTTACTCCTTCTTGAGGGAAACGTGCTTCGAAACACGCCTCCATGTGGTGCCCAAGCGCCTCCCTCGTGACCTTAGCCAGGTCGGTGGCCCTCCAGAGGAGAGCCCCCAAGCCCTGCCTGAGGAGGGCGCCGGGCGCGCTTTCCTATGCGATGGAAGGAAGTTCCCCCTGGGCAGGTGCGGGCCCTGAGGGGCCTGCCTCCTGAGGGGCCGGGCCGGACGATGTCTTCTTCTTCTTGGGGGCGGTCTCGGGAAGCCTCCTGCTTCCGCGATCCGGGTCTTCCAGCGATGCGGCCTGAAAGGCTCGTTCCAGGGAACACACCGCGTCCTTCTCTTCACAGGGCACCGTGATGACTCCGCCACTTCCTGGCATCTTGAGGACGTTGTAGCCATGGTGAGTTACGGCCATGAACTTGGCCAGCGTTGGGTACCCAAGGATGGCGTTGTACGGCAGGCGAATGTGAGCGATGTCGAAGTCGATGAGCTCGGTGCGGTAGTTGTCGCGTGCCCCAAAGGTGACAGGGAGGCGGACCTGCCCATTCGGGACCGTGGAGCCGTCGGTGACTCCGAAGAAAGGCTTGGTTGGCTGAAACTGGTTGTAGGGCACTTGGAGATTGTTGAATGTTTCCACGGACAGGACGTTGAGCCCTGCCCCGCCATCGATGAGGATCCTAGTGACCACCATGTTGCTGATGATTGGGGAACAAAGCATCGGGAGGACTCCGGCTGTGGCTGCACACTTGAGCTGATCTGCTGAGCTGAACGTGATGGCGCACGCCGACCACCTAAGAGGGCGCGTGGCTTCGAGCTTGGGGAGGACTGCATTCACTTCGCGGGCGAACTGCTTGAAGATGCATTGAGAGGCTGGGGCTTGAGCCCCGCCCAGGATGCAGGCGATCATGCGCGGCTCCTGGAAGCCCCCAGCCCCCTCGTCCTGATGGCGGTCCTCATTTCTCCTTGGCTGCGGCGGCAGCGGAGGGAGGCCTGCGTTGCCTGGCGGGCGATCCTCGCAAGGCTGATCCCTCCAGTCTCCCTTGCGAGGCGGGTCTTGCCAGCGATCCTCGCGAGGTCGATCGCGCCACCCTTGGCGCGGGCAGCGGTCTTCCCAGCGTCCTGCGTTCCTTCCTCCTCCTCGACCATAGCCCCGGTCACCGCGGTCGGGGCGATGGCCGATCCTTCCTTCTCGCACGCCTGGGAGCTCTTGACATTCGTTGGTGTTGTGGGTATGGAGGTCGTGGTACACACAGTACCGACTGCCCTTGGAAGATTCGGGCTGATCTCTGCCCCGCTTGGTGTCTGGTTCTGCCACGAGCACGGCAGCCCCCTTGCGCTTCACATCCTTGGCCTTGGGCTTCTTCTCTTCTGGGTCCGTGGCAGGCAGCTCGAGGAGGGAGAGACGCCCTTCTTCAGCCCTGGCGCACTTGGTTGCCAAGTTGAACAACTCCAAGGAAGTGCACAGGTCTTCATGCATCGCCAGCTCCTCCTTCATCTTGACATCGCGCACGCCGTCGGAGAAGGCTGAGATGATGGCCTCCTCGGTCACCTTGGGAATCTTGAGGCATGCGTTGTTGAAGCACTGGATGTACTTCTGCAGGGTCTCTCCGGGTTGTTGCTAAAGGAAATATGCCCTAGAGGCAATAATAAAGTTATTATTTATTTCCTTATATCATGATAAAAGTTTATTATTCATGCTAGAATTGTATTAACCGGAAGCATAATACATGTGTGAATACATAGACAAACAGAGTGTCACTAGTATGCCTCTACTTCACTAGCTCGTTAATCAAAGATGGTTATGTTTCCTAACCATGGACAAAGAGTTGTTATTTGATTAACGGGATCACATCATTAGTTGAATGATCTGATTGACATGACCCATTCCATTAGCTTAGCACCCGATCGTTTAGTATGTTGCTATTGCTTTCTTCATGACTTATACATGTTCCTATGACTATGAGATTATGCAACTCCCGTTTGCCAGAGGAACACTTTGTGTGCTACCAAACGTCACAACGTAACTGGGTGATTATAAAGAAGCTCTACAGGTGTCTCCAAAGGTACATGTTGGGTTGGCGTATTTCGAGATTAGGATTTGTTACTCCGATTGTCGGAGAGGTATCTTTGGGCCCTCTCGGTAGTGCACATCACTTAAGCCTTGCAAGCATTGCGACTAATGAGTTAGTTGCGGGATGATGTATTACAGAACGAGTAAAGAGACTTGCCAGTAACGAGATTGAACTAGGTATAGGATACCGACGATCGAATCTCGGGCAAGTAACATACCGATGACAAAGGGAACAACGTATGTTGTTATGCGGTCTGACTGATAAAGATCTTCGTAGAATATGTAGGAGCCAATATGGGCATCCAGGTCCCGCTATTGGTTATTGACCGGAGACGTGTCTCGATCATGTCTACATTGTTCTCGAACCCGTAGGGTCCGCACGCTTAAGGTTTCGATGACAGTTACATTATGAGTTTATACGTTTTGATGTACCGAAGGTTGTTCGGAGTCCCGGATGTGATCACGGACATGACGAGGAGTCTCGAAATGGTCGAGACATAAAGATTGATATATTGGAAGCCTATGTTTGGATATCAGAAGTGTTCCGGGTGAAATCGGGATTTTACCGGAGTACCAGGAGGTTACCGGAACCCCCCGGGAGCTATATGGGCCTTAGTGGGCCTTAGTGGAAAAGAGAAGGGGCAGCCCAAGATGGGCCGCGCGCCCCTCCCCTCCCTTGGTCCGAATAGGACAAGGAGAGGGGGCCAGCCCCCATCTCTCTTTTTCCCCCTCCATGAGTCCTATTCCAACTAGGATTGGGGGGGGGGGGGGGGGGGAATCCTACTCCCAGAGGGAGTAGGACTCCTCCTGGCGCGCCTCTCCTAGGCCGGCCGCACCCCCCCCCTTGGTCCTTTATATACGGAGGCAGGGGAACCCCAGAGATACACAAGTTGATCCACGTGATCATACTCTTAGCCGTGTGCGGTGCCCCCTTCCACCATAGTCCTCGATAATATTGTAGCGGTGCTTAGGCGAAGCCCTGCGACAGTAGTACATCAAGATCGTCACCACGCCGTCGTGCTGACGGAACTCTTCCCCGACACTTTGCTGGATCGGAGTCCGAGGATCGTCATCGATCTGAACGTGTGCTAGAACTCGGAGGTGCCGTAGTTTCGGTGCTTGATCGGTCGGGCCGTGGAGACGTACGACTACATCAACCAAACGCTTCCGTTGTCGATCTACAAGGGTACGTAGATCATACTCTCCCCTCTCGTTGCTATGCATCACCATGATCTTGCCTGAGCGTAGGAAATTTTTTGAAATTACTACGAAACCCTACAGTTGCTTGATGCGGCGGATGTCGCTCACGGCGGGTGGCCGGTCGCGAGTACCTTGGAAGTTGGCGATGAAGCGGGTGCGCATCTCGTCCCAGGAGGAGATCGTGCCTGGAGCCAGGTTCAGGAGCCAGGTGCGGGCCCCGTCCTTGAGCGCCATGGGAAACCAGTTCGTCATGACCTTCTCGTCTCCATTGGTAGCTTCGATGCCCAGCTCGTAGAGCTGGAGGAACTCCACAGGGTCGGACGTGCCGTCGTAATGAGGAGGCAGGTCTGGCTTGAACTTGTCGGGCCACGTGACGCTGCGTAGCTCGGTGGTGAAGGCACGGCAGCCTGCTGTGGCCACGGGAGGCCTTGGGTGAAGGAGAGCTTGGTATTGCGTGTCCCCACGCGCTGCAGCTGGGAGCAGCGCGGGGTCTTGACGTGCGGGAGCAGGAACATGGTCGCGACGTGCTGGAGCAGGGAGCGCCCGGGCAGCTTCTTGCGGGCGAGGGACTTCTTGGCAGCTCTGCTCTTGCCGCGCTGGCACCTGACGGAGCGGGTTCCGCCCAGTGGCCACGCGCCTTGGAGCCATGGCACCTTCTTGAGGAGGAGGCGGCTGGGGCGCCCCCGGAGCTTCGTCGCCCGCGCGGGGCGGGGTGCGGTGCAGCGGAACGGACGGCGCGGGAGAGCCCCCTGCGGTGCAGACGAGCTCGGCGACGCGGTCGAGCCATTCTTTGTAGACGTCGTCGACGGGACGGTAGCGCAGGAGCTCGTTTGCCGCGATGAGCGCAGCTCGAGCCTCCATGGGTGCGCGGAGCACGCGGGACGAAGAACCAGCTGGGATGAGCGAGGGAGTAGCGGTGCGGCCGTCTTGCCACACGGACGGATGCTGAGACGACGCTTGCTGCTCGTCCCCCGCCCGGCCGGTGGCGGCGTTGACGGCAGGTGACGGGGAACGGCGAGGACGCTCGCTGACAGGAGCCATCTGTGCGACGCGGGAAGCGAGAGCGGCCCGGCGCTCGGCACGGGCCCGACGAGCGTCAAACATGGACACGATGGTCGGAGGAGAACGGGGTGGTGGAAGAAGAATTCTGGCACACCCCTACCTGGCGCGCCAAATATCGGATTTCGGGTTCCGGCAGACCCTTGAGGTTCGAACACTGGGGTGCGCGCGGAGATTTTGCCTTCTACCTACCTGCACCCCTCCGCCTCGCTAAGATCTAAGCTATGGAAAGAACAGCACAAGAGACACAGGGTTTATAGTGGTTCGGGCCACCGTTGTGGTGTAATACCCTACTCTAGTGTGTGGTGTGGTGGATTGCCTCTTGGGCTGATGATGATGAGCAATACAAGGAAGAACAGCCTCACGAGGGTCTGTTCTTGGCTGAGGGGATGAACTGCTAGGAGGAGTTCAGTCACCCTTCTCTCTCTCTCTTCTTGATTCCGATTTCGATCCCAGCTTGTTTCTGGGTTGGCCGATTCTCGATCCCCTCTACCCTGGGGGTGGCTAGTCCTATTTATAGGCAAAGGCCCTGGGCCTCTTCCCAAATATTGAGCGGGAAGGGCGCCAACAATTGGCCATTTTGAAGGGGAACATCTGGTACACTTATCCTAACTAAAGTTGGTCCTCGCCTACCAAAGGCTCTGGTGGTGACGCTGGCTTGGGCTCCACAATGACTTCCTCCCTGCCGTTGGACTGGTCTTGGTCTCGTTGCACCGAAACGGGTGCCTTTGCTTGATGCTCTCGCCTGCGCTTGCTCCCTTTGCACCAAAGAGGAAAGGAGGACACTGCGCGGCTGGCGCCCGCCTGGCGCCTTTGTTCGTCATGGCTTGCGTCACGGGCACCTGGTGAGGTACCCCGCCTTGATCTCTCCGCCTCCTCGCGAGCCAGCATGATGAGGCCGTGCCTGAGGAAGCTCCATGTCGTCCGCCCCGCGAGGCTTGGCCCCTCGCGAGGGTCTTGGGTCTATGTTGATGAAGATGGGCCGCGCTGGGCCCCCTTTTGAGCCATGCCACGGGCCGCAGGCAGGCAATTCTAGGGACCCCCGTTCCCAGAACGCCGACAACATGGAAGACATCGTGAACTCTGGAAAGATGCGGAGGTAGTTCCAATTGGTAGGCAACTTCTCCTCGTTTGGCAAGAATGCGAAAGGGTCCAATGTAACGAGGGGCCAATTTGCCTTTGATACCGAAACGATGGGTTCCCTTTAACGGAGTAACCTGAAGGTAAGCCTTCTCGCCGACTTCATAAGTCATGAGCTTATTTTTACGATCATATTGGCTCTTATGACGAGATTGGGCTGTTTTCAATTTCTCATGAATAACGCGAACCTGCTCTTCTGCTTCCTGAGTCATATCCGGGCCAAAGAGTTGTCTTTCCCCGGTTTCTGACCAGTTAAGATGCGTTCGACATTTTCGTCCATAGAGAACTTCGAAAGGAGCTTTGCCCAAGCTAGCTTGATAACTATTGTTATAAGCAAACTCCGCGAATGGAAGGCATTTCTCCCAACCCATTCCGAATGAGATGACAGAAGCTCGGAGCATATCTTCCAGAATTTGATTGACTCGCTCTACTTGACCACTTGATTGAGGGTGGAAGGCGGTGCTAAAAGAGAGACGAGTTCCCATAGCATTTTGGAAACTTTCCCAAAATCGAGAGGTGAAGAGACTCCCACGGTCTGAGTTAATTTCCAATGGGACACCATGATGAGACACTATTCAGGATATGTATAAATCAGCTAGCTGGCTAGCGGTGATACTCTCATGAACAGGTAGGAAATGGGCTACTTTGGAAAGATGATCGATCATGACGAAGATAGCATTATTCCCTCTCTTGGTCCTGGGAAACCCAGTAATGAAATCCATGCTAATTTTATCCCATTTCCACTCAGGAATAGCCAAAGGTTGAAGGGTGCAAGCAGGCCGTTGATGCTCTGCTTTAACACGACGATAGACGTCGCAACTAGCAATATATTGAGCAATTTCTCTCTTCATCCTAGTCCACCAAAACCTCTGGCGTAGGTCTTGATACATTTTAGTACTACTGGGATGAATGGTGAGAGGGGATTCATGAGCTTCCTTAAGAATCAACTGGCGTAGATGTTGTTTCTTGGGAACCACCAAGCGGTTCTCGAAGAAGACAACACCTCGCTCATCCATGGAAAAACATTTAGCAACTCCACTAGCGATGTTTTCCTTAATCCGGGATATGCCCTTATCATACCGCTGGGCGGTTATGATCTGATCCATAAGGTTAGGCTTCGCCACCAGGGTGGATAGGAATCCTCGAGGAACTATGTGAAGGTTAAGCTTACGAAATTCCTCGTGGAGAAGTGGTTGCCTTTGTTGTAACATCAGGTTGTTACAATAAGATTTACGACTTAGCACATCAGCCATGACATTGGCTTTGCCCGGGGTGTAAGTTATTCCTAAGTCGTAATCCGAGATCAACTCGGCACAATGTCTTTGTCTGAGATTCAAATCCGGTTGGGTGAAGATATATTTCAAACTTTGGTGATCGGTGAAGATCTCGCAACGATTACCGAGAAGGTAATGTCGCCAAGTTTTGAGTGCATGGACTACAGCTGCAAGCTCTAGATCATGTGTGGGGTAGTTTTCCTCATGGGGGTGTAATTGCCGTGAAGCATAGGCAATTACCTGACGATCTTGCATGAGTATGCAACCTAGTCCTTGTCGTGAGGCGTCGCAATAGATAATAAAGTCCTTGGAGAAATCTGGTGGTACCAGTACGGGAGCAGATGTCAGGCGTCTTTTCAGTTCCTGAAAGCTGAACTCGCACTGTGGGGTCCACTCAAACTTTTTATCTTTCTTGAGGAGTTCAGTTAGAGGTTTAGAAACCTTGGAGAAATACTCGACAAAGCGGCGGCAATAACTCGCTAAGCCCAGGAAGCTCCGAACGTGCTTGACCGTCTCAGGTGGAGTCCAATCAAGGACGACTTGAACTTGCTCGGGTTTGACAGTAATACCCTTACCAGAGATTACATGGCCTAGATAGGTCACTTCTGGCAACCAAAATTCACACTTGGAGAATTTGGCATAAAGGCGATGCTCTCGAAGTTTCGTCAATACCAGCCTTAGATGTTCGGCATGTTCCTCTTCATTCTTGGAGTAGATGAGTATGTCATCGAGGTATACTACGACGAATTTATCCAAATACTCCATGAAGACCGAGTTCATTAACTGAGAGAAAGTGGCTGGGGCATTGGTTAAACCGAAGGACATGACGGTGTACTCGTATTGGCCATAACGAGTAACAAAGGCCGTTTTGGGAATGTCCCCATTTCTGATTTTGATTTGATGGTAGCCCAACCTCAATCCATCTTGGAAAAGACTGAGGATCCAGCGAGCTGGTCATACATATCATTGATCCTGGGAAGCGGATACTTGTTCTTGATAGTGACCAAGTTGACAGGTCGGTAATCTACAACCATCTGATCCGTTCCATCCTTCTTCTTGACGAAGAGGACGGGGCAAGCCCAATGAGAGGAACTAGGACGGATGAAACCCTTTTTCAAGGACTCATCGAGTTGGTTCTTAAGCTCGGCTAGTTCTAAGGGTGCCATCTTATAGGGTCTTCTAGAAATCAGAACGGTTCCTGGAACAAGGTCTATCACAAACTCGACATCCCTGTCAGGTGAAACACCTGGCAGTTCTTCTGGAAAGATATCCGGGAAGTCTCGGACTACCGGAATATCTTCAAGGTCTGGAAGGGGGTTGGCATTTAGGGAGTAAAGCTGGCGCTTGGCCACTTGAGTTAAGACATTGACTGTCTTGCCCGATGGGTGAGTAAGTTGAACGGTTCTAGTGGCACAATCAATCTTAGCATAATGAGCTGACATCCAGTCCGTACCCAAGATGATGTTTATGTCCGAGGACTTGAGAGCTATTAAAGATGCAAGGAAGACAAGTCTATCGACAAGAATTTCGTTCCCATGGCTTACTCTAGAAGTTTGCCATTTGGAACCCGGAGTTTGAATTACCATGGAAGTGGGCATGTCACAGAATGTCGTGTTATGCAATCGAGCATAGTTCTCATATATGAATGAATGAGATGCTCCAGTATCGAAAAGAACAGATGTCGGATGGAAATTAACAAGGAGCGTACCAAGGACAACGTTAGGATCCTCATGAGCCTCCTCAGCTGAGACATAGTTGACATGGCCACGTGCAGTGGTGGCTGGCTTGGCGTAGAATGTCTTTCCCGCTGGCTTACCACGGCCAACGGACTTTCCAGACTGATTGGGGTTGTTGTTCTGGGGACACTCTCGACTGTAGTGACCCGGCTCTCCACACTTGAAACATGTCACAACATTGGGGCGTGGAGCAGCATTAGCAGCGGGGCCACCATAGGGCTTAGACGGTGAAAACTGCTGGTTGGGGTGAGGCACCTCAAAGGATGGCCTCGGAATGAACCTGGGTGGCAGTGTCGTGCTTGGGATCCACACCCGGCGCTTCTGATGTCCAGAGCCATATGAAGAACCAAAATCACGAGAGTGCTTGCGTGAAGCGTCATAGTCAGAATGTCCTGTCTCAGCACTGATGGCTTTATTGACCAACTTCTGAAAGGAGGTGCACTCGTGCAGACGAAGATCGCGGCGAAGCTCGGGGCTAAGTCCCTTGCGGAACCTTGCCTACTTCTTAGCATCGGTGGATACCTCTTCAGGAGCATATTGTGCCAGAATCCCAAATTCACGACTATATGCATCCACAGTCAGTCTTCCTTGGGTGAAATTGCAGAACTCCTCCCTCTTGCGATCTATGAGACCTTCCGGGATGTGATTCTCACGGAAAGCCTCACTGAATTCAGCCCAAGTAGTGATTTGGCCGACCGGGCGCATAGCCTCAAAGTTTTCCCACCAAAGGCTAGCAGGGCCTTCGAGGTGATAGGCAGCATAGGTAACCTTATCAGTTTCGGCTACGTTGGCAGAACGTAGCTTGTGTGTGATGCTGCGGAGCCAGTCATCCACGTCGAGGGGCTCGACGGAATAATTAAACTTTGGTGGGTACAACTTGATGAAGTCATTGATTGACACCAAGTCATTTCGCTGATGGCGTGCAGTGTTCTGCTCAATCCACTCCAGCAAGCGGTTAGTCTCACGCTTGTTTCTTTCCGCCTCTAGCATAACTTCGGCCAGAGAAGGCGGGTGAGGCAGATTTTCACCCCTAGCTGCACTGGCTTCCCCCTGCTCTGGGGCAGCAGGGTTGCTGCGGGTGTTGACCATCCTAGGAGAAAACAAGACAGCGGTTTGGACAAGGATGGCACAAACTTAACAAGGAAGTGCAGAATGTAATGGATAACATGGAATGCTAAGATGTTCATTGCACGACATGGTAATATAGAAACTGCCATATATATACCATTGGTCATACACACCGTACATAGTTTAGTACAAGCCCATGCTAGAGTACAACTACAGTGAAAGATATTACATCTCATCGGAGGCATTCCAAGCTCCTATACATTATTTTTCTACACCTCCGGAGCGTGATACACACCAAGTCGTATCCCACGGGTCACGCAGGACTGTGGAGAATGCAACTATTACAATACTAGTGAAACTACTACTAGCTCAGACAGCTCCGTAGTAATCCTCATAAAAGTCGCCACCAAAGCCTGGAAGTGGAACATGATCATCTGGGAACAGACGGTCCTGCGGAGCCTGCGGACCATAGGGACTCGGATGTGGCCTCGGTCCCACAGGTGGTGGCAGACAGGGACCTCGAGGAGGGGTGATGCCTCCTACATCGCGCCATTCCATACAATCTGGCAATCCAGACCGCACAGGGTACAAGTCCCTCATATCCATGTATCATGCCTGCACCGCAGGTGCAAACCGAGTCAAAGTGGCCCAATGATCAGAATGAGTGTGGAAAAGCTCCATACGCAAGGCCCGATTTTTGCGGTCCTTATCCTCGAGCATCTCGGCAGTGGTGCGGAGTAGTGACTCCTCATGTGTAGAGTCATAGTACAAAGCCTGATAGTACCCCTGTGCTCCAGGAAGTGAGATTGGCATGTAACGGAAGTCGGTGTTCTGAAGCAAGGCAGTCCTGGCTCGAATGATAGTCATCATTGAATAGGCTACATCCTGCACAGACATCTCAATAGTGACCCCAAGTCCATAGGAACAGTGAAGGGGCTCAGTGGCTCCAGGATAAGAGGGATATATCCTGACGGTACAGAGGTACTGGCTCTGGTTGAAGTCTCTGAACTGCTCCTCGACGGTATATTCCGGATACCACCGATAACCTGACTCGACCATCACTCGAACCAACATGCCCGTGTGGCCGGGCACATCGAGGCACCGGGTCAGACGAACCACTTGGTTCTGCGAAGAGGTGGCCATCTGAAAGCACAAAATAATGCAAAGGCATTCGAATTTTCTAGGGGAAATCGGACAGCATAACGGCTGTAAATGCTCAGAAAAAGATTTGAGACATCCACAACAGTTTGCAATACCACTCAACAACATCATATCAAGGTTCGGATTCAACTGGCAACATACTAAAAGTAGTAGAAACTGTACTGAGGCTTGTAACAGCAATCCTATAAGCTACTACGGATTAGTAACACGTGACCCTGATAGAAGGAGAGAGCCTAGTCCTTAACCCACGTAGAATGAGAAGAGAATGACTCAGATCAGAGGGCATAAGGTAAAGGAGTAAAAGAGCCTTACGTTCCCTCCCACAATCAATTCCCCTACATATAACTAAAGCATTTCAAGACTCGACATCGACCAGTTTGGCTCAACGAACCTACAGGCAGTCTGGCTCTGATGCCAACGCTGTCAGGACCCCGATTCCAAGTCACATCGATCTAGCCGGTAACACCTCATATCACATTGCGGCCTCACGCATGGCATCCCCACGGGTGTCGCCTTACCATGGCCCGGGACCGTTTGCGCCTTTTGGCTCATGTATATGATAGTGTCGCTAGCATCCATATGACAGAGAACCCGGGCCGACATGGCTAGTCGTGAACCCAAAGCGGCACAGACCTATGGAGACAAGCATACATGAATCACATCAAGCATGTCGGTCATCGGCGAGTGAATCCGGGCTGTAGCACTGGGCTAACAGGACTCCAGGGAACCCGGGCTGTAGCAGGCTAGGCAGGACTCCGGAAGTCACCGCGTGACATTTCCCTGAAGGGACAGACATAGGAACGAAGTGAAACACATGACGGCCAGTCAAGTGTCCTGAGCAATAGTGCTGGGCTAGCAGGACTCCGGTGAACTGGGCTGTAGCGGACTACTATGGCTTGAGGAGCACTAGACTACATTTCCCCATAAGAGAGGCTGCCAAGGATAAACAACTAGATTGTCGGATCCCACACATACCAAGCATTTCAATCATACACACAATATGCTCGATATGTGCAAATACAACATGGCATCACAACAAAACTCTACAACTCAAGTACTTTATTTAAAGGCTCCAGAGAGCCATACATAACATGTGCATACAGGTAGGGGTCACAAGACCCGACACTCAAGTCATACAAGCATACAAGCACATGCGGAAGCAAATAGTCTGAGTACAGACACTAGAAAGAAAGAAGGCTTCTCGAAGCCTGTCTATCTACATAGGGCCCTCCATGGCCAGGATCACCACTTGGGTGGCAAGTTACTCATTGACGTCGAGGTCTACATAAAACCCATCGGAGGGGGCGGTGTTGTCATCTGAAAACAGTAATTAAAGCAAACATGAGTACAAAGGTACTCAGCAAGTCTTACAACGGAACCTACTATACATGCTCATTCTCAAGAAGGTGGTGGAGTTATTGCAGCAAGCCAGCTTTGACTCTTGGCTAAGCTATCCTACGAGATACCACTAGTAAAATAGTTTTCGCACACGAGTCCACTAATCACCAACACAATACTCCACCGGGGATCCTCCCTCGTCATCCTACGAGAGGGCCATCCCCGGTACTCACACTTATCTTAAGTCTTTTAGTAGTAACCATTAACTTGTCTATGAACTGTATAGGCAACCAAGTAGTCCTTTACCGCGGATGCGGCTATTCGAATAGATGATGTTAACCCTGCAGGGGTGTACTTCTTCATACACGCTCTCACCACTTACCATCGTTTACATGACATGTACTCGGCAACCTTCAAGCGGAAGCCCAACGAGGGTGTCGGCCACGGCCTACCTAAACACTCAAGTCTCTAGTCCAGGTTTATCGCCTATTCAGGTTCTATCCGCAGGGAGTCCGGCCGAGGTTTCCACATACGGCCCCGAACAATGTGAACAGGGTTCCGGAGACACCAAACAGGTGACTCGGTACACTGTGCCACGGTGTATCTACCGCATCATAGCCCACCCCCTAGGGTCAGCGCTACGCACGGCCGCCAACACATAACCTACAAACACCAGAAACTAGTTGCAACTCCTGGACAGAGTACTAGGGTGATTAAGAAGCCGAGAGGGTCCATTGGTTTCGGGCCCAATGTATGGTAGTAACTAAATCTTAAATCACACATACAGATCTCAGTTCTTAGGGACGGCCTCAATGAAACAACCCACCACGTACTCCTACATGGCCTCTCATCGATACCTTTACCAAATCATGTTCAACACATCCCTCACATTACCGACATAATCATTTCACTCTAGCCCATCACCCAGATGAACCAGACCTGACACAACTCTAAGCATAGCAGGCATAGCAAGGTAGGAAACACATACATGGCTCAATCAACTCCTACACATGCTAGTGGGTTTCATCTAGTTACTGTGGCAATGACAGGTCATGCAGAGGATAAGGGTTCAACTACCGCAGCACACAGCAGTTTGAAACGTTGTTGTCTTAATGCAGTAAGTGAGAGCAGAGGCGAGAACATGGGATTGTATCGATATGATCAATGGGGCTGCTTGCCTGATGGAGTAGTAGTAGGGTACTGCCCTTCAGTTGGATACTCGGAGATATCCTCGGAGGCAGAACCTACCACGAAAGACACATAGAATATAATCAACACATGGCAATATGCAACAATATGATGCATGCTATGACATGGCAAAATGATGTGTCCTGCCTAATACAATGTGAAACAAGTTGAAATGGGTCCATTTGAATCAAAGATTCAAATGGAAACTTAAGTTCTTATGCATAATAAGTGTATTAGCTTGTTTCACCTAAACAGCAAGGTTAAAGTGTTTTGTCATGCATTAAACCATTACAGATGGAAAGATTGAATTTTTCTGATCATTTTTCATATATAATTTGTTTGATTTGGAGCTATGGTTGATTTTCTATGATTTTTAGAAGTTTTGGCTATTTTCTGGAATTTCCTATATAAGAATAAATCCAGAAAATGAATAATTGCATCAGCACTGCGTCACTGTGACGTCAGCGAGTCAAAGGCGCCAACCCAGGTCAAACCTGATGGCTGGGACCCACACGTCAGTGAAACAGCTAATTAACAGGGTTAAGTTAATACTAACTAACTGTCAGTGGGGCCTAGGCCCGCATGTCAGTGACCTAAACTAACTAAAATTATTAGTGCTAACACTAGGTTAATTAGCAGAGGGGGCCCACTTTTCATAGACTCAGGGGGAGTCAACCTGGGCCCACCCAGTCAAGTCAATGGGTCAAACCCGCTGGCGTTGGTCCACGGCTCGATGCCGGCGACGACAGGCGCGGCGGAGAGCGTCGGGTTTTTGCCCACAGTCGACCAAATCGACTGCAGTTTTGTCCTACGTGTAGCTGGGGCTCGCGCGCATCTGGTAGGCCAAGCGGGAGGAGCTGGGATGGTCGGAAAAGGCGTCGGCGACGAGTTTGGCGGCGGCCGGAGCTCGGCTTCGTGCGAGCGTGGCGCTAGAGCAAGCAGGCGAGCGCGTAGAGGGGCTAGGCGGCCTCCTAGAGGCACCAGGAGTGCGATGCGGTGCAAGGGCGTGGGTGGTTTGATCTCGGGTCATGGCGGCGACAAAGACGGGCGGCGGTGGGTTTCGGTCACCGGCGAAGCGGCAGCTATAGCGTGCAAATGAGAAAACGGAGAGGGGGAGGAGGAGCAGCAGCTCACAGCGGTTGCAGCAGGCGTCGAAGCGGGCTCGGGGAAGCTCGGGAGGCGGCGAATCGTCGGCGACAATCTCCGGTGGCCGACGAGGGGAACGGCAGCGATGGCAGCGTTGCAGTGCGTCTGAAGCCTCGTGGCTCGTTGAGGGAGATGCGGTGGAGCTCGTGGACACGGTGGGGCGGCACGGGGATGACGGTGGCTACGGCTACGGCGGCAAGACGGCGGCGGCTGCGTCGGCCATGGCTTCGGGGGAGCGAGGGAGAGAGCAGGGGGAGGAGTGAGGTGTCCAGGGGGTCGAGGGGAGGCCGGGGAGGCGGTTCAGGCGTCGCGGTGGCGAGGGATGCAGGCAGGCAGGGAGGTGGCGTGTCGCCACGGCGCGCGCGTGCGTTGTCTCCCTCCTCTGCATACTGGCAGAGGTAGAGGATGACTGCATGGGCCCTGGTGAGCTAGGCCACCAGGTGGGCTGCCAGGTGAGGTAAGCCCGGGTGGGTTTCTCTCTCTCTCTGTTTTCTGTTTTGTTTTATTTTCTATTATTCTGTAACTTTAGGGCTATATTAAAAATAGTTGGGCACTTACAAAAATCCTGAAAATAATCATAGGCTCTGTTTAGATTATTTCCAACAGCCCACACTTATTTCCAGAATTATTTGAGCATTTAAAATATTTTATAGCATTTAAATGCCCAAATTCAAATACTTATGATTTAATTCAAAAAATCCAGAATGTCCTAGAAAAGAATGCACCATTTTTGCCAGGGGTTTTAGCCCAATCCAGAAATGATGAACATTTTGTGAAGGGCATTTTGGGTTCATTGAAACCAATTTTAGTAAACCCTAGTTGGTTTAAGGGGGTGTTGGGGGTTCTGTTATCCCCATTTCATCTTTCTGGGAGAAATAAACATGATGCAAACACTCTAATGCATGAACTTGCTAGGGTGTGACATTAATCATGCATGTAATATATATATATGTTGTTGTTCGGTATGCAATCCCATCGCACAACACACACGTCTTATTAGCAGCAATCGTATGTGTTATTATCGGTCTTCACACACATTTCTGATTACAGACCTGTTTGCCGCGTATCACACACATCTTGTTAAGTTGAACCGTTTCTGTTCTCATGTCCAACGCAAAACAGTTCATCCGAGTGAACCGCATGCCGTATATCGCACACACCTTGATTTGGCTGGCCGTTTCTTTTATGTTGCCTAATCACAAACAGTTCATTCGAGTAAACCGTATGACGTATATCACACACACCTCCATCTGGTTGCCTGTTTATTTTGTTCCTCCTCATCGCAAACAATTAATTGAACTAAACCGTATGCCCTGCATCGCACACGCAACTAAAATCTGAACCTTGTTTGATGGCTCCGCCATCGCAAACGTTTTTCACCTTTTTTTTGACGTGTTTTTTACACCACTGTTTGCGATTATGGCATCGCACACAGTTTCGTCGAAGGGTCTCTAATCGTAGTGTCGCGTTAGCAGCATCCTATAGTAGTGCTCCTCCAGAGCATCAGGCGAAGCAGAAGAATCACGGCCCAACAGCGTGATGGAAGGGGGAGGAGGCAGCACCGGTGCCAGGATCAGCAAGTTAGCAGCAGCAGAGGAGGCCGGGGGCTCCGGAGCCTTCGGTGCCTCGTCAGGTGAGCTGAGGGCGGGCGTCCTCGGAGCTGGCATGAACGCTTCCTCCTGAGGTTGGGCCCCCGAATCTTACGAGGATAACCCTGCCACAGAAGCGTGAGGGCCATCACCGCCTTTTGTGTCGGGGGTGGTGCGGCCGCGGCAAGCTGCTCAGCTACGGGGACCACAATCATCTCCTTCTTCTTCACCACCGGCATCAGCCTAGCCATTCCAAAGGGAGGCATCAAGGTACTACAACAAGAGCAAAGAAGGAAGATCAGGGCAGAGCACTTACTGATCCACGGCAGTGTAATCTCTTGCCCTCTTCAGCAGCACCATGCCTGTGGTCTTCACAGGCTGGGGCACTGGTGCACGAGCCCCAGGGGCAGACAGGGGCGTGATGCCCAGGCCTGCGGCAGCGCCGACCGGTGACGAGCTGGAGGCGCCACCTTGGGAGATCAGCGTCGACCAGCTCTTCTTCGAGACCCCCGGCTCCGGCTTCTTCGGGGGGTGCCCCTGGATCTCGTGGTGACCCCGGCGGAGTGCAGGGGCTCCCGAGCCGGGTGCTCACCGGCATCACCATCATCATCAGAAAGGATGAGGAGGAGGTCGGGTTGGCACGGGGGGAGGTCTCCCACGCACCTTCCACAGTCTCCTACGAGTCCGACCCCCCTCCTCGTTGGACTCACTAGAAGCTGCCGCCACCGGGGAGCCCGGTGGGCGCCAGCGGTACAAGCCCGCGCACGTTGAAGACAGGCATGGTGGCGGCGATCTTCGCCCCATCCGGGCGGCGGTACAGCGGAAGATGAGTATCTGGCGGGCAACCCTGGTCCTTCCCGACCAGGAGACGCGGGACCTTGTCCAGCTCCTCGTCGGACAAGGCGTTCGGGCGCAGGCGGAGGTCGCCTCCCTCGTACATGAGCTTCCACAAGGGACGCGAGCGTGCCTGGAGCGGAGCCAGGCGCTGCATCGGGAACTCGGGTCGTTGGGCTTCAGGTCGGCCACCATCCCCTCCATCATTTGCTCCGCCCGGGGATCAGTGAGCTTCGCGTGATTCCATCCCTCGTGGGGCACTGGCATCCCAGTCGGCAGCGCCAGCCGAGGATAGGAGCGCTTGGCATCCATGAAGATCCACTTGTTCCTAAAGTCGTCCACCTTCTTCCCGGCTGGCGAGATCACGTTGCTACCGTTGGCCGCGACGGAGCTGTCACACCCTGAGCACTGGCCCTCCTTGAGCCGGAGGTAGAAGAAATGGTGGAGCAGCACCACGGATGCCATCACCACCACGAATGCCTTGCAATAAAAGGCAAAGATCGACAGGAGGAGGAGGGAGTTGGGATGAAGATGGAGTGCGTGGAGATTGTAATGACGAAGGACGGCATAGAAGAAGCTGGAGAAGGGGGGACCAGCCCCGCGAAGACGTTGTGCTAGAAGAAGGGATAGAAGGTACCGCCCAAGGTTTCAGGCTTGGCGGAGCCGGCCCGAAGCGTTGTCTCTCCCCCCTCGTTGCTGCCGCCCGCCGTCACCAGGAGCGCGGCGACGAGGTTCTTCTCTGAGACCGTGGACGCGCTCAAGGCAGGCTCGAACCACAAGGGCGAACGCATGCCCTTCTCCTTGTCGGTGGCCATTGACTATGGGCTGGGGGAAGAGTTTCAGTGGATCTAGGGCTCTCTGGGAGAGAAGGAGAAAGGGGATTCGGAGCGAGACGAAAGGAAGGCAATGTAAGCTCTACAGTGGGGCACCAGCCTTTTTGACAACCAGGAACGGTTGTCGAGGCAGCATGGGGAAGCGAAGGTGCCCACGTCCTATCAATCACCACGTGCCAACCAAGGCCGCAGGAGGATGGGGCCCACGGCGCTCCGCCCTTGCACTTTGGCTTCACCTCGAAGCCAAGTTCAAGCGCGCCTTGGGCCCGGGGGCTACTGTCGGCGTCCTGGGAACAGGGGTGCCCAAACTTGCCTGCCTGCGGCCCACGGCGTGGCTCCGTCAATGGCCCGGTACAGCCCAGCTTCAGCAACAAGGACCCAATACCCTCGCGAGGGGCCAAGCCTCGCGAGGCGGATGACACCAAGACCTCCTTGAGGGGCGGCCTCACTAGGCTGGCTCCCAAGGAGCGGAGATATCAATGCAAGGTGCACCTCGCGAGGTTCATGTGACGTAAGCCATGACGACCAAGGCCAGGCGGGCGCCAGCGGGCATAGTGTACCAACTTCCTCTTTGGTTCTAAGAAGGCAAGCGCAGGCGCAGGGTCCCGAGGAATCAACTAAAGGTTTTCAAATCGGTGCAATGAGACTAAGACCGCCAGGACGACAGGACGGAGGTCATTGCGGAGCTCACTGCAGCATCACCACCAGAGCCTTTGTAGGCGAAGACTACTTTTGTCAGGATAGCTTGTCCTAGTTGTCTCCCTTTGAATTTGGCCGTTGTGGGATCCCTTCCCGCCTACATTTGGGAGTGCCACTATAAATAGGACCTAGCCGCCACCGTAGAGACGGACAGGACGGACGAATTCCGCCCGATCCACACACCCACCAGCTCATCGAGCTCAAGAATACCTCACCTCCTGAGGTTGTTCATCCACTGTACTAGTTCATCCTCAGCCCCTCGAGGCAATCCACCACAAAGCTGAAGTAGGATATTACACCGCAAGGTGGCCCAAACCAGGATAAACTGATGTGTCCCTTGTCCCTCAAGTTCGTCGAGCTAGGCTGTGGAATCGTTGAGCCGGCAGGTTGGGAAGAGGGAGTTCTTCACACGCACCCCAGAGTTCGAACCTCTCAAGGGTCTGTGGAACCCCGAATCTGACAGCCGCGCATGGCTCTCGCCTCTTGAAGCTCCCCGGTCGCCTTGGTGATGAACTCCTAAGCACCTGGCACCCCATGCCTTGTGCCCTCGTGGGGAAAGCATGCGATGAAGCATGCCTCATGTGGTGCCCGAGCGCCTCCCTCGTAACATTGGCTAAGTCAGAGGCCCTCCAGAAGAGAGCCACCGAGCCCAGCCTGAGGAGGGTGTCGGGCGCGCCTTCCTATGTGAGAGAGGGAGGCGCCCCATCCGTGGCGCAGGTCCTGAGGTGGTGCCGCTGGAGACACCGCTCTCCTGAGGCTCTTGCGGAGCAGCTGCTTCTTCTTCTTGGGGATAGCCTCAGGAGGGTAGATGGCGCATTCGTTGTCTGGGTATTCGATCGCCGCAGCCTAGTAGGCGCACTCGAGGGAGCACACTGCGTCCTTCTCCTTGTAGCCGATCGTGATGATGTCGCGGTTCCCTGGCATCTTGAGGACATTGTAGCCATGATGCGTCACCGCCATGAACATGGCCAGGGCTGGATATCCAAGGATGGCACTGTACAGAAGGTGGACGTGGGCGACGTCGAAGTCGATGAGCTCGGTGCGGTAGTTGTCGCATTAGCCGAAGGTGACAGGGAGGCGGATCTGCCCTATCGGGGTGGTGGAGCCGTCGGTCACTCCTGAGAAAGGCTTGGTGGGCTGCAGCTGATCATATGGCACTTGGAGGCGGTCGAACGTCTCGGTAGAAGAACAGTGAGCCCCACGCCGCCATCGATGAAGGTCTTGGTGACAAGGACATTGCTAATGATGGGCGAGCAAAGCATCGGGAGGGCGCCGGCAGTTGCCGCGCACTTGAGCTGGTCGGACAGGCTGAAGGTGATGGTGCACTTGGACCACCTGAGCGGACGTGTGGCCTCGAGCCTGGGGAGGGCCGCGTTCACGTCGCGAGCGAACTACTTGAAGATGCGCTGAGAGTCTGGGGCCTGAGCGCCGCCCAAGATGCAGGCGATGGCATGTGGCTCCTAGAAGCCCCCAGCCCCCTTGTCCTGGTGGTGGTCATCATTCCTTCTTGGTGGCGGTGGCAGCGGAGGGAGGCCGGCATTGCCCTGAGGACAGTCCTCATGAGGCTGATCTCTCCAAGCGCCCTCGTGAGGCTGGCCCTGCCAGCGGTCCTCACGAGGCTGATCTCGCCCCTCCTGACGGAGGTTGCGGTCATCCCAGCGTCCTCCACTTCAACCTCCTCCACGGCCATAGCCTCGATCGTTGTGCTCGGGGCATCGACCGAGGCGCCCGTCGTGTATGGCCCTGAGCTCCTGACAGTCATTGGTGTTGTGGTTGTGTACGTTGTGGAAGACGCAGAACGGACGGCTCCCTTGGATGACTCTGGGTGGTCGCAGCCGCGCTTCATCTCTGGTTCAGCCGCGAGCACGGCCACCCCCTTGCGCTTCACGTACTTGGCCTTGGCCTTCTTGTCTTCTGGGTCGGCCGCTGGGAGCTCGAGGAGGGAGAGGCGCCCTTCCTCAGCTCTCGCGCACTTGATTGTCATGTTGAACATCTCCAGAGCCGTGCACATGTCCTCATGGATGGTGAGCTCCTCCTTCATCTTGACATCACGGATGCCATGTCCTCGTCCGAAACCTTGGGGATCTCGAGGCGAACGTTATTGAAGAGATGGATGTACTTCTGCAAGGTTTCCCTTGGCTGCTGCTTGATGTGTCGTAGGTCACCCGCGGCAGGCGGGCGGTCACGGGTGCCCTCAAAGTTGGCGACGAAACGCTCGCGCATCTCGCCCCAGGAGGAGATCAATCCCACGGGCGGGTTCAGGAGCCACGAGCGTGCGCCATCCTTGAGAGCCATGGGAAACCAGTTCGCCATGACCTTCTCGTCGCCGTTGGCCGCCTCGATGCTCAGCTCGTAGAGCTGCAGGTACTCCGCAGGGTCAGGGGTGCCGTCGTAGCGCGGAGGCAGGTCGCAGTGGTCACGGGAGCCTGTCGTGGAGGTGGAGCCTGGTCTTGGCGCTCACGCACCGCCACTGCAGGCGGCGTGCGGTCTTGACGCAGTGGTGTAGGGAGCGCTGGATCACCTTCTTGCGGCCGCTGGACCTCTTGGCAGCTTTCTTCTTCGCGCGCGGGTGCCCTACGCTGCGGGTCATGCTGTGGGGATGCGCATCTTGGACCGAGGATGACGTCCTAACGGGGAGGTGGCAGAGGTGCTCCATGGGCTACGTCACCCGTAGTGGGCGGCGGGCGAGGCAGCGAGAGAGATGGTGCAGGCGAGCCCCAACCACGCTGACAAGCTCGGCGATGCGGTCCAGTCAGTCCTCGTAGAAGTCGTCGGTGGGGCGGTAGTGCAGGAGCTCGCATGCCATGAGCAGCGCAGCCTGTGTGTCCGCCGGCCACGACAAGCGTGAGACGATGAGCCAGCCGGAGTCAGCGACGGGGTGGCGGTGCGTCCGTCTCGCCACACAGAGGGGTGCAGCGACGAAGCTTATTGCTCGTGACCCACCGGGCCGGTGGCGGCGTTGGCGGCAGGTGATGGAGAACGACGGGGAGGCCCGCCGACGGGCGCCGTCTGGGTGACGCGAGCGGCGAGAGCGGCTCGACGCTCAACACGGGCTCGACGAGCATCAGCCATGGAGGCGGTGGAGCGGCGGCGGGTCGATCGACCGAAGAGAGGCTCCGACGCACCCCTACTTGTTGCGCCAAATGTCGGATTTGGGGTTCCGCGGACCCTTGAGAGGTTCGAACTCTGGGGTGCGTGCGAAGAACTCTTCTTTCCCAGTCTGCCTGCTTAACAATTTCACGGCCTAGCTCGACGAACCCAAGGGACAAGAGACATAGTAGTTTACCCTGGTCCCTCGCGGTGTAATACCCTACTCCAGCTTTGTGGTGGATTGCCTCGAGGGGCTGAGGATGAACTAGTACAGTGGTTGAACTGCCTCGGGAGGTGAGGTGTTCTTGAGCTCGATGAGCTGGTGAGATGGTCCGGGTGGAATGGATCCCTCAGGGCGGAATTGGTCCCCCTCTATGGTGGTGGCTAAGTCCTGTTTATAGTGGCCTTGGTCCTCTTCCCAAATGTAGGCGGTAAGGAATCCCATAACGGCCAAATTTGAAGGGAGACAACTAGTACAAGCTATCCTGATAAAAGTAGTCTTCGCCTGCAAAAGGCTTTGGTGGTGATGCTGCGGTGGGCTCTGCGATGACCTCCGTCATGCCGTCCTGGCGGTCTTGGTCTTGTTGCACCGATATGAAAACCTTTGCTTGATTCCTCGGGACTCCGCGCCTGCACTTGTCTCCTTAGCACCAAAGAGGAAACTGATACACTGCACCCGCTGGCACCCGCCTGACCTTGGTCGTCATGGCTCACGTCATATGAACCTCGTGAGGTATACCCTGCATAGATATCTGCACTCCTTGGGAGCCAGCCTGGTGAGGCCGCCCCCCAGGGAGGTCTTGGTGTCGTCCGCCTCACGAGGGTCTTGGGTTGTTGTTGCTGAAGCTGGGCCGTACCAGGCCGTTGACGAAGCCACGCCGTGGGCCGCAGGCAGGCAAGTCTGGATACCCCCGTTCCCAGGACACAGACATTGACCTTAGTAGTTAGTCGGAAGGTTTAGTTTCCTAGTTGAGTCGGTACACAAAAAGAGAACGCGAAAAAGCTAGCTTGCCGTCGGCAAGGTGGGAATTCAACGGCAGTAGAGCGACAAGGAGGAAGACATCAAAACTCGCCCTCTTGGCGTTCTCGCGTCGAAAAGAAAAGGAAAGGCGAAGGAAAACTAGAAGAGATAAAAAATGGGACCTAAATCGAGTAAAATGAAGGGATTTCTATTGAATAAGGTAAAACCTGAAACTTAAGGGGGTATAGCCTCCATACACTAACCTTCACATGCAAGCCGACGGACGCATGAGAGGCATGAGAGATCGATTTCGAAGACAGACATGCTCGGCTGCTTGCTACCAAAGGCAAACAAATATATCTGGAGGGTCGTGTGCCTGCTAGTTGCCCGGAGAATTTCTGGTGCTCCCACACTTTCTGTGATACCATGATATGAGAGCTTCTGGTCCGTCAGATCAAAGATCCAACGGTTAGTGTTCCCGTCTTCGGACCTGCGCAAAATTAAGAGATAAATCACGGGTGTTTCTGCAAGTTTGCACAAGCTTTTCCTGTGACCACTAGATCTTTGATCGGACGGACCACGAGCTCCCGTATCATGGTATCACAGTCACAGAAGGTGTGGTAGCGCCTGAAATTCTCCCGCTAGTCGCCTGGTGCTTCTGGAAGGAGCGCAATGCAAAGATTTTTAACGTTGCAGTAAGCTCTACAACCCAGGTCCATAACAGGATACTTGACGAGGCACAGTGCTGGCTATATGCCGGGCTTAAGCCGATGTCAAAGTTTTTTGATCCGCCTTGATTGGCCTCTAGCCGGTTTGTATAGATTGGCTGCCGGTGCCCCAATTGTAATAGCTAAGCTACTATTTCCTCTTCATCAATGAGACTCAGCGACCGCTGCTTTTTCGTCAAAAAAAACTTAGGGGGTGTAAACAGTGTACATGTATAGCTACTCTAATTGAATATAGCCTCTTGGTATAACTATTTGAATGGAAATGAGTAATCTGTTCATTAGGTAGAGACGGAGACGGGGATCGAGAGGTACATAAACGTATTCATGGGTGCTTGCCTGTCATGGGTGCGTTGAAGGCTCTGCATCTACGTACACGATGAGAGCGAAGCTCTGGCAATAGCTGTAGAATGGTTAAGAACATCAGTATACTTGACTTCATTGACTAATTAATTGCCTAGCAAAAGGACACCTGCAGTTGTTGTATTTTTCTGGCGGAGTTGAAAATTTGGGTATCATGGCGCTAAGAAGGTGAAATTCAGATAATAGTGTTCTGAATAGTCATAGTTGTCTTTTTTATGAGAGTTGATAATATGAATATGTGATGTGTGCTAATGTCTGCACCCACGAGAGCGGATATTCCTTACCCTGAGGACAATAAGCCAGAGAGAGGTAGCAGCCTTACAGTTGTTGCTAGTTGCTTGAACACAAGGATGTCCTCACCACGAGAGCCTTTTGCCGCTCTTGATAATCTTGTTAACCACGATCAATTGACTTTCAGTCTGAATTGTTTCTTTTGTTTACAGCTGGTTGGGCGGTGTACATGTAGACAACGAGCTGGCCAAATATATAAGCTGACGAATATACAAAATTAGTTGCTGAGTCATTCCGTTGTGACCTGCAATATTGTATCCAGTGACTCAAAATTAGACACTAGTGTTGCAATCAGGACGTCATACATAAAATTTAGTTTGGTTACATGACAAGTGGTTATATAGATTAAGATGCAAATATTAAAGGAGTAGCGTCCTCCTGCACATATTACGAACACATAGCTACTCTAAGCAAACAACAATGAAAACAATGACAGAACGGAGATGATATGGTCAAAATATCTTTCATTACAAGTATCGCAATGTGTTTGGTCTAACCACTATCTGAATGTAAGGTCGGAGATGGAGAACGAAGAGGTGCATAAATGTAATCTGGTTTCCTCACGGGGAAGTGGAGTGCTAATAATATTGAGAAGATGGCTGTCATGGGATGGTGTGTTGAAGTTTCTGCGTCTACACGACGAGAGCGAAGCTCTGGCAATAGCTGTGGAATGGTTAAGAATAGCAGCATGCCTAACTTGATTAACTAATTAATTGCCCAGCAGAGTTTGTTAAGGTGGTGAGGTCGGCTAGGAGGCTTTGCCTCCATGATGGAAGCAACTTGTCTAAAACTAGAAAAAACAAGACACGCCACAGCATCAGCATGCTCTTGTACTTAAACGGCGGCAGTGCCTGGCTTCCATGCGTGCCAAGTAATTACTCTTCAACAATGTCAACGGCCGCATTCTTACTGCCGGCGTTGCTCCTACTGCCGTCGTTGTTGGCAGCCACCGCAGCCGCGGAGGGCCGCACCATCACCGTGTCACCGACATGTCAGGGTAGCTGTGGCGGCGTTGACATCCCTTACCCCTTCGGCATCGGCGCCGGCTGCTTCCGCAAGGGCTTCGAGATCAACTGCACAGACGCCGGCGTGCCGCTCCTCACCAACACGTCCATCCAGGTGGTCAACCTCTCCGTCGATCCACCCGAGTCACGGGTGCTGCTTCCCATTAGGTGGCAGTGCTATCAAGTGAACGACTCCGACGTCAATAAAGTGGTAAGCAATATGAAGGACACGAGCTTCTTCAACCCCGAGAAGAACGTACCTATAGACGGCGTATACCGCATCTCCAACAAGCACAACGTGCTCTTCGTCCTCGGCTGCGCCACCATCGGCATCGTGATGACCTTCAAGGGCCAAACACTGGCCTACTCCTCCGGGTGCATGTCCTTCTGCCGCAGTGCCACTGCAGCACAGGACGGCCAGTGCGCCGGCGCCGGATGCTGCAAGGTAGCCATCCAGCCGGAGGTCACGAGCGTCGTGTTCGAGTTCCCCAACATCAGGAAAGAGATGCCACAAATGCTCAACTACAGCCCATGCGACTATGCCTTCATCGTCGACGAGGACAACTACACCTTCCAGAGCTCCGACCTGCGGCACATGGACAGAACCCGGACCATGCCGGCGCGCCTTGACTGGGCTATCCGCGAAATGCCGTCCTGCGCCGACGCCAAGGACGCGGCAGATCAGTACGCTTGCAAGAGCAATCACAGCGAGTGCGTTAACTCCACCAATGGGACTGGCTATGCCTGCAAGTGCTCCCAAGGCTACGAGGGCAACCCATACCTTGTCGGAGAAAGCGGATGCGCCGGTAAGCACCACTCTGCATCTCTCCTTTTTTACACTCCTCCACCCTCTCCTTACTGCTCTGCCATCACCGGCACCTATGCTTAGCCACCCACCGCTACCCCAAGTGCAAACCGCAAGCTTGTCTCCCAGTCCACCACCGCCGGATTGGTCGCTGCATACCGTGCCCTGGCTCGACCCAGCCAGCCGGCCCTTTCGGCCACTTCATTTTTAGAGCACATGCATGTGGATCAGGCTTTCCACTGTGGGCATCTTCAAGAACCGCAACGCCAAGGTCTTCCTCTCGCAACATCTTCAACCAGAGGCCGAATTTCATGTTTTGACCCTTTTGGCATACAAATTCAGGATCTGACCCGGTTGAAAAAAAAATCAGAATTTGACCCTTTCGCTATCGCCAGGGGTACTGACGGTAGGGTTAGACAGCCTACCACCAGGGGATCTGGCGGTAGGGTGCGACAGAGAGGGAGGGCGGCCGTTTGCCCGAGCTGACGTGGATAAGTACCCTACCGCTAGGTACACTGGCGGTAGGGTGCGGCTGGGTTTTGCCTCCCAAACTTTCCGTGACGAAATATCAAAGTGCCCTGGCGATAGGTTGGCGGTAGCCTGAGACACCCTACCGCCAGCGTCCGTGGCTGTAAGGTTCTGTGTTTTATTTTCCCAAGTTCAGTTGCTTGTTTCTTTTCAAATTCAATATGACAGGAAAATCACAAATAGATAAGCACAGCAGCAAAAAGTGTTTGCATATGAAATTATGATAACCTCACACTTGCAGATAGTAAAATTGATGTATCCATTAAGTTCAACATATCAAAATAGGTTCAACTACTAACATAAATAGCAATAACAGGACACCAAGTAGTTCAACATAAGACAACTACTTTAACTTAGCAAGTTCAACATCACTAGTTCCTCCCCCTCCCCCTCTTGGCGGCATGCTCCTCCTCGTTTGTCTTCGAGCGGCCCCCGTCCGGCTGGGTTGGCTGAGTCAGTTGAGGTCCATCATCGTCGTCGTACTTCTCATCACCTTCTTCGTCGTCACCTCCTTCCTCTTCTCCCTCTTCTTCCTCTTCCTCCTCGTCCACTTCCTCTTCTTCCTCGGTCTCGTTAACAAGGCGAGACGACGAGGCGGCATGGCTCGAGGAACCTCCTCCGGTGTGGCTTGATGAAGCTAGGGCACGTGTCGACCCACCAGGAGGAGGAACATGCACGTCAACCAAGGCGGCGCACCCAAGCATGCCCGCTAGCTTGCGGCAACGGTTAATGATCTTCTGCAATAACAAATATAGTAGAGTATGACTTGGATCAGGTTTAGGGTTGCAAATAAGTAAGAACATGTGGCATGGATCAAATTTGCGTTCGCTCCAATAGAATGCTATGAGGCTTAAAGTTACCTTCGTCGCTTCCCTCAGCTTGTTGTCACCCTCCATGGTTCCAGGGTCAGAACTTAGCGCATTCGAGCCGTCGAAAATGTTCCTGTTTAGCTCTGCGGCCTGGAAATCCAAGGATCATTAAAAAGTTAGCGAGAATGACCATGTCATCATCATTAGCTCGAATGCATTTCAACAAAACTTACCACTCTGTTCATAAGGGGCGCATACTCTCTGAAATCACCTTGCATATCTCCGAGGTTTCTTCATCCTCAGAGTCCTCCTCCTCCTGAAGTGATGCCATGTCCACTTCCGTCCATCGTGGCCTCAGATGCAGACGAAACTTGATGCCATCGTCATACCAATTCATGTGCCTCTCATACACATTCCAGCAAATGCCTGACCTCTCCCCATCTTTGCGGAACGTCCTCTCGTCCCACATTGTCACAAAAGACTTGTGCTCGTCAGCCCAGTCCAATATCGACTGAGAATACTGATTGCTCTTCCTGCATAGGGGCATAACAAGCAAAAAAACACAAAAGACCATAAGAACGTCGAACTTAAAGAAATCACGGTAAAGAGATGGCAGCACATACTTGTGAAGGTCGTAACCGCCGGTGTCGTGGGGCCTTGCCGGTGGTGTGTGTTGCAATACGCCAAATTGTGTCGCCACGCGTTGTGGTAGGTGCCATTCGACGGCGTACACGCATATCAGCGGGACAATGCACCAGAAGAGAAGGCGGTCCCGCTCGCACATCTCGTTCAGCTCGAACCCCCAAGCTCTATCGTGGTACGGCCACCAGTTAACCTATACAAATATTGTTTAGCAACCGTGAAAGTATAAACATTTAAAACTATCTCGCTCATTGGTATACCTGAAAAGATGTCAGGTTGTCCAGCTCGTTGGTGAAGGCCTTGTACATCGCACTTTCCTTGCCCGAGAAGACCTTAACCTTGTCCCAAGAATAGGCGACAGTAGGGTATCGAGAACGGTCGCCATCCTCGCCATACTCCGTCCACTCTGTCTGTGGCAGCTTCTCAGGGCGACCAACCGGCAGCCGCTCCCAACTCCAAATCGAGAGGGCCCAGACACACCCACACATCCCAGATGTTTTCTCGGTCCTCTGCGTTGCGTCATCCAGCTGCAAACAACAAGTGATGATCAGACGACACAATTTAAAGCAATTTAAAGAACCACACACATAGGTGAAATGTATGACGTCTTACTGAACGGTAGAGGTACACGAGGCCAGCAGACCCCCAGCTGTACCCTGCATCCCAGTCGGCCAGGAAGTCCAGGTACATCCATAGGGCGTTGTCCCCCGAGCAGTCAGGAAAGACCACCTCTATGAGAAGAAACCACAGGTAGGTCCTTGCATACTGCTCCACGGTCCTCGGATCCGCATCTTGCGGGCATTCAGCCCGGTGGTCTAGGAGCCATGCCAGTGCTACACCGGATGTTCGGTTACTCTTGATGGGAGGGCAGTCGCCGATGAGGGCGGTAACCCTGTCCGGCCAGTTCTTCTTATCCACGCACCCAATGAGAGCATGGCCCTTGATCGGTAGGGCCGTGATCATGGCGAAGTCCTCGAGCGTCACCGTCATCTCACCACATGGGAGATGGAAAGAGTGTGTCTCGGGCCGCCAACGGTCCACCAACGATGTGAGAGCCGTGTGGACAAGCATCGGCGGCATACGCTTGAACTGGAGCACGAAACCCAAGAGCCCGGCTCTCCTGTAATATGGCTTGTAGCGGTTGTCGTAGTTCATCTCTTTGACCTTGGTGTGGCCCCTCATACGTAAGGGCGGAAGCATTTGTCAATGTGCACACGAAAATAGTTAGAAAAAACTTTTGAAAAGGCAAAATTGTGATGCAACACGTTGATCAGTGCTATTTACCACTCCGCTCTCGATGTAACGGGCGCGATGACCGTTGTCGAATGCCGGGTCAAGCATAATGTAATTAGTGCGATCGCCGGACCAATGGGGGGCCTCCTGAAACACAAACACTTTGTTATGAACATATAATCATATCATATTAAACCGTTCAACTAACATCAATCATATCATATTCAACAAATGTAAAAAAATATTATGAATATGAACTGCGGTTCATCTTCAAACTAGTTATTCTATCCTTTTATGAATATGAACATTAACCAATCAATTTCAACAATTGTAAAAACATATATAAAAATTACCAACATATTCATCTTCAAACCACATCACCACATCACCTCATCACCTCATCTTGTGCCAAATAGGTTCTATCCTCAAACTAGTTAACAAATCCAACATATTCAACCACATCACCACATCAACTCATCAATCAAATTCAAACGTATTTAACCACATCAAACATCAATAAATAATTCAAAAAATATTAACATGAACTAGGGTTCATCAACTATATAAAATAGGATCTATCATAGTCAACTACATCAAACATCATATTACTCCTAATTAAACGAACCTAAAAACAACAAAAATCTAAATCTACTAAATGAAATAGGGTTCATCTTGTGCCAAATAATGCGTCGAATCGAAAGCTTCTTAACTAAAACGAATTGGAGGGATTGAGAGAGCTTACTTTTCTCGTTTCGAAGCCATCTCGATCCGCAAAAACCGTTCACAAACGAAGAAGATTGGATGGGGGGAGTGGAGGGGCTGAGAGAGGCCTTCCCCTCTCTGTTCTTGCGGGCGACGGCAGGGGAGAAGAAGATGGGGGCTGGGTTCGTGGATGGGCCCCACGAGCCGGCCCCTGCGGGCTTACAACCGTTCGGCACTTACCGCCACGGACATTGGCGGTAGGGTTGCACACCCTACCGCTGGGTGTCCTAGCGGTAGGGTCGATGGCATGAAACGGCAGCCGTTTGGTGAGGCTGACATGGATAAGTAGCCTACCGCCAAGGCCCCTGGCGGTAGGCTATGTAACCCAACCGCCAGAGCCTCTGGCGGTAAGAAAAAGGGTAAAATCCCGGAAAAAATTCAAACAGGGGTCAAATCCCGAATTTGTATGCCAAAAGGGTCAAAACACGAAATTCGGCCTCAACCAGACACCTTTGCCCGGAAGTTCACTGCTGACGTCCTGCTCTGGCGCTACCTGCACTTGATCCTCAATTCGATCTGAGAAACCTGGGTGCAAAGCTTCTCATCATCAGTATAAAATTCACATGTTTTTCGTCCCTCCCCCCCCTCCCCTACTGCGCCTTCAACCTTTCCAAAAAGAACAGTCATTACATCACTATATTGTTGGGACAGTAAGACAGCTAGTGCAATGGATCAAAAGAATATTTAAAAAGATGCCACTGGAGCAATTCACAATATAGCGTAAATTCTGCGATAACTAGTCGTGTACACCGATGATCATTTATTTATGTATGCATTCCGCAGATATCAATGAATGCAACGATCCAGGGAAGTATCCTTGCTTGCAGCCGGGAGAATGTGCGAACAACGAAGGATCTTATGACTGCCCCTGTCCTCCGGGTTATCGTAACCATGACGCCAAAATAGAAAAGTGTACCTTACTTCCTTCAAGTTTCCCACTGGCAGCAAAGATCTCCATAGGTATATATACATCTTTTTTCTCTTTTTTCTTATACGAAGGGAGATCTCATTCGTGGCATTTAAATATTAATTTGTTGTGTTTAACTGGAATAAGGGAGTTATTTTCACTATATATACGAGAATCGGTCTCTTGCCAAAGGAATATCCTGCAAGTTAATAGAAAATTATGTTTTTGAAAGACTATATTTAAGAAATCAATAGTTTCAGTGCGGATGCACTAGATGCAGTTCACATATATAGCACACATTTGTTTTAGAAACAAATACCTTAGATTATGGATCAACTCTCCCAAATGGTATAGCTAATTGTTGTTTTTACGTAAAGCAGTTGTTAGCACTGCCTGTCCACTTTGTATTATCAATACTCGCTATGTATGTGGCCAAAATTAACATGCATAAATGCATAATATCTCTATGCATGATCATTGTAGGTATCATTTCGGGCTCCTCCTTATTACTTGTTGCTCTACTTTCGAAGCTACTGAGGCTCCAAAGGAGAAGAACGAAGGGCTTGTTTAAGAAGAATGGAGGTTTGGTCCTTCGAGATGTGAGAACTTTAAATATCTTCACAAAGAAGGAGATAAACAAAATCACCAAGAACCAATCAGAGGTCCTTGGTAAAGGGTGCTTTGGCAAAGTATACAAAGGGATTCTTCCAGATGGTACGACAGTGGCAGTAAAAACCTCCATCAAGATAAACAAAGTTCGAAAGGAGGAATTTACCAAGGAAGTGGAAATCCAGTCACAGATGATCCACAAGAACATCATCAAACTCATCGGCTGCTGCTTGGAGGTGGATGTTCCAATGTTGGTGTATGAGTTCGCTGCTAATGGGAGTCTGCAAGACATTCTCCATGGTAACACTCGCCTCTCTAATTTCCCACTAGACCTGCGACTGGATATTGCAATTGATGCTGCAGAAGGGTTATCTTATATGCACTCATCAACAAGTCGTACCATCCGGCATGGGGATGTCAAGCCAGCCAACATACTTTTAGATGAAAAGTACATGCCAAAAATCTCGGATTTCGGGACATCAAAGTTTCTTACAAAGGACAAAAATCACACCGGGCTTGTTGTAGGCAGCATGGAATATATAGACCCGATGTTCTGTGAAACGGGACAATTAACACAGAAGAGTGATGTTTACAACTTTGGAGTTGTACTCTTGGAACTCATCACCAGAAAGCCAATTGTGTATGATGGAAATCATAGGCTCATAGTTGACTTCTGTGATGTTTATAAGAAAGAAAACAGTGGAGAGGCAATGTTTGACAAAGATATTGCAACTGAAGAAGATACTTACATACTGGAAGAGATTGGCAGACTGGCTGTAAAGTGTTTAGCAAATGTTGTAGAAGATCGTCCAGAGATGAAGGAGGTAGCAGAACGACTTGCCATGCTTAGAAGAGCTAGGAAAACTGGGAACATAAACAACAAAAGCCCCAATTACTTTGAGGAAATTTAAGGTGCTCCCTGAGCATTGCTTCTGAGATTGAAGATTAGTTAACTAGTAGAAAAAAAATGTACTGTATTTCTGTATCTTATATCTTCAGTGTAAATGAATATTGACTGTTGTATCATGCCATAAAGTCTGTTGCAGTGAATAGTTATCAAACTTACCTGGTAGCTTTGTTGGTGTATATCACCTTGTTCTTCGAAGTGTTAATATGTTGTACACTAGTTCTAAATGACAACATTGAGATCGACATCCGCCTGGAGTAAATGATTAATTCCTAGAGTTTTCTTGACGGCATGTGATATTCAGTACCTTAGAATCCTTTCGAGGATTGTAGAAACCGATGTCCATCGAAAACAGGGCATATCAGAGTTATGTTATATGACACGACACTGTGATGCATAGGAGTATATATTTTAATTAATAAAAACAAGCGAAAAATTAAGCATGGAGCACTTGAAGATGCAGTGGCAACTAAACTGCGCAGCTCTAGGAAGTTAAGGCAAAGCTGATGTTGGTGCTACAATATATCAGGAATCGCAGAGAATAACATGTGCTGCTAAAAAAGAAATTCAATGGAAGACAGCACTGGTGGAGACTACTGAATGCTAAAATGAATCAAACAATAAATTAAGGACCATCCTCTATTCTCAATTGGTGGGAAGTTTCAGAAATTGAGAAGCTGGAGCACTCACGCTAGGGCGGGCGGATCGGCGTCGGGCCCTCCGTGCTGCCTGCTGCGCCGTCGGCCGTCGCGGTGGACGGTGGTCGGCGTGCGACGGGCGCGGTCCAAGCCGTGCCCGCCGAAGCGCCGAGCAGCCGAGGACGGAGGCGGGCGCGACGGTGCACGGGCTGGCGGCGTCCGGGCGCGGGAACGCTGCGCGGTGGATTGGGCGTCAGCGTTTACCTGATGGACTATCTGAAGATCGACTGTAGAAGTGTCGATATGGTCTTCAGGCGAACGACTTCAGTTATCGGACGGACGGCCATCGTCTCTCCGGTACTTCTACTGTTTTTTTTTTCAAGGGAAATACTTGTATTACTCAATAATCAAGTCTTTACAATCATCTTTAGCAATCTCTACCACCTCCAAAGGACCTGACCCAATCCAGGTCATAGTTCTACTCTCCACTCTCCCAAAGGCAGCTAGACAATCACTAGCTTTATTTTAAACTCGCGAAACGTAAGTAATACAAGTAGATCGAAGACTAACAAGATATCTTATCTCATTAATAAAAGAAGCATAAACGGATCGATCCTTGCCAGCACAAGTGATCATGGCCACCGCCTCCGAAGAATCCATCTCAACAACAATAGGAAGATTTGACCTTTGAATAGATATCGAAAGCCCCTCCATGCATGCACATAACTCCGCTTCCAGAGCATCTCCGCAAGAAAACAAAACTCTGGAGGCTGAGAATATAATGTCACCATTTGAATCCCGGAGGATCATTCCAGCTCCCGCTGCTCCAGAAGAATCGTAGGACCCGTCAGTATTTAGTTTAACCCAATCCGTGCTCGGTCTAGACCATCTGACCTCCGGGGATGCAGTTCTGCCCGGTGAAGGCAAAGAACCCAAGACCACCACGGACTTGCCCTTAATCGGGTCCATGTTGGAGTTCAGTTTGATCGCCAACAGCGACTCCAGGTAGCTTTGCAAGAAGCGAACCAAAATTTCCAGTGGTGGGACTGGTTTTTGATGTGTTATCTCATTCCGGACAAACCAGCTACGCCAAAGGGTCATAAGCATCATGCTTCGCTCAATTTCACTTAATGGTGATAGGGCAATTAGCAGCCACTCCTTCCCACTATTTGTCAGATTATCAATATTGGGTAACCTCCATACCTTGGCCATCTCTAGATACAAGTCTCGCCCAAACTGGCAACGCACAAAGGGGTGAAAATTATCTTCCTCTTCAACACCACAAACTGGACATGTGCTAGACACTTCTAGTCCAATTTTATGCTTGTTCCGCCAAGTGGGAAGCCCATCAGTCGCTACTCGCCAAGCAAAGTTCTTGACAGTAGGAGGCACCACACTTTTCCATATGTAAGACCAGCAAGCTCTACTCCCGTCTGGAGAAGAGCTAGATGAGGACGCCCTCTCTCTATGTGCTTCATCAAACACCAGCATATAAGCACTTTTTACTGTGAACACTCCCAGCTTATTAGGCCCCCATGCAATAACATCTTCGGCCTGCCTCGGAGAAGCTCTAATCTTTAGAATTTCATCAACGTCCGCGGCAAGGAAGTGCTGCGACAGTAACTGCACCTTCCAGGATCCATTCTCATTCAGGAAATCGGAGACATAGCGCACACGACATCTGCCTTGCAATGAGATGGGTTTATATGAGAAAGGCCTAGGGATCCAGTTATCGCGCCAAACTCGTATGCTCCTGCCATTGCCCACACGCCAAATCAAACCCTTCTTTAGCAAATCCAACCCGTGGCTTATTGCTTGCCAGGAAGAGGATGCACTTCCGGTGAAAACCGTATCCTCAAGCTTGCCCTCTGGATAGTATCTTGCTTTCAAAACCTGTGCACATAAACTGTCCGGCCTAGAGATCAATCTCCACGCCTGCCGAGCCAAAAGCGCCTGGTTAAACAACCAAAAATCTCGAAAACCTGCACCGCCTCTATCCTTTGGCTGCATGAGATGGTCCCACCCCCTCCAGTGGACCTTTCTTTTCCCTTTTGCCGAACCCCAATAAAAATTTCTAACCATTCTTGTAAGATCATCGCATACTGAAAATGGCAATTTGAAAACCCCCATGATATAAGTTGGCAGCGCCTGTGCAACAGCTTTCACTAATACCTCCCTTCCGGGCTGGGCAAGTTGACCATCTCCCCACTGAATAAGGCGTTTTGTCAAGCTTGTCTGAAGGTTTTGGAACTTCCCCTTAGACATGCATCCCTCAGGAGTAGGCAGGCCCAAATACTTCTCAAAAACCAGACTTTGCACACGCAACACCTGCCGAACCTCATCTTGAACTGTGTTCGGACAAGAAGAACCAAAGAACATGGAACATTTTTCATAGTTGAGACTTTGCCCGGTGGCCGTACCATACAAGTCTAGAGCTTCCTTAACGCTCTCTGCCTGACCTCTAGTTGCCTCAAAAAACAACAAGGTATCGTCAGCAAATAACAAGTGAGATATACCTGGTGCTCGCCTGCATACTCTCACCGGAGTAATAAGACCAGAAGTCACTCTTTTTTTAGGATCACAGAAAGACCATCCGCCACAAACAGGAATAAGAATGGTGAAAGGGGATCACCTTGCCGAAGCCCACGCGTCGGTGCAAATGAATCCAAGAGAGTTCCGTTTAATTTGACAGAATATCTCACCGATGTGACACAAGTCATGATCCAGTCTATCCATCGCTGAGAGAACCCCAACTTTTGCATCACTTGCCTCAAGAATCCCCAGTCCACCCTATCATATGCTTTGGAGAGATCAAGCTTATATGCACAAAAGCTCTTTGTGGAATCCTTTTCCTGTTTGATGTAGTGTAAGCACTCAAAGGCAATTAGCGCATTATCGGTAATCATCCTACCCGGTATGAACGCACTCTGCTCATCTGAGATTAGGTTGTCCAAGAGAGGACGGAGCCTATTAACCAAACACTTAGATATGACTTTGTAAATCACATTGCACAGACTAATTGGCCTATACTCAGACAACTTTGTAGGATTAGCAACTTTCGGTATGAGGACAATTGTCGTGGAGTTAACTCCCTCTGGCATCACCCCCGTCCCAAAGAAGTCCTTAACAGCCGCAATCACACTGTCCTTGAGAGTCGCCCAATTCTTCTGAAAGAATCTGGCTGGAAAAACATCGGGCCTCGGCGCCTTAAGTGGTCCTATCTGAAAGAGTGTGTCAGAGATTTCCTTATCACTAAACGGAGCACACAGCTTGTTATTGTCCTCCTCCGTGACCAGTGCTTCAAAAAGATCAACCACATGGCCTGCATCAAGGTTAACATCCGTTGTGAAGATATCATAAAAATACTCATTCGCTAACTTACCCATAGATACGAAATCTGAGTGGACCACCCCAATACTATCTGTTAACTGCCTGATTTTGTTTTTTCGAGCCCTCCACACTGCCTTACTATGAAAAAACTTTGTGTTGCGATCGCCCTCCTTAAGCCATGAAATTATCAATCTTTGGAGCCAGATCATCTCCTCTTGGTACAAAAGATCATTCATCCTGTCTGTCACTTTCCTTATTTCTCGTCTGTCCGCATTCATATGCATGAGCTCTTCGAGCTGTGATCGGGACTTAGCTAGCTCCTTTGTTACATTTCCGAACTTCCTGCACCAATACCCAAGCGACACCATCGTCTTGGTTAGCGCCTCTCGCAGCTGCTCCAAAGTTTGGACATTTCCAACAGACTCCCAAGCATTCTTGATGACCTCCGGCAGCGTGGAGTCCCGCTCCTAGAAAATCTCATACCGGCGCTGTTTAGGCCCAACCGGTCCTGAATCCGCCTCACCTTTGAGAAGTACTGCCACATGGTCCGAACAAGGACTAAGAATATGATGTACAGAGGCAAAAGAGAATAGATTCCTCCGCTCATTTGTTGCAACGGCCCTATCAAGCCTCACCCTGACATTGTTCGTGCCGCTTCTCTTATTGTCATAGGTGAAAGGGACCCCCGAAAAACCCAAGTCTACCAAGCCACAAACTTCAAGGACATCCCTGAATGCTATCATCTGCGGCTCCGGCCTTGGTGTAGCTCAAAAGTGTTCAAAATCCCACATTGCTTCGTTAAAATCCCCAATAACCAACCACGGAAGATCATTGACAGATTTCAAATTCTGTATTTTTGCCCACATGAGATGCCGATTCTCTACCCGCGGTTCTCCATATACGAACGTAACTCTCCATTGCTCCGCCCCTTCCTGCACCCAAACTAGAGCATCGACATGACGGTCGTCTTTGTCTAGCACTTCCACCACACAATTTCATGCCAATATACTGCCAAGCCACCGCTCATGTCAGAACTATCAACGCCACAAAAACCCTTCAGTCCCAGCCGACCTCTCAACCTCTTCATCTTCGCTTCCTTCTGTCTCGTTTCACACAAGAACACAAACATGGGGGAATGTGACCTACATAAGGTCGTCAGCTCTCGAACTGTCTGGGAATTCCCCCCTCCTCGGTAGTTCCAGCTTAAGTAATTCATTGGACCCGGCGGTCCTCCGTTTCGGAGGCCGCCTCATAAGATGTACCCATATCCACTTCGCCAATCATCTCCTCCCCACTCCCGCTGTGCTGCAGTCTCTTCACGATCGGGTTCTTACCCGGTGTAGAGCCAGCCGCAGTCGGGCTCGGGCTCACAAACCCGGCGCCGTTCTCAATAAGAAGCACGGTATCAGCCACCTTCCCTCCTAGATTAGGGACTAGCTGCCCACGGAGGTTAATAGTGCCATCATCTCTGACGAGTCTTTTACGAACCGAGCGTTCCTGTTCCAGCCTGACATGCTCGCCATCCTCAACAACCCCCTCAGCTTGACTCGGGTGCACTCCAGCACCCCTACCTCCAGCCCCAAAGCTTCTCCCTCCTCTTTCACCCCTGCCTCCACCTCCTCTTCTACCACCCCGTACTCCCTCCCCAGAGGCATTATCTCCTCTACGCGAATCAGACCAAGCACCTCAACCTCCTCTTGTGCCACTGTTAGTTGGTTCTCCACTCCAATGCAAATAGTCACCACATTCACACGACGACGGATCGTGTATCCCATCGCCACATTCCTCAACCACGTGACCCATACATCCACAAAAGAAACAGAAATCAGGCAGCTTTTCGTAGTAAACGGGGTATTTCTTCCTTTCCTTCAAAGTGATTGGCACAAATCTCACCAAAGGTTTATTAACATTAACAAACACCCTAACCCTCAAGTGGCTCGAAGGATTGATCTTGCCTTCATTGACAATCACCGTAAACGGAGGCTCCCCTACCTTCTTTGCCACCTTCTCGGCCAGTTCTTTCTTTCTCGTTAGCTCGTCAGGCAGGCCTTTGATCCCTGCCCATATTGGATACATGTCCAACGAGTAATCAGAGACATTAGTAAACCCATCATATTCAACCAAAACCACTGGATCTCTCCTAAACTGCCACGGTCCTCCTTCCATAACCCTCTTCCAGTCTCCCAAACAATGGCATTACGTCAAGAACAAATTAGGTCCCTTGATGTTGAACGTCACACCTTGAGCACACGCCCAAGCATTCCTCATGGAGTTTAACAGGGCCGTGTGACTGAATGGGCGTAGGGTATGAACCCTAAAGAGAGACAGCCATCTCACATCCTTGATTAACTCATCAACCTCCCCTGAAAGATCTAGATCTTCCTCCTCCTCACCATGTAAGTTTAGGCCTTCAAACACATCCTCCAGATTCGGATCTGGGCCATGGTGATTCCAATTTTCCTCCTCATCCCCATCCACCCGATCATGCTCCATGCCCCTCGCTTCACCCGCCCCTCCCGCGGCCACCCTCGCCGCCGATGACGACGGGACTTGATCCTCTCCAGGCCCCAAGGACTTCCGCCCTAACTCCTTCGCCTGCGCTCCCTTCGACCCCCCTGCTCCGCGATCTCCATCCCCTACCTCCATGCTACCGGTGTACCAGGACGATTGCCACGGGGCGACCCGATCACCAGAAAAAGCTAAGCGATCCGGCCGGTTTTCACGTGGAAATTTTGTGGACTTCGGCGGCGCTGCCGAAGGAAGAGGTAGACCCTAGGGAAACCCTAGGGGGGAAAAGAGTAGTGTTACTTATTCACCATCATTAGAGCACAAAAAAACAACATTAGTTTGGTTGCCTGCATTTAGACTACCTCAAGCAATTTTTACCATGGTACTTGTTGCCTGGGTCGCAGTTTTTAGACAAACAGTATAAATGTGATCACCCCTTCTCACTAGTTATAACTTACCACACATGGGTTGAATAGCATCTATTAGTGTCAAAAAACGTCTTATATTATGGGATGGAGGGAGTAGAAAACAAATGGCAGTTTATCCTAACTACAACAAATAGTAGTACAAATTAAGAGTCATATGGCTGAATAGGGGAAAGATCGTCGATGCTAACTAGGTGGAAGTCCATTGTCGTCCTTTTCTTCTTCTTCTTCTGCTGCTGCTTCTTCTCTTGTACTGCTGTCTCTTCTTTCTCTTCTTCAGATTCTTGTCTGATCTCTGTTATCCCACATTGTCTGAGCTCACTTCATCCTTTTGTTCTTCAAGGCTTCGTTGTCAAATGCCTTCGCGCCATGGTCCGAGCTGACAACATCATCAGGCGTCACATCTTCCTCCTTTGGCACAAGTTCATCACAACCCCATTGTAGGATCTAGTTATGAATGATGCAACATGCAAGAACAAGCTTAACCTGGGTAGGGTAAGGGTGGAATGGCTTCTGATCTAGTATCTTAAACCTATTCTTGAGAGCTTCAAATGCCCTCTCAACCATCACTCTAAGCCTAGGTGAGTAAGATTAAACAGTTCATGTGGAGTCTAGGATAGTTCCTGAAAGGGACTCGTTCAAATGGTGTATTGTTTTCCTGAAGGGTGGAAGAACACCAGGCTGACATGCATAGCCAGCATCCCCTGGATAAAACTCGCCATCGGGGATATTGATGCCATCAGGTTGTTTCGTGCTGTCAGTTAGGATGTTAGCATCATGGGTTGATCCTTCCCACCCAGCTAGCACACAGGTGAACTTCGGAGCGAAGTCAACCGCAGCAAGAACATTCTGACTTGTGTAGTGCTTTCTATCCTTGTATGCTATCGACTGTGCCCTTGGCACTTTAGAAGTCACCTGAGTACCATATATTGCGCCCATGCAATCCTGAAAATGGTATGGTAGATGGTGTTATGGCAATCCTGAAAATTGGCTATCCTCTTCTGATTCTGGATTAACAATGGATCATATACCGAATGACAGGCTTGTCATTCCGCTTATGGACCAACAGGATCCAGGCATGAATCATAGCTATCAGCAATACTACCTAAACTACCAGCTTCATTCGTTCGTTCACAACCTAAGTGACGGCCATGGTGCAATCAGCAATGGCGCAATTGATCCTACACCGTCCTAACAAATGACCTAATAGAGGAGGCGGGCGGCGGGGTTGTATGCTGCTTACCAGCTTCGGAGGGGGCATGGCTGAGACGAGGATGGCCAGTTGGAGTCGAAGAAGAAGGGAAGAAGCAACTAGTGCTATCGAAGAGTGTTGTTGACGTCTCCGCACCGCCGCTGCTTGCGCAGTTCTGAGTCGCCTTTGTCGTCGGTGCTAAGAACAGAGGAAGGGATTGTCCTGGAGCTAGGGTGACCTAGTAAATGGGTTGAGGCTATGTTTCGTTCCATCCCGCCTCTGCCGCTTTCCTTCTCCCGCCATCTCCGCCCCGATTCCCCCCTGCATCGTGGCCTACGTCGTCTCTTATTTTTGCGCCCAACTCAACCTGGTTCGCTAGAAACGGCCGATTTGAGCGTTCCCGGCGAGGCAGGCTCTGGGGTGCTTTTAAGTTTCGTGTCGATGCAAGTCAGCTCTTCCTGCACGCAACCAAACAGGCTTTTTTCATCCCGTCCGGACATGGTTAGGATGTATGCAAGTAACCAAACGTGTCCCAGAAGGCCACCACTCTTCCCATTCGCCTGAACCCAAGCTTGGCAGGCTAATAATCGGCGGCTGATTAGTCGCTCAAGCTGTGGTGGCGGAGGCTACGGAGGCAAAGCTGGAGAGCGCCGAGGCGAAACAAGAGAAGGCAAAGGCAAGTGCCGGAGCTTTAGTTCTCAGGGCTCATGGCTGGACACGGGAACGGGCGCCGGTGATCATTTAGATTAGGTTTAGAATAGAAGTATGTCCGAAATTATACCTCCAGAGTCGGACGAGCTCCGCTTTTAATTGAAGTAAGTCCGAAATGTAATAAATTTCGCCATGTTTATATGAAATCCGTCGTGTTAGTGTGAATCTCTTCCTGTTTATTATAAAAATCCATCCGATTTGCATGAATTTTGTACTTTTAGTTCAAAATATGATTGAAATGTATGCGAACAACGTTGGATGACGGTCGTCCGGCATCAATGTCTGCGGACTAGTCCTCCTGTCCGCGGACAGATGCCGGAGCAAATTTATGGGTTAGTGTTGGAGATGCCCTCAGCATGTTAGGAAGACCCAAGTATGTATTATCTGATAGGGCTTATGTTACAATATTCAGCTCTCTGCACACATTCTCCCGTATACTGACACGCGTATTAGGACTGGAGAAAACACGTGATTTATCATTACTCACACATTCTCCTTGTGAGAACATGCTTTCATCAATGAGTCATTTGTAAATAAAAGAAGGAAAATTGAAGGTGCATTCCTACACACACACGAATACCATCCAATCCACCAACTTTCTCCTCATCAAGCAAAAGGATGAAAACGCCTAACAAAAAAGACATGGAGATAAAGGCTCGAATCGAGCAATATTTTTGCGGAGAGCGGCGGAAGAAAAAATTGGTGCTAGCAAATGAAGAGGTTCGGATTAGAATGGTAGAAGGTAAAGTGGGAAGATAATGCACTTTTGCTTGTATGACTGTGCAATACAACAATAACCCGTCGTTGGATTGATGGTGAGACGATGCACTTTTGTGCGCTGGCCATGGGAATTGTACGCATCCATCATACCCACTCACATCGATCGATCACCACACCCAGCCAGCGATTTAATCGCGCCGTGCTTAACGAACTTGTATTGGTTTTAGTAGGTACGGAGGATTGTTTATCCTGCTATAAAAGATGGCGAAAGCCACAAAGCGAAGTGCCAGCAGCCTGCATGGCACTCACTAGCCGGAAACAACAATGAGGTGGATGGCCACATCGATCGCATCTTCTTGTTGATCATCTCCACCTTTTGTTTCCTCTTTAATTTTTCCCTCGGTGCCCTCATGAGTAGCCATGCATGATGCATGAACGGACACGGCTCAATCACCCGACGTACGCGTGTGCTCCGGCTTCTTCTAGAACGATTCCACCCGTTAAGCTATAACTAATTCGAGACCATAAGTATCAGGGCGGTCGGTATACGATAATTTATCGGAAAAAAGAAGGTCGGTACAATAATTGTTTTTTTCCCCGAAAAAAATAATTCTCTTTTTAATTGGTATACAATAATTGGTTTGGTTCTGCTTAAAGATACTGTTTGCAGCTGCCTCGCATGATTGAAAGTGTGCAAATGATCCAGACAGACATGGTACATGTACGAGGCGTTTGGTTCGCACGTTGGTATCGTTTTCGACTTTCGGTATTGGAAAAGCACTGCTTCCGTTATTTTCTCCTGAATACGCATGTTGTTTGGTTCGGATGCGAGCGAATACGGAGCAGAGGGGATTTTGTATCCGGCCCGATCAGACGTTTTCGCAGATGTGAAGCGTTGTATCCGGTAGCATCATAACAGAAAACAGAATGACCAAACCAAACGGCTGCAATTGTTTCTTTTTTAAGCGCTGAAGCGCTATAATCAGAAGCGGGGTTTTTTTCTTCTTTTTTCGAGAAAACTTTCAATCTATTCGTCTTCTATCATGATAATACAAAGAACACTAGAAATAATAAAAATTACATCTAGATTCGTAGACCATCTAGCGACGACTATAATCACTGAAGCGAGCTGAAGGCACGCCGCCGTCATCATCCCTCCTCGCCGGAGTCGTGCATAACTTGTTGTAGTAGACAGTCGGGAAGTCGTCGTGCTAAGGCCCCGTAGGACCAGCGCACCAGAATAGCAACCGTCGCTGGTGAAGAATAATGTAGATCGAAAGGATCCAACCTGAAGACACACGGACATAGACGAACCACAACCAGATCCGAGCAAATCCTTCGAGGATAGATCCGCCGGAGACACACCTCCACACGCCCACCAACGATGCTAGACGCATCACCGGAACAGGGACTAGGCGGGGAGACCTTTATTTCATCTTCAGGGAGCCGCCGCACCTTTATTTCATCTTCAGGGAGCCGCCGCCGTCTCGTCTTCCTGAGTAGAACACAAACCCTAACAAATCTTGAAGAAACGACTAACAACCAAACCCTCCCGCCGGCCCTTGCCAGGATCCACACGCCCCCATGGCCCTAGGGCCACCGGAAACGAGGCGGACCTGTAGTGGAGCCGGCGGAAAGCACGAACCCTAGCTTTTCTTGGAGAAGGAGGCGGCGGCTGGAAAGAGGCTCTGAAGACCTACAGAAGCGGGGTTTCTGAAAGAGGCGATTTGGTGCCTGGCTCAGATGAGCCCGGGCATGAACTGTACAGTGATTTGGTGCCTGGAGTTCATGCATAGGAGCATCTTGTACCCAAAAAAATAGAATTTTTGAACTGTTTTTCTTTTCTAAATCGCGGTACTGTTCTGAGCCCGAGCTCTGGGTTGAATTATCGGGGTTTTCTACCCAACCAAACGCTTCGATAATTGGTCTGGATCACTTGAACACTTTGCACGAAGGCCTGATTCGTTTGGCTGACTGGCTACTCTACGATTCGTTGGCGATGGATGTACATGCATGTAACCATGTCCTGTGCGTGGAAAAGGCGGTAGCTCGATGTCATATCATCGTGGATTCGTGACTCGTACACGGCATGGCAGTATATGCCCGGCCGTATGGTACTCTAGCTGACTCATTCCTGAGGTGAGCCCGCGCGCGCACGTCGCGAAAAAGATGACAACCTACCTCTCGACGCACGCGGGCTATGTACTAGTACTACATAGCCATGTTAGAAAAGGAGTAGATAGAAAAGACTAGTAGTTGTTAACCTCGCTATCGGGCTAGCTGTGAACCCAGCGGAACCAGCTGGTGACCGACGGTGACTACTCCCGTCGACCGCAACGTCTCTGCTAAACAAACCACTTCCCCGCATATTCCTCCATTTTTAACCCAGGAAGCTTTCCAGCATACGAAGCCATCGCCGAGGTCGACAGCCATGGAATGGACGTAAGCCGTGCATCAGACGCCGCGTAGACGTCGCCCGGTGGACATGCCCCGCCCCGCGCGCGCACGGCACAACACACCCAGGACGCAGCGCGTACCGCCCCCGTGCTACGTCCGTCCGTCCGTCCGTCCGTTGGTCCTCGGCGACAGCGGCCGCGGAGCAGCTGCGTGCATGGCGCGGCCTGGCTGCATGCCGATGCCATGGAACCTTTGGGAGGGCAGAGCGGGTGGGCTGGTCGTGGCTCTTCCTCTCTTATCCGGAGGATCGGAAAGCGACGGCGCGCCGGCCGGTCGCCGCCTCGCGCCACCACCCGTCCTCCTCCACGTCGAGCAGGACCATGCCTGCACTGCACGCTGATTACACTACAGCGTCAGCGCTTATTTCCAGCGTTAGTTGGCTAATCCCGTCGAGTTCTCGACGATTGCTCCGTGGCTAGCTCCGTTGGATCGATGCAGGTTTAGTCGAGGACAGCGCGTACGTCAAAGACAAGGAAAAACCCGGGCCATGACAAGGACGATCACCTTACTCTATCGCTTAGCTTGGCGCCAAGTTTATTTAAAGTTGTGTGGCCTTGGATTAATGCAGACACCCGTGATCAATCCGCACACGAACACCCGCTTTGCTTTGCTTTGCTTTGGGTTGGAGTGGAGTGGCTGACATAACAGGCAGAGCTAGCATACATGTCCATTACGTACACACGTAACGTACGTGGCTAAAACTTGATGCGCCTAAAAATGGCGACGAGACTTCGTGAAACGCGGGGACGATGTGTGTTCCGACGTCACGTCACGCACCACGGAGTACGTACATCATCGCTCGTCGGGAGCCTATCCATCCGACCGATCTCGATCGAGCTCCCAACATTTCCAGGACACACCGGGGAGCATCTTTCCATCTTCTCTCCTCATGTGGACGGACCCTGCTGCTGCTACGCGACAACAACCTGGGCTATGGGCATGGCACGCCACAAATATCTCGAGTACACAACAGGGACTTGCTCGACTGATTATCTAAACCCATGACACTGTCGTGTGAGTAGTGGACGTGGATTACCAAAGCCCGGGCACACAAATTTACAGTCTACACGGCTACACCAAGCTATAAAGTTGCAAAATTCTCACACAAAAGTTGTTTGTTCTTGGCATTACAGTCTTCTCCTTGGTTGTTACACTACTCACACACCCATGGCCCACGGGGCTAGTACTACACAGCTGTGAGTCAACTCCAAGATGCATGCATGCATGCATGCATCAAGAAACAAACATGCATTCGCGTGTCCATTCCCATCTCGATTTCAAATTAAACAAGAGCCCACTCGCGATATCGCCAATCTCCATAGCGCACCGGCGCACGCGCGCCCAAAGCCCCACGACTTTTCTTTCAAGCAAAGGGAAAAAAGATATTGGGGGGATCCTAGACCAGCAAGTGATTTTTCTTTTCTAATGAGCAAAAAAAGGTCCTGCTATAGCCAGTGGCGGAGCCAGAAATTAAGATTAGGAGGTCAAATGACACAAACTTTGAATTACATGGGCCAAACTACACTAATGCATGTATTATTATCTAAATTCTACACTGTTCGTTGCTATATTAGTATCAAATCAGTGATGTTGGGGGGGGGGGGGGGGGGGGAGGGCAGGGCCCCCTGCTGGTCCTCCCTGACTCTGCCACTAGCTATAGCCTATAGCTCCGACGATTGTTTTCTCTTTCCAATTCCAACTTCAATCCATTTCACCCGGACTTCCTTCTTCCTCCTCCCGACGGGCACCGCTCCTGATCCTACTTGCGTCAGGAACCTATCAACGGTTTGCCTCCCTCGGTGGCGACGTCGTGGTGTGTCTCTGGCGAGATCGCTAGTGACACCGCAACTGTCTCAAGCTTGGCTTTTGTCTAATCCAAGCGGTGGTAAAAAAACGTACGTAACGCCCCCCCCCCTCTCCTCATACAACGTCATTGGATTGAGCTCTAGATTATGCTGCTCCTCTCGGCAATGCCTCCTATCTAGGCGAAATGGACCAAATCAAGAAGAAAGAATCAGTTCGGCGGAAAAATAGGAATTATATTATCAACGGAGACCCAAAAGAGGTCTAGGGGTCCTCCCCCCCTCCTCCCGTCCATCCTCCTTCGCCAATAGATCGTCGACCGGTGGGAGTCGTAGTTTCCTCTCCGAGGCATTAGTTAGGCCTCCGTCTGACTGTGGCGAGAGAATGGTGTCACCGCAGGCGTGGAATCCACCTCCCCTCATTCCGGTGATGCTTCTTCGTATTGCTAGGAAGCGTGTGGAAGATGGTGTGTCCTAAGATCTTATTCTTCGGGTCTGGTGTTTCTTTTGCAGGTTTGTCTCGGTTGCGCTATCCTGCGGAGCACATAACGTGTCTATACGTCTTGATCCGCCGGCTCCAGTTTTGATCGGCGAAGGTTAACCAGACTCCGCCTTTTCAAGGAGTGTGTGAGATTTGTGTTCTCTGGCTCCGTCTGACCGGAATTGGGGTCTACAAGCCCTCTCAACCATCTTCTTCTTCATAGCGGCAATTTGTTACACAAACTACGGCCGCCGACGTCTTCAAATCAACATCGATGACTTGTCGGGCGCTACTTTTATAAGCTTTTTTTGGGTTTAAACAAGTTTGCTCTGATGAAATAGGGACCCAGAGGGGGCAAGGGGCTTTGCCCAGTAAGGGTGTCTTTGTACACCATAGTGTCAAAGAAACGTCTTACATTATCGGACTGAGGGAGTACTTTATAGTTTATATACTGTCTTTGGGCTTTTCAAAAAAAATATAAATAAGAACAAGGCTTAAACGAACATTCGCAGCTGCCCCCGCGACACGTACGTGTCATCCGCCGGTACGCGCCACGGGAGACAAGCCAGCCCCCACCTGCCATCGCCTTCGCCTCACCCACACCCGGGACAGATGGACGGATGAACGGACTGATATAACCACACCCCATCACCCACACACACCACCACACCGCGCACTGACACAGCAAGATCGAGTCAGTCAAGAGGGCGAGGCGTGCACTGCTGGTCCTCCTCCTCCCGCGCATGGTGCCCCGTCCCCGCCGGCCGGCGCCGACACATGTTGCATGAGCGGCACGCACCACCCTCCGCGTCCGACGACGAGGACGATGCCCCAGGGGCCAACGACGAGGAGGGCACTCTGGTGACCACCACCGCCAGCACCACCAACACCACCTTCCACGACGTCGACGAGGTGATCGAGGTGCGCGAGGTCCACCCCCTGTCGCCGCCGCACCCGCCCTTCACGCCGCCCACGCGCACCCTGTCCGCCGCCTCCACCGCCTGGGACAGCGCCAGCAGCCACCGCTCCGTCACCTCCGAGGAGCAGTTCATGACGATGAGCCGCGAGTTCACCGCCATGGTCGCCGCCGGCGCCGGCACCGGGGCGGCCAACAGCAACCCCAACAGTAACAACAGCAACAGCAACCACCACCCAGGCGGCCCCTACGACGGCGGCCCCGACCAGCTGACCAGCATCGGCGAGGACGAGCTGGAGGAGCACAACCCGCTGGCCATCGTGCCGGACAGCGGCCGCCCCTTCGCCACGCCGCCCAGCAGGAGCGGCGGCAGCAGCGGCAGGGCGGCGCGGCTCGACCTTGAGGTCGTCCCCGCGGCCGGCCCGCCGGTGGAGGCGAGCCAGGTGAAGAAGGAGGAGGTGGAGACCAAGGTGTCGGCGTGGCAGACGGCGGAGATCGCCAAGATCAACAACCGGTTCAAGAGGGAGGAGGTGGTCATCAACGGCTGGGAGACGGAGCAGGTCGACAAGGCGTCCGCCTGGCTCAAGAAGATTGAGGTAATCATCACTACTACATGAACAACAAGATCCTTCAGATTCTGATGAAAATCTACTGTGGAATCCTACTTGCTTTGAGCTTAATTTGCATCTAGCATCATCTTTCCTTGCAACCGAGAAAACAATTCTCCAAGCTTCACAGCACTCCTGTCAATTCAAGAAAGAAAAGTAGTAGAGCATGACAAATTAATACAGCAACTAAATTGCCCAAAATTAGCACATGAGATTAGGTAGACCATCGATGGTTGATGCAATCAGCACATGAGATTTGTGCACACTGATTAGCGAGCTGATTTTTTTTCTCCCAGATAAAAAGGAAGTTCCTACGCCTAGCAACACTAATACAGTACCCCTTTTGAGTAGAATAGTGTAAATCTATTCTTGCTTTGAGAAAAGGTATATGAATCTCCAAGATAATTAATTAGATAGAGGTGTTACATCAGAGCGTGGCTGTCTCAATTGCCCCTTTTCTTGTGGGTGCGTGCATGTGAACATCAGTTCGTTTTACAGCTCAATCATGCAACTTTCTGCGCCAAAAGGGAGACTGTGTACCTGTGAGATTATCATGGACCGTTAGCACGTTCATCTCACGGCGATAGGACTGTTCTATGAGAGTGGCGGCCTTTGTCCGGGAGAACCACTAGTAGTGCATGTGAAAATCATGCTTGCTTGCTGTCCAGTTAGTGTATCCTATCTGAATGTTCATCTCGGTCACCTTATGTCTAACTGTGATGGATCCCACGACCACGCGTGCAGAGGAAGCTGGACGAGCAGCGCGCCAAGGCGGTGGAGAAGACGCAGAACGACGTGGCCAAGGCGCGGCACAAGGCGGAGGAGAAGCGGGCGTCGGCGGAGGCCAAGCGGGGGCTCAAGCTGGCCAAGGTGCTGGAGCTGGCCAACTTCATGAAGGCCGTGGGCAGGGTGCCCACCAAGCGCTCATTCTTCTAGCCCGCCGGCCTCCTCAACTGGAGAATCCTACGTATGTGTTTTTGCCTATAGGTCGTAAAGGGCGTGTGCTGCTGCATCCGATCGGCCGGGAAACCTAATTGTAAAAAGGATTTGAAACCTGCTGCTGCTGCCTCCGTTGTATACTGGCCGCCGGTGGCGATCACGGATCACACGGTGGCGCTTTTTTGTTTGGCTTGTATATGCACGCAAAACTGGTGTGAAGATGGAATGAATAGTGTGTTTGCCACAAACCTGCAAACATTCAGAGCATTTGTTCATATGTGACACTGCTGGTGTGGATCTTTACCTTCTTCATTCAGTTCTGTATGTATATATCTAGCTGAAAGTCGTCGTGGTCCTTCTAACGCCTATCAAGAGAGAACCAACAAGTTGCATCAATGGCTGATGGAGACGACTGTTACTTGCCCTTGCACACACCCAGGATCAGGCAACAAGATGACCCACACCCTTGTGTGTTCCAACGAAGACGGCCTAGTTTTTCAGTGGTGGACAACGTGCTGCCCGTCGATAACGAAGTGCACGGTGTCCAATCTTGGATTTCTTAGTTCTGCAGCGACTTTATTATTATTAGTCTTCCAGCTACAGAGTCCGACCTTGGCTTGCGTTTTGTTTTCTGTTCTTGAGATTTTGGGGATTTGGCTTGCGTTGTCTGAACTCGAGCTGGCACTTTTGGCCACAAAAAATAATGCTGGGCACTGTGCGGCCGTCGAGTAGGCATCATGGGAGCGATGAGGAACCTGCGCCGCACGTCACCGCATTCGCCATTTCCATTTCCCTCGTGACAAGGCCGGTTAGTGGAATCATCATTTTATTCTATCCATCTATCTATCGCCTGAATGGCGAAAGCGACCCCGTGCCTGTGATTGACCCAACTAGACGAGGGAGGGAGGGAGGGATGGGCCTTGTCTGGCATCGACACGAGGCCGTGGCCGTAGGCATCAGGCGCTGCCCGGATCCCGCTGGCGCTTACCGGAGTCCAGACACAGCCGACGCTGACGGCCACCGTGCGCGACGGGTTTCTTTCGACGTGCCAGGCTAATCGAGACCACGATCGACGGAGACATGGAGGAATGTAACCAGAGAACTCGTCAGTTTATTCCAACTCCTATGGGCGTAAACGACCGACCATTACTTTTAGCATTCGCTCTGAAAGAGATAACTCTGCCTAAGCAAAACAAACTGAATAGAACTACGAATGAAATCAATAAAAGCACACACAAAACAAAAATGCATCCTTAACGCCAACATAAATAAACATATAAAATGTTCAGAGGAGATGAAAAAGAAAAATGTGGACAAAAATTTAGGACAGTGATGAAATTCTAACAGAGCAAATCAAGTCATGACAAGTCTTTTATCAGCTAAAGAATCTAACAGAGCCTGATGACTGCCGTACATTACCATCCAAAACTCAAACACGCACTAGTACAAGTTATCTTTGATGACGCAACTGTACATAAACATCAAGCTAGACGATCCACTTCATCGACGATGAACCTGCCTGTTGCACGTTATTTCCCGACAACTGCCCGGGAGGGAGGGGGGCTTCATGACGACGAGTTCCTCCTAGCCGCATAAACCCTGTACGCGGCTACCCCCACAACACCTATAGCAGCTCCAACTGCAGAGTATTAGAATATAAGTTAGTACTTGAAGGGCGCTTTGCTCCACCTATCATCATGCTCCACACCCACGAATGCATGTTCAAGTAAAGGTCTAAAGGCATACAAAATTGTAATTGAGTAGCAGCATTTTGTCAAATGCGAGCTATCATGCCCGTTGACTCGATTCCCTATGGAACCCACCATACCTCTAAATCGACCAATTGATTCACATTGTTATGGACTTCTTAGTATTTTATTGAGATGATATTTGGTTAAATGCGGATTTAGCTACTGACTACTAGTAAGAAAAGATTTGTGACAAGATCGTGGGGTTTGACTTGCCTGAAACAACCATGAGGGAACGGTTCAGAAGTTGACGGTATTGCCTGCGTGATTTACCAGCTTCAGTCTCTGGGATGCTCAAATGGGGCCGCTGTGCTGCGTGAACTATTCGGCAGAAAATGCTGTTCAAGTCTTTCAATTTCACACTGATGGGAATTGGTGTTTCAATTCCCATGTCTTGGCTCACCTGAAATTAGATAGATTTATGATTACTCTGTAACAAACATAAACAACTAGACTATCCATGGATTCTAATCCATTCACCAACTACAATGGTAAATTTAAAATGTCAAACGAAATGGTATTGGAGCTTACTCTGGTTGATTCCTGTAGAGCCACTGGAGATTGATCAAGATCGTCCTTAGCAGCAACTATCAGACAAGGGACTTCATAGCCAGTGTTTTCTCCATGTGAAGCCACTTGCACAAGCAAATCTCTTGCTCTTTGCCAAGAAAATTCATCACAGCTGCCATTTTAAAGGTGTCACATAAGGAAATTTATGTAATATTGAATAATACGTCAGAGTAAGATATACCAGGATAAGCAAGATTTTCAACTGTCATCTGTACCGTTTACATAACCAGATGAATAGTTGAACCAATTAAAGGTAATCAAGGATCAAAGAGATTCATTTTTTACTGACCAAGAATCATTTATTTGATATGGCCAGTAAGCTATTGTGTAACTGAAATCAGATTGCAATACATGAATGAACTAAGTTCATGAGATCTTGCAAATAGCATAGAATGGTAAACCTAGTTTCCTTCCAAAATGGGCCATCAAAACCATTGAGAACAATTCAAAAATTGCCAGCATATATATGACACAAAGCAGAAAACAGTACAATAAACAGGAAAATAGCTCGGCAGAATGGATACCTATCGTAAACAAAGACTGCCACATCACAGGGTGCCAAGGATTCCTTGTTGTTTAGCAATGATCTGACATCACCTTCAGGAATCTCCCGCAGCACAAGTGTTTTTCTAGTCCCCTTCAATAAAACAAAGATATAATGAATCTGATATGAACATTGCAGAGTAAGAGTAGAAAAGCATCATTACAGATTACCAAGAATTAGAAAATGATAAATCTCAAAGCTGCACTCCGCAGTCAAATTAGAAACTGCTGAAGTTAATGTCACCCTATTGTCTCCACTAGACCATCACATATGATTTCTGGAAGGCTCTCTCTCTCCCTCTTCCATGTCCACCAAAAATGAAGATGACAAGAGGGAAAGGGCAACATTGAACTACTGTACATGCCATTGGCAGAGAAAATTTGGGTTGTCTTAATTTCTGTCACTATACTCGCGTGAAGTCTTGCATCATTAAGAATAGAATTATCATTTATCAGAATGTTTGCGGCAAACCGGTCGCTGTTAGTTGGCAGAGCATCAGTAAGAATAGAATTATCATTTATCATTAAGAACATGCCATTTATCAAAAAGTGCAAGCAGAATACAAACATAAATTTTGACTACTTACATCAGATGGTTCAACAGTATTTGCGGCAAACCGGTCGCTGTTAGTTGGCAGAGCATCAGAAGGTTGCCTGCAATGAAGATAACAAGTGAAATGGAGTTCCAAAAGGAATAAAGATGGTATGAAAATTCATGGAGTAAATACAGAGAAATGCATCAAATACCTTCCAAGGAATGATTGTAGCAATGCAGTCTTTCCGGCACCTTTGGGACCAAAAACATAGCACTGGAACACATTTCTTTGAGTCTGCTGCTTTTTACGGTCCACTCGTCTTTTCCTCGTGATGGTGAATGCTGAATTAAAATCACCTGAATAGCCGACATATACAAGGTTCGCGAAACTATTTGCTGGATCTAGAAGTGTCATAAGAGCCCACTGCAATTGTAGGAGATACTAGTCAGCAAAGGAAAATCTACCGGTAATCTAGTAAGAAAGAATATCACCATAATACACACAGGTGTTTTGTCTACAGGTTTCTAAGCACGTGTCCACAAGATTAAACTGGTGTAGATATGCATGTAAACATAAAAAACACTACACTAACACTAAGAAAAGGTTTTCTTGCCTGGAAACGTTCCACATGTTTTTCAAGGCACGCCACTAAATACTATGCATCTTAATCATAACAAGCACAACACTCCTAAAAGATTTCTATCCCATTTTTAGTTGGTTTATGTTTCTTATGTGTTCGATATAGTATATATAATCTCTTCTGTGGATTCGTTTGCATATGACGAACTCAGATGGGTGCAGTAATTCATATTCCCTCCATCCCAAGATAAGTGTCTCAACTCTAGTACAACTTTGCAAGTGTCTCAACTCTAGTACAACTTTGTACTGAAGTTAGTACAAAGTTGAGACACTTATTTTGGGATGGAGGGAGTACAATGGTTACAACAAACTATTGGGCTTTCTCAGAGATTAATTGAGCTCATTGAATGGTACAAGACAGTCAGAACAATGAATAAAAAGATATGAGATCCGAATAGAGCATTAGGCTGTTGAATCCAACCAACAAAACAGCAACCAACGGGCAGCGTTAAATATTATTGCACACAAACAGTGTAGCACAAAGGGAGTGAGAGAATACCTTAGAAAGAAATCCTTCAAGTGATAGCCCACCCAAGACATTCCTTTCAGCGCAGTCTTTATATAGATCAGAAGTCCATGGGCTGGAATAATGATATGTGAATGATAAGCAGAGACAAATGACTAAATAGACTAAACTTGAGAACCATTTAACAAAAGTAAAACAGATGCCATCAAATCTAAGATAAAGTAATACAGGGTTACTAACAATATGAGTAAATTATGTAAATTACAACAAATTGTCTCCAATTGTGTCAAACTAGGATTAAAATTACCCTTTCTTTTAGTAAAGAACTTACTTTTCAGGTGCAGTTGAAAAAAGATCATCCAACTCAGAAGGTAGCAAAGCTTCGTCCTGGATTTGATACATAAACACATTTTCAGAAATGCTCCAACACATAAGTTTTTTACTGATAAGATTAGAATGAAAATGCCAAGAATAACAAAGGGCGCAGCAATATTTAACATTGAGGATAAAAAACAATTGTGACGATCAATACATTAGACTTACATTATCTATGTCAAACATGTTGAATATTCCTTTCAAGTAATCAATCACTTCATTTGTCAATTCCACCGTCTGTAACAAAGATAGTGATATGACTTTAGTACCAAAGAAATATTAGAGACCAAACGTATGGCAAATGTAAAACACATAGGTAAGTGGCTAGTGAAGCTAGGATTGCAGATACCCAGCATACAATTGAAATCAACTATCAACTTACACGTAAGCCATTATAAGAACAACTTTACACTAAAATATATGTGCACTTAAAAATTGGTCTAGCTTCAACTGACAACAAAATGTGAATAGCTGACAGTAATCAACAGAACATTACTTGATCAGGAGCTCGCTTGACTGACGTTGGAATGAAGTCATCTCTAAGTTTGATTTCATTATCATAACCAAATTTCCTCAATACTGTCCATGTAGTTTCCAAACGACCTTTCTCAATAAAAAGAGCATGAAGGAAAAGGAACCCAGTCAATGTAAGGCCGCTATCATTTACGCCTTCAGGCATCTTCTCTTGAACAACTCTCTTCACGCCTGAAATTTCAGTAGGCTGGAGAGGAGCACTGAAACATCTGACCTGCAAAGCAATGGAAAGGAATTTTAGTACCACCATACATAGAAGAATGTCAATAAAAGACACTGGTCAGCCTCATGTTAATATAAAGGAAGAATGGGCGGCCTGAGTGAATACAAACCTGAAAGTCATTGAGCTCCACATCACTGAGAGCTCCATCCCTGTCGTGGTCACATAGAATGAATATCCGCTTCAAAGCCCTCACACAGCGTGGCTTTAGAGATTGCGCCTCTTGATCAAATAGAGGAGCTGTGGGGTGAAGCACTGCCTTCTGGGCGTAGTAGAAGACCTCAGGCACCTGCGGTTCATAAACTATCTGTTTAGTAAAACCTACTCGAGCATAGTATCTAGAATTCTAACACAACAATCAAATTATCAACTGCATAGTTGAATTAGTACTCAATCAAATTATAAAAATGCAATGTTGGAATATTAGGCGAGGCTGAGCAGCTGCTGGCATCAGCATTTTGATCATTCTAGTTTCATTCGTTGTGAACAATCAACGATTTGACATAATGAAAGTGTTACCAATATTGCCTAGATACAGAGACAAGAGGGGGTCTTCCTCACCTGGATCTGGCGAAGCGCGGAGCACTCAATGCAGGTCTCGATCTCACGGAACGACTGCATGATGGGCGCCATCGTCTGCTCAAGGCTGTTCTGCTGGTCGTCCCTCAGGTCCAGCTTACACCCCACCACGATGACAGGCGCCTTCAACTGCGCAATCACAGAAACATTGGACAGCACAGATCAACACGGGCAACCCAGGGTAAAATCACCAACCATGGCGAGCCCAAGGCTGCGGCAACCACTAACCAAGCCATAGAGCCCGAGATTACCTGGATGCGCCTGAGCTCCGGGAGCCAATAGGAGCTGAGCCGGTCGAGCGTGGAGAGCCTGTCGCAGGCGTAGGTGAGCACCACCGCGTCCGCCGCCTGGCACTCGGCGATCAGCTTCGGCTTCTGCTCGGGGCTGCAGCGCGCGCGCACACGCACACACACGCGCACGAGGACGACGGGGTCAACACCAAATCAATCAATCCGCGACGGAATCGTCAAATCTGAGGCGGGGCGGAATGGGATGGGGGATGGGGGGAGGACCTGGAGGAGGTGTCGACGATGGTGATGGGGACGCGGTCGGGGAAGTAGTCGGCGGGGAGGCGGGTGTGGGGCATGACCTTGGGGACGTTCTCGGGGAACTGCTCGGTGGCGACGGCGACGACGAGGCTGGACTTGCCGGTGCCGGGGTCGCCGATGACGACGACGCGCACGCCCGGCCGGCCCGCCAGGTTCGCCGCTGCGGCAGCCATGGTCGCCGCCGCCTCCTCCTCCTCCTCGGGGCTAGGGTTTTGGGGGATTTGGGCGCGGCTGTGTGGCGTGGAGTGTCAGGCGGTGGGGCCGGAGGGGATGGTGGCCGGTTCGGTCTTATGGTGGACGCGACGGAAGGATCGATCTGGTTCCTCCTTGGTTGCTTCGGCTTGGAGGAGACGCAAAGAAAGAAAGAAAAGAAAAGAAAAGGCGATGGAACCAGCGACCGCAACACAGAGACGTCGTGCTTGCTCGCTCGCTGGCTTCGGGCCTGCGAGGGCTCGTGAATGATGACAGGTTGGACCTTACATGGGCCGGGTAATGACTTTTTTTTTGGAACGGTTTTGCTAATTTTTCAAAAAGAAAATGCTATTTTGTCAGATGACAGGCAATGCAAAACAACCGTGTGATACAGTGGCGGAGGACCGTGTATGGCTAGGGTTGGCGGTCGCCCTACCTCGGTTTGCCTGGTGCAAGTAGGGTGCAAGACGGCACATCACCATGGCGGCGTTGCCTGTGGCGTACGTTCTTTTTTTCTCTACTTTTATTGCTTTCTTCATCATGAGCCGACTGACACTGTTTGTTTTGCAAGAGCTAATGCCCATCGTCGTTTTCTTTGCCCCCTCCCCCCTCCTTTGCTTATTATCATGTGGACACGTTGCCCCATAATGCTTTATTAAGCTTACGGAGGGAAGTCTGAAGCATCACATACAACAAGCGAGCCAGGACACCAATTCCTTCACTGACCAATAATGTGCCACAAACCATCTTCATTTTCATCATTACTTTTTTTTCTTTCTAAAAGGCTGCTAGAGTTTTGTTGTAAGCATCACCGGCTAGAAAATGGTGATCTACGAGTGTGGAAGAAAAGGAAGGGATGCCCAGGGGTGGTGAAAACTTCGTGGTGTGGACACTCTCTACATAAGTCAACTTTGGACTGCGGTACTCACCATTCTGTAGGGCCATCTACCCTCTTGCTAGTTGCTTCTATATTTTGCATTGGCAATGCATGGCCGGCAAATGCCAAACACACGCCAGGATTGTCGGATCGTCTCGCGCTACGATTGTCATTGCCTAGGTTCACAAGACGATTTAATGTTGTGTTTAGTCGAATATCGTAAGAACCATTCGAGTCAAACTTACCTTCATGACACTTTGAGTAATGCATTCAAGTGGTGAGCCACCCCCCCCCCAATGATTGTTCAAAAAAATCCTTGTTGTAACGTCGTCCATCTCCCGGCTCGCATAATTACTTCCATGATTTGCTGACATATGGCTTCCTGTGTCTTCTTAATGTTCATTTCCATTCTCTCCATATACAGAAAATTTCTTCCATCCTAGTTTTCACGACAACCATATATTATGAGCTTTATACTTAACCATCAATCAAATAAAAACTGATGACCATAGTTCCATAACCATTTCATCAACAAACATAGGCTTTCCCGTGGTTTGTGATCTACAAATCCAATATTCCAGGTTAAACCAATTACTTGGGCCAATAATTTGGAGATTCCTGCTTTTGAGAAATTAGATTGAGTGCTAGTTTCAACTGAGTGGGATGTGTTGGGTTGAAATTAGAGCTCTCTGATCTGATCATGCAGCATTGCACTTGAATACTAAATTCAACCTCCACATAGTGATATCTAGATTTGAGACTTGTTGGCTAGAGATGGAAGGTTTTAAGGAAGAGGTGGTGAGAATCTGGATTGCTCCACCCTGGTGTGTACATTATATTGATAAATGGCAAGCGGAAGCTAGGAGGCTTGGGAGACATTTCAAATGGTGGCATATTAATGTTGAAGGGGTTTTCAGAAATTTGAAAACAAAAAAAATCAGGCAAGCTGGACGAGTTGGATAATAAAAGTGAAACATGTCCCCTAACCATGGGAGAAAGAGAGCTTAATATGTTTTTGGATACTACACTAAAAAAGCTGCTCAAAGATGATGAGCTTAGATGGAGGCAAAGAGATCATGAGAAGGATTTGAAAGAAGATGATGGGAATACTAGATACTTTTAATTGAAAGCTACTAGAAGGAGAGAAAAAACTATATTTATGTCTTGCATGGAGATGGAATGGAAATTTCTAGAGAAGCATACTTGGTTACACATGTCATTGATTTATAATGATTTGTTTGGTGAACCTGAGATCACCGCTGTCAGTATTGATGGTTTGGTCTATTCCCAATTGAATGACGAGGAAGTTTTTTCAACTGGAGAGTTCAGTACGGAGGAGATTAAGAAGGTGGTGTTTGGGCTTAAACATAACAAGGTAGTTGGGCCTGATGGGCTACATGTTGAATTTTATAGAGTTTTGGGATGTGGTCAAGTGTGACTTGAATGAATTGTTTGACGCTTTCCATAGAGGAGAGCTAGAGATTGAGAGACCGGTTCATGGTATCATTGCACTCATACCTAAGGTATTGAATGTGGACGTGATACTGAATTTTAGTCCAATATGTGTTGCTCAGTGTTAGTTATGGAATACTAACAAAGTTAGTGACTATTTGGAAGACTATAACAAAGCCTGTTTTTAAAAACAAATCTTGATGATCAATTGTTTCTAATCTTTACTATCTTTCGAAATTCTCGAGCATATTGTAGAGAAACCAAGACAGAAGAGAAACTGAGGTTGGAGTGTTGAAGATCAAGGAGGTGTTGCGTGAGACGTTTGACAGAGTTTATTGATGGAATTCTCTGGTTAGGATGGTCTACGGTTGATTCTACCTTGGCATGCTCCTGATTGCAACATTTTTATCGATGAAACTTGATGCATATTTACTGGTCTGTGATTTCTAGAGCTCATGTATGAGTGTTGCGTCATGTTTGTTCTGCCTGCGCGCAGCTGGCTCTGGTAGTTGCATGTACCCTACGGGATTAGCTACATGTTTTGTATCTTTCTATTTCTCATACTTACTTTACAGAACTGTGGTGTTAATTGATGAGGAGGCTCATTTTTTCTAAAATCATTTAAACCAATAATATACGAGTCATATGTCATCGAAGCTCTACATCTGAAGCTTAATTTCTACACCACCTTAATGATTATTCATTTGCCGGAACGAATAATCATTAAGAAACACCTTGAAAATCTAGTACAAATTCAACACTGCAATTTGTGTGACACATAATTCACACCGCCTGTCAAATTGATGGTCAAATTTCTCTCGGAAAAAGAAAATGATGATCAATTTTGAAGCTTAAAATGACTGTCGTGTATAAACCAAGCAAATATTATTACTATTGTTGTTGTTGTTGTTGTCATCGTGGACGTCGACCATACACATTTAAATAATGCTGTCACCATTTCCGAGTTTGAGAAAAGAAACAGTATGAAGAAAGATAAGATAAGCCATCATTCCCGAGTTCGAAAACAAACAAACAAAAAAGATGAGCCATCGGTCGTTAGTCATTCCCCAGGAAATGAACAAGCGATACAGCCATGACCAAGTCAACATCGATCGAAGGGTGGGCCTGTTGTGGCGGCAACACCTGGGACCCCGATCTGATCTGCCGTGAGCGACCGTGCGACACGGCCGCGCCTCCCACTTTTTGCGCTCTCACCGACCATATCAATCTCCGTGGCCGTCACAGGTCGGTAACCTCGCTGGGCGGTCGGTCGGCCGCCTGATGATCGCGCCACGCGAAATATGCCAAGGGACCCCCCTGAGCTCACCGATATTTGCAGGACCAGGCTCGTGCGGTCCGTCCGGCCGAAGCACCCGGGCCCTGATGTCTAATTAGCTCACAGCTCAAGTGCTCTTCCCACTATCTGGTGCTACGCAGCGCGCTAGCAGGAGCTCACGTGAGGCCACGTGTAGTAGCGTATATTAACTGTAGTAATTACTCTTCCGTAGTCAACAACGCATACTGTATTTAGGGCATCGCACCTCACAGCACACACTCCACCAGCAAGAGTATTTTTTTTTTGAAGCTATCCACCAGCAAGAGTATTACTCAGTGGAAGCTCTCACGCTCTGCCTCTGCCTCTCTCTCCCCACGACGCACCGCCCCGCCCCGCACCGGCCGGCGACGAAGCCGGAGCTCCGCTCCCGACTCCCGAGACGATGTCGGCCGCCGCCGGCAGCTCCTCCTCCTTCTCCACTTCAGCGCTGCGGTACGTGTCTGCTCACCTCCTCCTTCCTCTTCCTCCCCCCCCCCCCCCCCCCCCCCCCCCGGTCGCTGCCGGTTTCGCCATGATCTGTCACAGCAGGGGCTCGATCCTGGCCGGATCGAGGCCAAGTAGCGCTGCTTTAGATGTGTAGCACCTCTCCAATGGCGCCGGTCGCGTGATGCGAGAGGTCCCTGCAGTTTGGCTGGCTGCATCGTTTCTCTGCTCTGCTCCAGGGCTGAGAAGCACGCGTTTACTGCAGTGTCTGTGTCCTTTTCTTCGGGAGTTCAGGTTGGGTATTGCAGAAGGCAGGGTTAAGGTCCCTAGATTCGAAAACATCATGCTGCATGTTGCTACTGAAATGTTGATGCTCTGTCAGAGAACTAGTAGAACAATAAATGAAACGTTGATGCTAAACAGAAACAGAAGCATATTTTTTTTTACCTGTTCTGTTTTTGACAGCGGGCGCAGAAACATTGGGCTTAAAGTTTGTTAGAAGAAGTGATAGGCCACATGTAGCTGGGATGAGCACTGGGGGCTCAGCTGGATAGCACAGTAGTAGAGCCATGGTTGTTTAATGCATGCTAGGAGTAAGATTATTATCAGTATGTTTGCTTGCTGTAACTTTGATTGCTTTGCTTTTTTCTAACCAAAGGTTGGAAGGAAAGGTTGCGCTGGTCACCGGTGGCGCTTCAGGTATCGGCGAAGCCATCGTCCGCCTCTTCAGACAGCACGGCGCCAAGGTTTGCATAGCGGATGTCCAGGATGAAGCCGGTCAGCAGCTCTGCGACTCCCTCGGAGGCGACCCCGATGTCCTGTTCGTCCACTGCGACGTCACTGTGGAGGAGGACATAAGCCGGGCCGTTGATGTGGCGGCCGAGAAGTTTGGCACCCTCGACATCATGGTCAACAATGCCGGCATTACGGGCGACAAGGTCACCGATATCCGGAACCTCGACTTTGCTGATGTCAAGAAGGTGTTCGACATCAACGTGCACGGCATGCTGCTCGGCATGAAACACGCGGCGCGTGTCATGATCCCGAGCAAGAAGGGGTCCATTGTCTCATTGGCGAGCGTTGCTAGCGTGATCGGAGGGATGGGGCCTCATGCTTACACCGCGTCGAAGCACGCGGTGGTGGGTCTCACCAAGAGTGTGGCATTGGAGCTGGGGAGGCACGGCATACGGGTGAACTGCGTGTCGCCGTACGCCGTGCCCACCGCGCTCTCCATGCCGCATTTGCCCCAGGGGGAGCACAAGGGTGATGCAGTGAGGGACTTCCTGGCGTTTGTGGGCAGTGAGGCAAACCTGAAAGGTGTTGATCTGCTGCCTAAGGATGTTGCTGAGGCGGTGCTCTACCTGGCGAGCGACGAAGGGAGGTACATCAGCGCGCTCAACCTCGTGGTCGACGGCGGATTTACATCTGTGAATGGCAACCTGAAAGCGTTTGAGGACTAGTTGAAGATTTTAGCTGCATTTGTTACTTGGTATCTGAAAGCATTTGAGTACCATTTTCTGATTTGCCTGTTTTAGCATGTCAATAAGGTGGGTGATCATGTGTAAAATTTGATAATTATTCTATGTTAGTGCTTAAGGACAGTGTTGATTATTATTGATATTACTCTGTTGAACCTGTGAGATGTGACAGGAGCTTGTATAACGTTCAGTTAGAGTTTCATAAAGACTTCTGTGCCAGTATATCTGCGGGATAGAAACCATTGAGCTTCAAAATTTGAGTCAGAAGCCCTATCAGTTCATATATGATTTTCTCAGAATTTTTGTGCGTGTATATGATAACTGAATATGTGTACAGAAATGGATTTCCAGAGTTGTTATAATGTGTGTTCAGTTCAGAAGAACCTTGAGGCAGGGCCTGTGGTACAACAAACACTAAATTTCATTTATGTCGACGCCAAGAAAGGCTTCTGTCAAATGTATCATCAGTATCAATCACTATATGACACCACACAACAGATATGCTGCTGTCAGCAGTGCTCTCTAAATAGACACTGCAATTATCTTATACATCATTGCTGTTGTCAGCAATGCTCTCTAAATAGACACTGCAATTATCATGTACATCATTGCTGCTGCAATAAACCACTAAGAATTATTCAATATCTAGCCTAGCGTCTTCGTTATCATCAACCGAGGGTTGAGGCGGAGTTACAAAATCTGAATGAGAAACCAAGGGATTGTCCAAGTCAGCGACATCTTTGTTATCTTCAGAGCTGTTAGAAGCAGCTGAGATGGCGTCACCCGATTCTGAATGTGTTCTGTCCACATATGCTTCGGGTAAGGAGCTCTCGGCCACATCAGCATCGCCGTTATGCCGAGCAATCAGATCTTCTCTTCTGACAAAATTAAGTAGAATCCCGTTGGTGGTCCTTCCAGGTTGCAGCAGATCTCCTTCAGACACAGCAATGCTGGTATTGCTATTGTTGCATGACTCTGTTTCAGAAACCTCTGTGCATCTATCTGGACCATCTGGTGTAGTAGCTCTAGAAATGTTGGTTGGATATGGGTCTCTAGGAAATGTGGGTCCTGTGAAAATACCTGCATTGCCACCCTCTATTGTATGAACCCCATCGAACTCGGACTCAATCTCGAGATTCTGGATAAAGTTGATGAACTGGTCAGCTGATGAAGTCCTCATCAGAGGCCCACCACTCCTGGTCCATGAGTTTAAGTCGATGGTCTCTGATTCGCTCTCACTTCCATCATGTGACATCTGACGAACATGATGAGACGTGCTTGACGCACCATCGACTCGAATAGTACCTTGGTGATTGGATGAAATAGCGGCCGCGAAGTGATCTTCCGAGAGAGATCCTGACGAATTCTCTCGACTAATGCAGCTCCATGATGGTACCCTCCTTGGTGTTTTGACTCGAACATTGTCGGTATATCCCTGGGAAGAAGCTGCTGCCCTTTCAATGCTTCTTATTAGCCTTCGTTTGTGGTTGAGGGCTGCTATGGATTCATCCAATGCAAGTTCAATTGCACAGTTTGCTCTGATTGCAGAGATCTTCTCCCATGTGCACCTGCGACCCTGGTTGGCAGCCATTTGGAGTTCTGGATATGTCGGGTTTTGTATAATCTTCAAGTACTGCAAATTTGAAAGATGTAATAAGGTGGACAATTTGAACCCAAAGGACCAGCATTATTGCCTGTATGAGCTATGCAGATTTTATTGACAGAAGTACCTGAGCTACTGTTGCTGGCATAACCATGGTGACATCACCCTCCCAATCCTGAGCAAACAACTTTGCAAGCCCTCCCAGTGGGAGGCCAATTTCTAGAACTTGGTTACATCGATACTTCACCTCCATCTCAGCAAGTCGAGCGAGCTATACAAATTAGATCAGAATTAGACTTGGTAATGCAACAGCTATGAATTGAAATTTGGAAGGGATTGCAATGTCTAGTGTTCAGTGAAGACATGGAATCACAAAAACAAAGTTCTTAGGTAAAAATAGGTACAGATGTATTTGCTACAGAACATTTTCTGGATGTCCTCACACCAAATAACACCAACTCCTACCATTAGCCCTTCAATGCTGCCAAGATATTGCATATATTTAGTAGACAGATCACAGATGTGCATTGTGTAGCAACACGTGGGAAAATGAGCATCTTTTGTGCAGGAAAATGATGAACTAGTATTCAAGAGCAAAAGAGCAATTCTAAATTACTTGCAGAAAGAGCTGAAGTCCTGCATGCTAAGATAAACCACACACAAACTATTATTAACTTAACATAATTAAAGGTCAGAAACAAACCTTTCCGGCAAAGCGGCCTCCATAAGCTCTGACGATCTCCTTCATTCGGAGGAGTGGAGAGATGTGAGGATTAGTTTGGCTCACAATGAAATGATTTACATTGAACAACTCCTTCAGTTGCATCATTGGCAAATCCATCTCCAGACTTCCGTCCCTCCACCGGCGCTTTGATGCTCCAGGACCTTGTTCTGGATCTGTGGCAAAGGGCGCATGGAAGGGTACTATGTGGCCAAATCTATCCTTTGCCATCAGCTCCTGAGCTTCAAAGAGGCCCGGGAATGCACAAGAGGCAGTTACAGCACTCCAAATGACAACATGTGGTGATGTCAGGTAGTTGAGGCAGCGCGGTGGCTCATTTTTTCTAGGAGAGCAAACAGTGACCCCAAGAACACGGCCAGTTATGTCATAAGCCTCTTGAAATGTTAAGTTACTTGTGAGATCCCTCAAAAGCCTTTGCATCTGGCTAATGTCATGAAGTGCACCATAAGTCATAACCCGTTTCGTCACAGCAAAAACTCCACCTATCCTATCAAAGAACTTCAAGATCTGTAACGAGTCTATGAAGAAGCTCTCAATCTCAGGCCATGTCCGGGTAGCGACAATTGAGCATATAATGGAACCAACACTTGATCCTGCGACTATCCGAGGCAGAAGCTTATGTTCAACCAAAGTTTTCACTACACCTACATGGAAGGAACCTAGTGAAGCACCCCCACTTAGGAGTAGTGCAGTCCTTCCAAAGGCGTGTCTGGTTTCCTGAACAAAGGCAAGCTTCTCCTCCAAAAGTAACTCATCCGTATCGGATTCACAAACCATTTTCAATTGAGTTGAAACCTCATCAATGAAATCTTTTATAAGTCTAGGCACCTGCATTACAATAGATCAACCGTGTAACCAGAATGGAAGATAGTATAGTTAATTAAACATTTGACAATGCATAATTTTGAGTTGAAAACAGTAATGAACCTTGTTATAGGTTTGTAGCATAGAAACATTCAGCCAACTTTTTTTATAGGAAAATTTGAAAATGCCTTCAGCATAGATACTAAGAAATGGAAGACAGTATAGTTATTTGAGCACTTGACAGTGCATAATTTTTAGTTGAAAACAGTTATAAACCATGTTATTGGTTTGTAACATAGAAACACCTGGCCAACCTTTTATATAGGAACCAAGTATAAGTGTATAACATTCGAAAATGCCTTCGGCATAGATGCTAAGAATAAACGAATGCATATTTAGATACTAGTAGAGAATAAGAATGCAATGACCCAACATATATGCATATTTAGATAATGGAGAATCAAAAGAATGAGATAATTGATTCCTATACTTTCTAAATCTAGCCATTTACCACAACCTTGGTATAGAAAAACATCTTGTAATAGAACAGACAAAAAAGAATGAGAGGTGCTATCATGTCGAATACCTCCAACCTGCCTTTGTGCAGCTCAGGATTACACATGTTCCCCAAGTTCCTGACGAGATCGCCGCGCATGCAGAAGACCACGTCCCGGAGCGATCCCTCCTCCCTCCGCCGCCGGAGCTCGTCGAGCCTGCTCCCGATGAGCTCAACGTCGTAGAAGTCCGACTCATTGACCTGGTCGGACATTCTGTCGAGCACCTTGGCGGCGCGCACCCACTCCTCGTACGTCCCCGCGTACCGCATCGCGCTCTTGCAGAGCTGACGCCGGCGCGCCAGCGCCAGCCGCGAGCGCGCCCCGGAGAGCTTCCTGAGGAGCAGCCCGAGGAGCACGACCGCGAGGAGGACGCCGTGGGTGTTCCTGAGGTGCAGCCAGGACGCGGCCATGGGCAGCGCGGCCCCGCGCGCACGCGAGAGCGCGGCGCGCGTCGCGGTGCGCGCGCGGGCACGCAGACGCCAGAGCGAGCTGAGCAGGAGCACGCGGAGCGCGGCGCCCCGGCCGAGGAGCGTCGACGGGCCGATCCTGAAGGGCCCGATGCTCGCCTCCCCGGACTCCTCCATTAACGGCTGAAATGAAGTCACTCGGCGACTCCGGCGAGGTCAGAAACTGGCAAACCCCAGCTCGATTTCAATCTCGAGCTGAGCTCGGTAGAAAAAGCGAGCTTGGATTATCAGCAGAAGCAACCTTTGTTCGACTGTAAAAAAATCCCCAAATCGTGTTGACCAACCCACTCCCGGCGGCAAAGCAAAACCTGATCTTTACGTGAAGCGGACAAGCCAATCGACGACGGAGCCTCGCGGCGACACGAAACCGAGCTAAAAGAATCCAATTTCGAGCGGCGCCGGCTACTGGACCAACGATCCCGGCGACCTAAATAAGCGCAGTGATCGCACGATCTCGCGTCGAGGAGGAGGAAGCGTGAGGGAAAGAAGAAGCAAGCGAGCAATAAAAACCCAATTGAAAATGGGAAAACTACTCCGCGCAAGCTTCCAATACGGGAAATCGGATCGCCTGGGAGATTATGCAGGAATATAAAATCTTCCTCGCGTGGAAGTGAAGGGGACTGGGACTGGGACTGGGCGAGGAGTGGGGCAGGCGTGGACGCAAAAGCCTCCGGCCAGCTATGGCTGCGGGACACGGGAGGCGAGGGAATGGGAATGGGAATGGGAGGAATTATAATGGCGCCGCGACCGCGGGGAGGAGGATGACGGATCGGTCGCCGGATTTGATGATGGGTTCGTTGCTTTCGCGGGAAGCAGTTGGGTGGGGCAGGGGACGACGTCGGAGGCCGCAACGAGAAGGAAGAAATCGGGAAAGTGGCCGTGGCCCGATGAGTCGTGCCCGTATCCACAAAGCACTGTGGTGCCTGTGGACTACGGTACGAGTACACCGACACGTGCACCTGAAAAAAATATCATAACCTGAAATGGGTTTGTGGATGTTTTCTTTCCTTCAAAGTCATGGTCGAGCACCTGTGATTATTACTGCCTGTGTGTCGAGGAGCCGGATCCCCTAACGTTGGGCCACTGACGGGTGGGTCCAAGCCCACACGTCAGCGTGTGCTCCGTACGTCAGAGGAACCGTGTCCTTGTGTTGACAGTTTTTTTTTCAACCAGGCAACTTATTTTCTGTTTTTTTTTGTGCAGGGAAAAAGTGAATTCATTCGTTAAGCAGCAGCCAATTCTGCATTACATAGTGTCGGGACCTCGTAAAACAGTCCACTCCTACGGGCAGCGAAAGAAGACAGGAAAGAGGGCTGCGAGTTAAGGCACCAGAAGGGAACACGGTGCGAGCGCTCACCATCGAAACACTCGCCACATGATAAAAAAGACTATAATGTCATACAACCGGTTTAAGATTTACTGGCCATCAACATAACACACCCAAACGACCAAAAGATGCACATCGAACAACCAAACCAACATCACTGCACGAAAGCTTCGATGAATTCAGGCGCTAACGATTCTTCATGCCCCACCACGATTGTCAACAACATGAATGGCAGATGTTTGTCTAGCTAAGGCAACACCATCTGCAATTCTGCATCACCTATGCATGCTTGTAAGCAGCGAGTTTTCACCTTTTGGAATTTCTGGATTTTATTTGACCTTATTCCTTTTTGGTAATTTTCCATCTGGATTTAATTTTTTTGTTATCTTGGCTATCTCGAAAATTGGTCAAATGGTGTGGGATGATTACACTATGGATCTCTTCTTCCACCCAAGGCACTCCACATAGTCCAAAGCCAAAGACGCTACCTTTGGGAAAATATTTATTTCCCATTTAATAAAAATCCTTAATATTCCACCTTTGGGAAAATATTATTTCCCATTTAATAAAAATCCTTAATATTCCACCTTTATGAATTACCCTATATTACCGTTGCTTATATAATTCCAAGAAAATGGTTTAGATACCCTCATTTTGGTTTCATTTTTGTGATCTTGGCAGCACAAAGCATATTCCATAAGCGAATGCATATATATTTATATTGGTATGAATGCGTGTGTGTGTGTGTGTGTGTGTGTGTGTGTGTGTGTAAATTGTATTAGGCATTTATAAAAAAGGAAGATATATTCACATATATGTGAACCATGCCTTTGTTCCACAATGCAAGCTTTGACTCTTATGTTTCTAAATAACAAGGTGGACCACATATATCACAGAAAGATGGGTCTTATTAATTTAGAACATATGCATCTGTTGTTCAGAAGTCATTACATACTACATGAAGGTGTAAAACTCATATTAAAATGACACATGTTTTTGTGTCGCCTTATTTTTCTCCTTTTCATGTGATGGCGACATATCTTCACTGACTTGTGAATGTTGTGCAGTAGCTGGCTTTTCCTGATCCGTAGAGGAACCACAACTGTAGAAACGTATAATTAATTATTTAGCAATCCAAAATAGCATAAGGTAAACAATACGCTTGTATGTACACATAACTTAATTGAACTTACCCTATGCATGGCGGTGCTGGTGTAACGGGGGTGGCGGGAGTTGGAGCTATATCATGATAGTCAAGTGGAATATACTCTAAAGATTCTTTTGTGAAATCATCTGAAAAAACAAAATACGACTATTAATCATTATCTATGATTGAAAAATTGTTGACTATGTGAAGAACATGAAATTATATTTCTTTGACAACTTATTTTATGAAAAGGATGACAAAAATTAGTCTTAAATTTTTGCATACCTACAGTAGTTCAGAATATATCTAAACCTCTTGTGTAAGATCTATATGTACAAATTAAAGAAGGATCACCTGACTTAGATTTAAGTTGACGAGTAGCCGCTAGTGGTGCATGGGTGAAAAGAATGGCGACCAAGCAAAAAGAAACAAGGAGGCAGAAATGACCACCCATGGTTCTTTGTGAATTAAAGTTCGGATCCTTGAGAGTATGCAAGAGACGACTCTATATCCTATAGAAACCGTAGCATATATAGTCACATAATAGCGTGATTTGGTACCTATCAATTGATACTATTTATTAGATCATTACTAAAGATAATTAATGATGGAAGATAAGTACTCCCTCCGTTCCTAAATATTTGTCTTTTTAGAGATTTCAAATGGACTACCACATACGGATGTATATAGACATATTTTAAAATGTAGATTCACCCATTTTCCTTCGTATGTAGTCATTTGTTGAAATCTCTAGAAAGACAAATATTTAGGAACGGAGGGAGTACTAAAGATAGGAAGTTATGATCTACCATTTATTTCTTGGGAGGGAAATATTAGGATGTACCCAAATTAATGCGAGACATTCATACTTCTCAATAGGCAAGAGGTCATCAATAACTCTATAGGGTCAAGATGGACATTATGTAACATCTCAATTTTCAATTTGGATGTTATACATAGGTCATCATGCATATCATATTTTATTTGCATTTTGTTTGTGATCCTAGAAATCCTAAGCAACTCAAGAACCCACGGAGAGAGTTGGGGATTCCATTTATTTTTATATTTGATTTTTTCTCAAATTTGAAAAGAGGATCATTTTGATTTTAATAATTTTTCTCTCTGAAATATTTCTAATATTAAAAATAAATGAGTGGAGATAAAACGACTTCTCCAAAATAAGAGGGCAATATTGGAGGAAAATGTTAAAATCAAATAAATATTTTATTTAGAATTTTAGTGCTATTTTATTTGAATTTAAAAAATGCATTTTTAGGCGAGAAAAATGTTCACTTTGTTCTAAATATTTTATTTAGACGGTGAAATTGTTTTTGACATTTTTAGGATTTTTGTTTTCGGCGAATTTTTTTTTAAAAAAAAGTTCCCGCCCGACTGGGCCGAAGGCCCAGCCGAGCAGGCCGGCCTGCTCGCGCCAACTGCCTCAGCGTCGCGCCGTCGTGCCACCGGCGGACTCCAACTGGAGTCCGAACCGGACTCCGCCGCCGCCGCCCCCTTGCGCAAGAAGCCCCCCCCCCCCCCCCGAGGCTTTATAAGCCAAGGCCCTCGGCCCCTCTTGCCACCATCGCCGCCCGCAGCAGCAGCTGCAGCCGTCGCCGTCGCCGCTTGCCGCGCCGCCGCTGGAGCCCCGCGCAACACCGCAGCCCCGCGCCGTCGCCTCCCCGCCGACCCTGCTGCCGGATCTCGTCGCCCCGCCGCTTGTCTTTTTCGAGGAACCGGTAAAAACCGTCGCCGCCCGTTTTTTTTTGGTTTTTCGTTCGGATTGGTTAGATCGGTTTTTTCGGTTTCGCTAATTAGCGAACGTTCGCCCGAACGCTTCTGTTAGCGAACGCGCTCGTTCGTTTGTCTCTAATAACGAACGTTCGTTCGTTAGTCTTTTTATTTTTGTTTTATTTTCGGCCAGGGACCTATCCGCGATTATTTTTATCACAAATTAACCCTTGATCTTCAAACCCTCGCAACTTTTTAATCGAATCCAGTGAAACCAACGCCAAAATCTTCGTCTCGAACCCCTCTTTCCAGTTAACCAACTTGAACATGATTTTGACAATTTAAAATTTAGTTTCAAGCAGATTTGAATTTGAACTTCTTTTGAACGTAGTTTGAGTTTCGTAACTCCGATTTGATTGATTCTTTTTGCAAATCGAAGCACTTCAGTTGAACTTTCAGTTTGGACTTTCTCATCTGAGTTTTACCCTTGCATCTGTGCTTGAGTGCTTATGTATGCTATTGTTTGTTTGCGATAGAATTTCCGGAGTGCGAAGCGTGCTACTATGAGTCTCTAGGGTTTGCAGATCGTCAGCAAGGCAAGTAACACTTTGATCATATCCCTTATTACTCAAGTTTTTATGCATTAGTCTCAATCCTCAAAACATTGCATGAGTAGGATCTGTTTAACATGTGGGTTTCGGGAAGTAGTTGTTGAGGTAGTACCTATTGCCCTTTTATTCAAACCCTGGGAGTTACTTCTACGTTATAATATACTGCTATGCCATGCTCGTAGACGTGGTTTGATTTTGAAAGAATTCATGACAGATGTGAGAGATTATTGTTAACTAAGGTTTAACTTAAGGTGGCTACTTTAACACACAACTGGGTGGATCATTTGTGGGCACCTGGGGCAATCCAGTGCTGTCCAAGGAGATCCCGGTGAGTCCGTGTGATCATCCTATGATTCGCCACCTAGGCTCAAAGGGATCATAAGGTTATTCATGCTGGAAACTTCCGTGTGCAGCCACAAGCCATTAGGGGCTCTGGCATAGTTGAGTAAGTTGTGGGAATCCTTTCCATGATGGGCTAGCAGATGTAGGGGATTGTAGGTGTACCGGCCTATCTATCGGTTAAGGTGACCTCTTCAAAAAGACTGTGTATCGGTCATCCGTTTCTCAAACATCATGCAGTGTGAGAAATACAACAGAGGAGATCGACTCTTGTGGGGAAAAGTACGCAAATCTCTGCAGAGTGTACAAACTAATCATGGTTAGGCGTGTCCCCGGTTATGGACATCTTGAGTATCTGGTTCTTGAATTTTTGATGTGATCTCAACACTCTTAATTAATTTTGTTGGTTGTTAATTACTATTTAATTGGGATTGATATGGGGTTACCATTCTCAAGTTTTCAACAAACTTTGTAGTTAAATAAAATATATTCCTTTATTGTAGAGAAAAATTGGCTTTTCACAAAAACATTAACCATAGTGCCTCCACCAGCCATATATGCATGTAGTGTTAGCATTTACCTCGTTCATTGCTCTACAGTGCTATTTTGCCAGCATATTCTATGTGTGCTGACCCGTTTCGGGCTGCAACGTATTATGTTGTAGACTATTCAAATGAAGAGTAATGTGTGCTAGGTCGTTGTCATGCACTCAGCTATGCTGTTGGAGTTGATGGACTCGCCTTATCTTCCAAGTCTTCCGCTGTTATCCTATTTAGATGGTCTTAAGCCATATTATTGTAATAAGTTCTCTTTTGAGACATTCGATGTAATAAATGTGTGATTGTACTCTGTTATAAATCCTTTAAGTACTGTGTGTGAGCATTACCGATCCAGGGATGCCACTTATGCACAGAGATTTGACCGTTTGAGGTCGGATCGCTACACATTACAAGCCACCCATGTTTCTTGGTGAACTGAAGTTTTGATACCGTACTTGTTAGTATGCAAGATATGACTATATCTTATAGAAACCGTAGGATATATAATCACATAATAGTGTGACTTTGGTACGTATTACTTAAGGGTCTGTTTAGGACGCATTTAGATGTGACATAGTTATGTCACATCTAAACCGATGTCCACTCTGTTTGTGGTCTATTTTTTGTCCTAATTTTTTTCATTTCTTGTTGCTGCATTATATATTCGTGGGAGCTTAGATGTGACATTCTTAAAAAACATCTAGATGTGAGTTAGACAAACTGATTACTTAATGGGTCATTATTAAAGATAATTGATGAAGGAATATAAGAAGTTAAGACCTACCATTTATTTCTTCCAATGGAAATCTTAGGATGTACCCAAATCAATGTGAGGCATTCATACTTCTCAATAGGCAAGAGGTCATAAATGACTCTATAGGGTCAATATGGACATTGCAAGCTATTTGAACATTGAAACAAACAATAGTCATTGAAGCACAACTATTTTTATTGTACCACATGTACAACACCCATCTTATTTTTTTGCTAGAAATTTCCATTTAATATATGTGGATTTTCATTTTTGTTTCGCTAACAAGTATGTATTGGTTGTCCAACCCTTGTCCACTATCATATAATAAAACACTAGCTAAATACTCGTGCATTTCTACATAATGATAAACAAATCTAGAGACACCAAGTGGAGGTACTTCTATTACACTGATGCACAGACGTGCTATAGAAACGGTTTTAACTTCCTTTCCGTGATGGATTTTCCGTTTTAAACCGTCGCATTGCCTGTGTGTGCGATGGGGGGCTGAAGGAAATATGACCTAGAGGCAATAATAAAGTTATTATTTATTTCCTTATATCATGATAAATGTTTATTATTCATGCTAGAATTGTATTAACCGGAAACATAATACATGTGTGAATACATAGACAAACAGAGTGTCACTAGTATGCCTCTACTTGACTAGCTCGTTGAATCAAAGATGGTTAAGTTTCCTAGTCATAGACATGAGTTGTCATTTGATTAACGGGGTCACATCATTAGAGAATGATGTGATTGACTTGACCCATTCCGTTAGCTTAGCACACGATCGTTTAGTATTCTGCTATTGCTTTCTTCATGACTTATACATGTTCCTATGACTATCAGATTATGCAACTCCCGTTTACCAGAGGAACACTTTGTGTGCTACCAAACGTCACAACGTAACTGGGTGATTATAAAGGTGCTCTACAGGTGTCTCCAAAGGTACTTGTTGGGTTGGCGTATTTCGAGATTAGGATTTGTCACTCCGATTGTCGGAGAGTTATCTCTGGGCCCTCTCGGTAATGCACATCACTTAAGCCTTGCAAGCATTGCAACTAAATGAGTTAGTTGCAGAATGATGTATTACAGAACGAGTAAAGAGACTTGCCGGTAATGAGATTAAACTAGGTATTGAGATACCGACGATCGAATCTCGGGCAAGTAACATACCGATGACAAAGGGAACAACGTATGTTGTTATGCGGTCTGACCGATAAAGATCTTCGTAGAATATGTGGGAGCCAATATGAGCATCCAGGTTCCGCTATTGGTTATTGACCGGAGACATGTCTCGGTCATGTCTACATAGTTCTCGAACCCGTAGGGTCCGCACGCTTAACGTTTCGATGCCGGTTATATTATGAGTTTATGAGTTTTGATGTACCGAAGGTTGTTCGGAGTCCCGGATGTGATCAGGGACATGACGAGGTGTCTCGAAATGGTCGATACATGAAGATTGATATATTGGACGACTATATTCGGACACCGGAATGGTTCCGGGGGTTATCGGATATATACCGGAGTACCGGGGGGTTACCGGAACCCCTCGGAGGTTATTGGGCCTCATGGGCCCAAAGTAGTGGAAGAGGAGAGGTAGCAGGAGGTGGCGCGCAGCCCCCTTGCCCCAATCCGAATTGGGAGAGGGAAGGGGGCGCGGCCCCCCTTCTCCTTCCTTCTCTCCACCTCCTCCTTCCCCCTTCTCCTAGTTGGAATAGGAAAGGGGGTCAAAACCTACTTGGAGTAGGATTGCCCCCCCTTGGGCGCGCCTCCTCCTCCTGGCCGGCCCCCTCCTCCTCCACTCCTTTATATACGTGGCCAGGGGCACCCCATAGACACAACAATTGATCTCTTGATCTCTTAGCCGTGTGCGGTGCCCCCTTCCACCATAATCCACCTCGATCATATCGTAGCGGTGCTTAGGCGAAGCCCTGCGACGGTAGAATATCATCATCGTCACCACGCCGTCGTGCTGACGGAACTCTCCCGTGAAGCTCTACTGGATTGGAGTTCGCGGGACGTCATCGAGCTGAACGTGTGCTGAACTCGGAGGTGTCGTGCGTTCGGTACTTGGATCGGTCAGATCGTGAAGACGTACGACTACATCAACCGCGTTGTGCTAATGCTTCCGCTTTCGGTCTATGAGGGTACGTAAACAACACTCTCCCCTCTTGTTGCTATGCATCACTATGATCTTGCGTGTGTGTAGGATTTTTTTAAAATTACTACGTTCCCCAACAGTGGCATCCGAGCCAGGTTTTATGCGTTGATGTTATATGCACGAGTAGAACACAAGTGAGTTATGGGCGATATAAGTCATACTGCTTACCAGCATGTCATACTTTGGTTCGGTGGTATTGTTGGATGAAGCGGCCCGGACCGACATTACGCGTACGCTTACGCGAGACTGGTTCTACCGACGTGCTTTGCACACAGGTGGCTGGCGGGTGTCAGTTTCTCCAACTTTAGTTGAACCAAGTGTGGCTATGCCCGATCCTTGCGAAGGTTAAAACAGCATCAACTTGACAAACTATCGTTGTGGTTTTGATGCGTAGGTAAGAACGGTTCTTGCTAAGCCCGTAGCAGCCACGTAAAACTTGCAACAACAAAGTAGAGGACGTCTAACTTGTTTTTGCAGGGCATGTTGTGATGTGATATGGTCAAGACATGATGCTAAATTTTATTGTATGAGATGATCATGTTTTGTAACCGAGTTATCGGCAACTGGTAGGAGCCATATGGTTGTCGCTTTATTGTATGCAATGCAATCGCCCTGTAATGCTTTACTTTATCACTAAGCGGTAGCGATAGTCGTGGAAGCATAAGTTTGGCGAGACGACAACGATGCTACGATGGAGATCAAGGTGTCGCGCCGGTGACGATGGTGATCATGACGGTGCTTCGGAGATGGAGATCACAAGCACAAGATGATGATGGCCATATCATATCACTTATATTGATTGCATGTGATGTTTATCTTTTATGCATCCTATCTTGCTTTGATTGACGGTAGCATTATAAGATGATCTCTCACTAAATTTCAAGATAAAAGTGTTCTCCCTGAGTATGCACCGTTGCCAAAGTTCATCGTGCCCAGACACCACGTGATGATCGGGTGTGATAAGCTCTACGTCCAGATACAACGGGTGCAAACTAGTTTTTGCACACGCAGAATACTCAGGTTAAACTTGACGAGCCTAGCATATGCAGATATGGCCTCGGAACACTGAGACCGAAAGGTCGAGCGTGAATCATATAGTAGATATGATCAACATAATGATGTTCACCATTGAAAACTACTCCATTTCACGTGATGATCGGCTATGGTTTAGTTGATATGGATCACGTGATCACTTAGATGATTAGAGGGATGTCTATCTAAGTGGGTGTTCTTAAGTAATATGATTAATTGAACTTAAATTTATCATGAACTTAGTCCTGGTAGTATTAGCATATCTATTTGTAGTTCAATAGCTCGCGTTTAGCTCCTCTGTTTTATTTTTGGTATGTTCCTAGAGAAAACTAAGTTGAAAAATGTTAGTAGCAACTATGCGGATTGGATCCGTGATCTGAGGATTATCCTCATTGCTGCACAGAAGAATTATGTCCTTGATGCACCGCTAGGTGACAGGCCTATTGCAGGAGCAGATGCAGACATCATAAACGTTTGGCTAGCTCAATATGATGACTACTTGATAGTTTAGTGCACCATGCTTAACGGCTTAGAATCGGGACTTCAAAGATGTTTTGAACTTCATGGACCATATGAGATGTTCCAGGAGTTGAAGTTAATATTTCAAGAAAATACCCGAGTTAAGAGATATGAAGTCTCCAACAAGTTCTATTGCTAAAAGATGGAAGAGAATAGCTCAAGCAGTGAGCATGTGCTCAGATTGTCTGGGTACTACAATCGCTTGAATCAAGTGGGAGTTAATCTTCCAGATAAAATAGTGATTGACTGAATTCTCTAGTCACCATCAACAAGTTAGTAGAACTTCGTGATGAACTATAATATGCAAGGGATAACGGAAACTATTCCGAACCTCTTCGTGATGCTGAAATCGACGAAGGTAGAAATCAAGAAAAACATCAAGTGTTGATGGTTGACAAGACCACTAGTTTCAAGAAAAAGGGCAAAGGGAAGAAGGGGAACTTCAAGAAGAACGGCAAGCAAGTTGCTGCTCAAGTGAAGAAGCCCAAGTCTGGTCCTAAGCCTGAAACTAAGTGCTTCTACTGCAAAGGGACTGGTCACTGGAAGCGGAACTGCCCCAAGTATTTGGCGGATAAGAAGGATGGCAAAGTGAACAAAGGTATATTGGATATACATGTTATTGATGTGTACTTTACTAGTGTTCATAGCAACCCCTCGGCATTTGATACTGGTTCAGTTGCTAAGAGTAGTAACTCGAAACAGAGTTGCAGAATAAACAGAAACTAGTAAAGGGCGAGGTGACGATGTGTGTTGGAAGCAGTTCCAAGATTGATATGATCATCATCGCACACTCCCTATACTTTCGGGATTAGTGTTGAACCTAAATAAGTGTTATTTGGTGTTTGCATTGAGCATGAATATGATTTGATCATTTTTATTGCAATACGGCTATTCATTTAAGTTAGAGAATAATTGTTGTTCTGTTTACATGAATGAAACCTTATATGGTTACACACCCAATGAAAATGGTTCATTGGATCTCGATCGTAGTGATACACATATTCATAATATTGAAGCCAAAAGATGCAAAGTTAATAATGATAGTGCAACTTATTTATGGCACTGCCGTTTAGGTCATATTGGTGTAAAGCGCATGAAACTCCATTCTGATGGACTTCTGGAATCACTTGATTACGAATCACTTGGTACTTGCGAACCATGCCTCATGGGCAAGATGACTAAAACGCCGTTCTCCGGAACTATGGAGTGAGCAATATATTTGTTGGAAATCATACATACTGATGTATGTGGTCCGATGAATATTGAGGCTCGCAGCACATATCATTATTTTCTGACCTTCACCGATGATTTGAGCAGATATGGGTATATCTACTTGATGAAACATAAGTCTGAAACATTTGAAAAGTTCAAAGAATTTCAGAGTGAAGTTGAAAATCATCGTAACAAGAAAATAAAGTTTCTACGATCTGATCGTGGAGGAGAATATTTGAGTTACGAGTTTGGTCTACATTTGAAACAAAGCGGAATAGTTTCGCAACTCACGCCACCCGGAACACCACAGCGTAATGGTGTGTCCGAACGTCGTAATCGTACTTTACTAGATATGGTGCGATCTATGATGTCTCTAACTGATTTACCGCTATCGTTTTAGGGTTATGCTTTAGAGACGGCCGCATTCACGTTAAATAGGGCACCATCGAAATCCGTTGAGACGACGCCTTATGAAATGTGGTTTGGCAAGAAACCAAAGTTGTCGTTTCTTAAAGTTTGGGGCTGCGATGCTTATGTGAAAAAGCTTCAACCCGATAAGCTTGAACCCAAATCGGAGAAATGTGTCTTCATAGGATACCCAAAGGAGACTGTTGGGTACACCTTCTATCACAGATCCGAAGGCAAGACATTCGTTGCTAAGAATGGATCCTTTCTAGAGGAGTTTCTCTCGAAAGAAGTGAGTGGGAGGAAAGTGGAACTTGATGAGGTAACCGTACCTGCTCCCTTATTGGAAAGTAGCTCATCAGAGAAACCGGTTCTTGTGACAACTATACCAATTAGTGAGGAAGTTAATGATGATGATCATGAAACTTCAGATCAAGTTATTACTGAACCTCGTAGATCAACCAGAGTAAGATCCGCGCCAGAGTGGTACGGTAATCCTGTTCTGGAAGTCATGCTACTGGATCATGATGAACCTACGAACTATGAAGAAGCGATGGTGAGACCAGATTCCACAAAATGGCTTGAAGCCATGAAATCTGAGATGGGACCCATGTATGAGAACAAAGTGTGGACTTTGGTTGACTTGCCCGGTGATCGACAAGCAATTGAGAATAAATGGATCTTCAAGAGGAAGATGGACGCTGATAGTAGTGTTACTATCTACAAAGCTATAATTGTCGCAAAAGGTTTTCGACAAGTTCAAGGTGTTGACTACGATGAGAGTTTCTCACTCGTATCTATGCTTAAGTCTGTCCGAATCATGTTAGCAATTGCCATAATTTATGAAATCTGGCAAATGGATAAACAAAACTACATTCCTTAATGGATTTATTAAAGAATAGTTGTATATGATGCAACAAGAAAGTTTTGTCAGTCCTAAAGGTGCTAACAAAATATGCAAGCTCCAGCGATCCATCTATGGGCTGGTGCAAGCATCTCAGAGTTGGAATATACACTTTGATAAGTTGATCAAAGCATATAGTTTTATACAGACTTATGGTGGAGCCTGTATTTACAATAAAGTGAGTGGGAGCACTACAACATTTCTGATAAGTATATGTGAATGACATATTATTGATCGGAGATAATGTAGAATTATTCTGCAAAGCATAAAGGAGTGTTTGAAAGGAATTTTTCAAAGAAAGACCTCGGTGAAGCTGCTTACATATTGAGCATCAAGATCTATAAAGATAGATCAAGACGCTTGATAAGTTTTTCAATGAGTACATACGTTGACAAGATTTTGAAGTAGTTCAAAATGGAACAGTCAAATAAGGAGTTGTTGCCTGTGTTACAAGGTGTGAAGTTGAGTAAGACTCAAAGCCCGACCACGGCAGAAGATAGAAAGAGAATGAAAGTCATTCCCTATGCCTTGGCCATAGGTTCTATAAAATATGCCATGCTGTGTACCAGACCTATTGTATACCCTGCCCTGAGTTTGGCAAGGGAGTACAATAGTGATCTAGGAGTAGATCACTGGACATTGGTCAAAATTATCCTTAGTGGAATAATGATATGTTTCTCAATTATGGAGGTGACAAAAGGTTCGTCGTAAAGGGTTACGTCGATGCAAGTTTTGACATTGATCCAGATGACTCAAAGTCTCAATCTGGATACATATTGAAAGTGGGAGCAATTAGTTAGAGTAGCTCCATGCAGAGCATTGTCGACATAGAAATTTGCAAAATACTTACGGATCTGAATGTGGCAGACCTGTTGACTAAACTTCTCTCACAAGCAAAACATGATCACACCTAAGTACTCTTTGGGTGTTAATCACATATCGATGTGAACTAGATTGTTGACTCTAGTAAACCCTTTGGGTGTTGGTCACATGGCGATGTGAACTATGGGTGTTAATCACATGGTGATGTGAACTATTGATGTTAAATCACATGGCGATGTGAACTAGATTATTGACTCTAGTGCAAGTGGGAAACTGAAGGAAATATGCCCTAGAGGCAATAATAAAGTTATTATTTATTTCCTTATATCATGATAACTGTTTATTATTCATGCTAGAATTGTATTAACCGGAAACATAATACATGTGTGAATACATAGACAAACAGAATGTCACTAGTATGCCTCTACTTGACTAGCTCGTTGAATCAAAGATGGTTAAGTTTCCTAGCCATAGACATGAGTTGTCATTTGATTAATGGGGTCACATCATTAGAGAATGATGTGATTGACTTGACCCATTCCGTTAGCTTAGCACACGATCGTTTAGTATTCTGCTATTGCTTTCTTCATGACTTATACATGTTCCTATGACTATGAGATTATGCAACTCCCGTTTACCAGAGGAACACTTTGTGTGCTACCAAACGTCACAACGTAACTGGGTGATTATAAAGGTGCTCTACAGGTGTCTCCAAAGGTACTTGTTGGGTTGGCGTATTTCGAGATTAGGATTTTTCACTCTGATTGTCGGAGAGGTATCTCTGGGCCCTCTCGGTAATGCACATCACTTAAGCCTTGCAAGCATTGCAACTCAATGAGTTAGTTGCGGAATGATGTATTACAGAACGAGTAAGGAGACTTGCCGGTAACGAGATTGAACTAGGTATTGAGATACCGACGATCAAATCTCGGGCAAGTAACATACCGATGACAAAGGGAACGACGTATGTTGTTATGCGGTCTGACCGATAAAGATCTTCGTAGAATATGTGGGAGCCAATATGAGCATCCAGGTTCCGCTATTGGTTATTGACCGGAGACATGTCTCGGTCATGTCTACATAGTTCTCGAACCCGTAGGGTCCGCACGCTTAACGTTTCGATGCCGGTTATATTATGAGTTTATGAGTTTTGATGTACCGAAGGTTGTTCGGAGTCCCGGATGTGATCAGGGACATGACGAGGTGTCTCGAAATGGTCGATACATGAAGATTGATATATTGGACGACTATATTCGGACACCGGAATGGTTCCGGGGGTTATCGGATATATACCGGAGTACCGGGGGGTTACCGGAACCCCTCGGAGGTTATTGGGCCTCATGGGCCCAAAGTAGTGGAAGAGGAGAGGTAGCAGGAGGTGGCGCGCAGCCCCCTTGCCCCAATCCGAATTGGGAGAGGGAAGGGGGCGCGGCCCCCCTTCTCCTTCCTTCTCTCCACCTCCTCCTAGTTGGAATAGGAAAGGGGGGCAAAACCTACTTGGAGTAGGATTGCCCCCCCTTGGGCGCGCCTCCTCCTCTTGGCCGGCCCCCTCCTCCTCCACTCCTTTATATACGTGGCCAGGGGGCACCCCATAGACACAACAATTGATCTCTTGATCTCTTAGCCGTGTGCGGTGCCCCCTTCCACCACAATCCACCTCGATCATATCGTAGCGGTGCTTAGGCGAAGCCCTGCGACGGTAGAACATCATCATCGTCACCATGCCGTCGTGCTGACGAAACTCTCCCGTGAAGCTCTACTGGATTGGAGTTCGCGGGACGTCATCGAGCTGAACGTGTGCTGAACTCGGAGGTGCCATGCGTTCGGTACTTGGATCGGTCGGATCGTGAAGACGTACGACTACATCAACCTCGTTGTGCTAACGCTTCCGCTTTCGGTCTACGAGGGTACGTAGACAACACTGTCCCCTCTCGTTGCTATGCATCACCATGATCTTGCGTGTGCGTAGGAAAATATTTGAAATTACTACGTTCCCCAACAGGGGGGGTCCTTCGCACACAACCCAAAAACCGTCACGATAGGTCCACCGGTCACACACGCGGGGCAAAATGAGCTCTTGTGCGATCGGGCGAGGCATCGAAGACAATTATACATGCCCAATCGTTTTCGTTCGTATGTGCATCACACATAGTGAATCCTAGAAAACGTTTCCGTTCGCATGTATATCACACATAATTTTTTATATGAAAACTTTTGTGCAAGGTGGCCTAACGCAAACAGTTGTCTGGCAGAAGTCGTGTGTGGTTGTTCCAACATGCCTGCTTTCTAGAAACCGTGTGTGGGTTGTTTAAGTTCATCGCCCATGATGTTGTCTGAGAAACCGTCTGCAATAGATGTACGCACAAAACATTAAATTGGTGTTGCTACCTTATCCTTTTTGAAATCGGACCCGTTAGGACTCTATCCATTAACTAATAATATAATAACGTGGTTAATTATCAAGAAATAGGGCAAACTCGTTACAACACACCCACAAAACAGGGGAAGACCAAACTTACTATCCACACTACACATTGTTTTTTTTCGAGAGTACGCCAAAGGCATACCATATTTTTATAGAAGGCAGAAATATTTACAAGAAGTTGCGAGTGATGCGAACATCACACAAAAGAAGAAAAAACCACCTACACCCACACCTAAGGAGCAAAGCCTACTCTCTTAGAAAACTATCTAAACATCCAGCACCTAATCTGGCCTCCTTCCATTCTTTGATCTCGTCCATGATGTGTTGGTGTAGTTCATCGTCCGTTTTTTGTTGATTTATCCGATTGAACATCCTCGCGTTTCTTTGCTTCCAAAGCGACCATGCCACGACAACCACCAGCGTGTCAAAAGCTTTCTTGCTAGCCCTAGTGAAGTTGCTTCTAGCTAGCAACCACCACTCCAGCAGATTATCCTGCCCATGCGGCCGAGGCACCACCAAATTCAATCTAGTGAAGCATTGGTGGCACACCTGTCTCGCGTAGGGGCATTGGATGTGTATATGCTCAGCATTGTCTTCCTCTTGCAGACATGTGTAGCATGTTGATGGGTGATCTTGCAGCCCATGTCGACCTCGCCGGTTCGACGTCCAAATCCGATGCTGGGTAGCTAGCCAGACATGGATTTTACATTTTAGCGGCGCCCCACTCCTCCATATGCAAACAGCGTAAGGCACCCTCTCCAGGCCCTGGCATAGCCTATTGTAAACCGATCGAGCCGAAGCATCCGCTGGCCATGTGAATTTGTCTGGGGTGTGAGGATCCCGTGGAAAAGTGGCGATAGCCTGGCAAAGGTTTAGAAATTGGATGTGGCTAGTAAAGTTGAGCTCTCCCTCCAAGTCCTGGATCCAGCTGTTATTATCCAGAGCTTGCTGAACCGTGCGACAATTTCTTCTTCTTGAGTCCACCATGCCATGAACCAGGGGTGCAATATCCAGAATGGACGCTCCATGCAGCCAACAGTCTCGCCAGAAGAGAGTTTTGGCTCCGTCTCCCACCGTGATGCAGACTAAACTATCAAAAACTTGTCTAGCTTCCAAGTCAACTATCAAGCGCATATCCTGCCATGGCCTGCTCAGATCGGTTCTCCGTAGCCATTCCCATCTAACTCGAAGTGCCAACGCTTGTAACTGCAAGTTTTTGACGCCCAGCCTGCCGAAACAAACTGGCCTGCAAATAGCGTCCCAAGCAACAAGACACTTCCCACAATTCACTTTCTCCTCCATCGTCCAGAAGAAAGCTGTAACGCCCCGTGACCGATGTGCCAGGTGTCCTCCAGTTATTCACTGTTGTTGCTTTGCCATTGCTTGCGTGTCATGCATTGTATATCATGTCATCATGTGCATTTCATTTGCATACATGTTCGTCTCATGCATCCGAGCATTTTACCCGTTGTCCGTTTTGCATTCCGGCGCTCCTATCTCCTCCGGTGGTCATTTCTACCTTCTTTTCATGTGTGGGGGTTAAACATTTCCGGATTGGACCGAGACTTGCCAAGCGGCCTTGGGTTACTACCGGTAGACCGCCTGTCAAGTTTCGTACCATTTGGACTTCGTTTGATACTCCAACGGTTAACCGAGGGACCGAAAAGGCCTCGTGTGTGTTGCAGCCAAACACCCCTCCAAAGTGGCCCAAAACCCACCTAAATATCTTCTATCATCTAGAGCGTTCGATCATGATCGCATGGCCGAAAACTGCACCTCATTTGGAGCTTCCTAGCTCCCTCTACCTCTATAAATAGACCCCTTCATTTTCGTTTTCGGATCTTTTCCCCGAAACCCTAAAACTCCTCCCCGTGCCGCCGGACACTTCTCCCGCGCCGGCCGGACATGTCCACCGCCGCCGGCCACATCACTCCAGCCAATCCGGTGATGCCACGTCGCCCCCGCCGCCGCTCCCCTCCACTCACGGCGCGCCAAGTGTCCCCGCTGCCGTCTCCACCGTGCGAGGCCCGCGGAGCCCGCAGCTGGCCCGCGGGGCCCATCCGCCGCCGCCACCCGAGCCCATGGGAGCCCGGATTTGCGCCCTCGCTTCGCGCCTCGCCGCCGGCCATCGCCGCGCGTCTGCCCTGCCGCCTCGGGCGCCCCGCGCCGCCGTCGATCTCCGCCGCCACCGCGCCGGATGCCCGCGCGCCGCCTAGTGCCGCCGACCGCCGCCCGTCTCCTCGCAGCGCCGCCATGCGCCGGCCACCGTGCCCTCTCACCGGCGTCGCCCCGCCGCCTCGGCCACCGTGCGCCGCCTCCACCGCCCGCCGCCTTCGCCGTTGCTCCGGCGAGCCCGCGCCACCAACCGACGACGGGGCCGCGCTGACCAGATCCGTCCGCCCACGTCGACGACCACGCCGGTAACGCCCTCCTCCGGCCGGATCCGCCCCGGAACTACCTCGCCGGCGACCTCCCTCTTCGTCTCGGGCAACCGCGAGGTCTTCTCCGGCGATCCTCGTTCGCCGCGCCCAGATCTAAAAAAAACCAGAGGTTGACTTTCTTTCCCCTCGAGATATGCTAAGTCCCCAGATCTCAGAATTTTTATGCATTTTCCTTCGCTCATAACTCATCATCCGTGGCTCCGATTCATGCGTGTAGCATATCAAAATGTTCGTCTCAGAGAGCACATAATTTCATTTCATTGCATCATTTCCATTTGAGTTCATCTTGATGCCCAAAATGCTGTTGGGAGAATGCTATTTGAGTTAATTGTCAGATCTGCTGCTCCAAATAGCTATTTGTCATTTTTGCCATGATTATTGTGTGCATGATATGCCCCTGAGCTCTACATGAGTTTTGTTATATGCTTTTCCATCTTTCTAGAGGTGCTATCCATGTATTTTTGTGATGTGTGTGGTGACTAGCACAAGCTTGCAAAGTAGTGCATTCGTTAATGCTGATTTCAGGGACTTAGCAATTCCACTAAGTCCTTGATCTGTTTTTATCAATATGCCATATGTTCATGTTGTTTCTTAGTGATCCGTGCCTCTTTTGAGGATGATCATTAAGGATGATTTGTTAACCTTGTGGTGCTCTATCCATCCATGTCTTTGTTTGTATTTATGGAGCACCCTAGCTTGAGTCAATCAAGCTCTACTTTTGCTATTTCGTGAATCTGGGCAGATTGTCTACTTGTTAGTGATTTTGCCGAGGATGTTGTAGTTGATCCGTGCATGCTATGTTGTTGTTCTTGCCATGTCTAGCTTATATAATGTGTATTCTTGATGGGTGTATGCTTAGATTGTCATGCCTTGCTCTGTAGTGAGTGCATCGAGCTTGTTAACATGCCTACTTGCTATCATATTTGCATGCTCCAGTTTTTCACTAAGTCTGTGATCTGTTTATGTTTTTGCCATGTTCACATGCTTGCAATTGTATTGTTCTGATCCCTTTTGGCTCAAGGTCACTAAGGGACTCTTATTAAGCTCTTTGAGTAGCTCCATGCCATGCTTTACCTTGCCATGTTAAGTTCCTGTAGCTTATAGTTTTCTTGCTCCAAAGTGTGCTACCTGATCTGAAATTCCAGGCTTGTGTTAATTTCACTAAGTCTGAGATCTATTTATCAATTGCTCTTTTGCCATGCTTGTTTGAACCTGTTAATGGATGAATTAGCCGTAGCTCAGTGTTCATCTTTTGTCAAGCATCTTGAGTGGATCCCTGCCATGTATTTTGTTGCCATGTTTGGGTGCTATAGCATATTTATCTTGTTGCATTTAGGTGGCTACTTGCTGTTTATCGCAGACCGGTGCCATATTTGTTTTGCTTGCCATTTCCAAACCGTGCATCCGATTCCGGTGTTCTTTATATTGATTTCAACCGAAATCACCTCACCTTTCCAGTGGCACTCTTGGATTTCCAAGTTGAGGCCAGGTTCCATCATTCCTTTGCAAATCATGCATATGCATCGCATACCGCATCCCGCATATCATACCATGTTCATGTGTTGGTTGTTTACTATGTTGTGTGCTTCTTTCCGGTGTTTGCTTCTTCGGGTTGGTTCTGGTAACGTCGCGTTCGTGAGGAACCGTTCGTCTACGTCCGTTTGTCTTCTTCATGGACTCGTTCTTCTTCCTTGCGGGATCTCAGGCAAGATGACCATACCCTCAAAATCACTTCTATCTTTGCTTGCTAGTTGCTCGCTCTTTTGCTATGCCTATGCAGCGATACCTACCACTTGCTTATCATGCCTCCTATATTGTTGAACCAAGCCTCTAACCCACCTTGTCTTAGCAAACCGTTGTTTGGCTATGTTACCGCTTTGCTCAGCCCCTCTTATAGCGTTGTTAGTTGCAGGTGAAGATTGAAGTTTGTTCCTTGTTGGAACATGGAGATGTTGTTCCTTGTTGGAACATGGAGATGTTGTTCCTTGTTGGAACATGTTTACTTGTTGGGATATCACAATATATCTTATTTAATCAATGCATCTATATACTTGGTAAAGGGTGGAAGGCTCGGCCTTATGCCTGGTGTTTTGTTCCACTCTTGCCGCCCTAGTTTCCGTCATATCGGTGTTATGTTCCTGGATTTTGCGTTCCTTACGCGGTTGGGTTATAATGGGAACCCCTTGACAGTTCGCCTTGAGTAAAACTTCTCCAGCAATGCCCAACATTGGTTTTACCATTCGCCACCTAGCCTTTTTTCCCCTTGGGTTCTGCAGACTCAAGGGTCATCATTATTTTAACCCCCCCGGGCCAGTGCTCCTCCGAGTGTTGGTCCAACCTGTCAGCTGCCGGTGGCCACCAGGGGCAACTCTGGGCTGGCCTACCCGTACCTAAGACAATCTGAGTGTGCCCTGAGAAAGAGATATGTGCAGCTCCTATCGGGATTTGTCGGCACATTCGGGCGGTGTTGCTGGTTTAGTTTTACCTTGTCGAAATGTCTTGTAACCGGGATTCCGAGTCTGATCGGGTCTTCCCACTAGAAGGAATATCCTTCGTTGACCGTGAGAGCTTGTCATGGGCTAAGTTTGGACCCCCTGCAGGGATTTGAACTTCCGAAAGCCATGCCCGCGGTTATGGGCAGATGGAAATTTGTTAACGTCTGGTTGTAGAAAACCTGAAGTTGACCTTAATTAAGATACATCAACCGCGTGTGTTACCGTGATGGTCTCTTCCCGGCGGAGTTCGGGAAGTGAACACGGTGTTGGAGTTATGCTTGACGTAGGTTGTTTTAGGATCACTTCTTGATCATAGTTTCTCGATCGTGCTTTGCCTTCTCTTCTCGCTCTCTTTTGCGTATGTTTAGCCACCATATATGCTAGTCGCTTGCTGCAGCTCCACCGCATACCTTTACCTTTCCCATAAGCTTAAATAGTCTTGATCGCGAGGGTGCGAGATTGCTGAGTCCCCGTGGCTCACAGATACTTCCAAAACCAGCTTGCAGGTGCCGATGAGTCCTTGCAGATGACGCAACCAAGCTCAGGAGGAGCTCGATGAAGATCTTGTCCTTTGTGTTGTTTCGTTCTAGTTGATCAGTAGTGGAGCCCAGTTGGGGTCGATCGGGGACCTTGTCGCATTTGGGGTTCTTCTTTTATTTTGGTTCCGTAGTCGGACCTTGATTGTATTTGGATGTTGTAATGCTTTATTCATGTAATTGTGTGGTGGCGATTGTAAGCCAACTATGTATCTTTCCCCTTATTGTATTACATGGGTTGTTTGCGAAGATTACCTCACTTGCGACATTGCTTTCAATGCGGTTATGCCTCTAAGTCGTGCTTCAACACGTGGGAGATACAGCCGCATTGAGGGCGTTACAAAAGCTCGCATCCACTTGTCCAATTCCCCAAAACCCCACTACGGGGCATCCATAACCATGAAGTGATGCACCGGCCTCGCTTACAAGACCGACTTAACAAGGATGAGACGACCTGGGCATTGAATGAGACCCCTCTGCCAAGCCGGAACTAGCTTTTTTGCCTTGTCCATGATCGGTTGCCACTCCGCACGCGTAAGCTGCCGGATCGCCAACTGCAGTCCGAGATACTTGCAAGGAAACTCCCGAATATTGCACTGTAACATCGCCTCAACACGTGCTTGCTCAAGCTCATTGCCATGGATGAGGATGGCCGATGACTTTTGGTAGTTTACGCATAGCCCCGAGGCTTTTCCGAAGGCATGAAGCGCGCTACTGACAAAGCTCAAGTCCCCTTTCGAGGGCCTGACGAAAAGGGCAACATCATCCACATAAATAGGCACCCTTCGCATGGTCGTGATTCCGTGAAATGAGCTCAAAACTCCCTCTACCACACCCTTGCTGAAAATCTTCGTGAGGACGTCAATGGCAATCACAAACAACAAGGGAGACACCGTGTCTCCTTGTCTAAGTCCACAAGCTTGAGCAATACTTCTCCTAGGAATGCCATTCACCACCACCTTAGTTGAAGCAGTTCTGAGCAGGATCAAGATCCATCCAATCCACTTAGCACCAAATCCTTTCTTTCTCAAAACCTCAAAGAGAAATGGCCACGATAGGGAGTCAAAAGCGCGTGAGATATCAAGCTTGAGAAACACCCTAGGTTCTCTTCGTTCATGTATCTTCCTAGCCACTTGCCTTACCAGCAAGAAGTTGTCGTGCAGATTTCGTCCTTGGATAAAAGCCAATTGGTTCACAGCAACGACCTCTTTCATCCTCTTCCTTGCCCTGAGCGTGAGCATTTTAGCAAACAACTTAGCCGCACTATGGGTTAGACTTATGGGTCGGTAGTCACCAACAAGTTCAGCGTTCGGCTTTTTAGGGATAAGCACAATGTGCGCTCAATTAAGCTTGCCAAACCCTCTGCCATCTCCCACATATAAATTCATCATTACTGCCAACACGTCATGCTTAATGATGGGCCATGCCTTCTGGTAGAAAGCACCAATGAAGCCATCCGGACCGGGGGCGCGATCCGATGGCAGCTCTCTAATGGTGTTCCAAACTTCCTCTTTCGTGAACATGCCCTCGAGCTCATGCAAGCCGCATTCATCCATGTCCAGATAATCCAGGTCGAGTCTTTCTTCCCTAGCACTCCCCCTCCCAACAAATCCTCATAGGCTTCCGTGAAGATCTCGCCCTTGCGCTCCTGATTGGTGGCAATCTCCTCTCCTTTTTTAACTTTAAGGATATAGTTTTTAGCTCTTCTCCCATTGGCCACAATCTGAAAAAGTTTAGTGTTGGCACCCCCTTCTCTCAACCATCTGATCCTAGATCTCTGCCGAGCTATAGTTCTCTCCAAGGACGCCAGTCCCAGAACAGCAAGCTTAAGGGAGCGCCGAAGCCACAACTCCTCGAGGGTAAGCAGTCTAGACTCCTGAGCTCTCTCTAATCGAAGGATAACATAGTTAGCCACAGCCATTTGAAGTTTGATATTTCCAACTTTGCGCTGTCCCCAAGCTTGTAGAAACGCCACAGTATTCCGGAGGAGCGCGTCTAGCCTCTTGAAGGGGCCCGTGATGGAATCGTCGCAAACCCATGCTTCCTGAATCGATTCCATGAAGCCATCAAGTTTTGTCCAAAAAATCTCAAAACCAGAATATCTTTTTAGGGCAGAATTGTGTACTAGTAGACAAGTGCAACGGCGCGTGATCCGAGACATTGGTAGACATTGCTTGCAGCAAGCTATTCGCAAAGTGGAGCTCCCAATCAACCCACACCAGGACTCTATCGATTTTGGTCATGACCGGCGCATCCCTTTCGTTACTCCAGGTGAAATGTCGACCATGCATGTATAGCTCTTTTAGATCATGCTCGTCCATAAAGTCCCTAAATTTTCTCATCATCGTACGATTGAGATTGTTGTTGTTTTTCTCCGAGGCATGTAGGATCATGTTAACGTCTCCAAGAATCATCCATGGGCCCTGACAAGCCACCCTTCTATTCTTAAGCTCCTCCGGGAATTGAGATTTAAGATCGTCTCCTTGGGGGCCATACACCACTGTGAGCCACCAATTCACTCCATCCTTAATGTGCACAAGATCGGTAAGGGAGTTGTTATCAAGCATGATGTTGTCAACCTTCATTACCGTTTTGTCCCATGCCAATAAGATACTACCATGTGTTTCATGCGCCGGCAGATAAGCAAAACCGTCAAGAGACGGTCCAATGCATTGCATAACAATGAAGGGGTCGATTACATCAAGCTTAGTCTCTTGAAGACACACTAGGTTTACTTTCACCGAAGACACAAATTCTCTAACAACCTTTTTCCTAGCTGGGCTGTTTAGGCCCCTAACATTCCAACACAAAATGTGAGGGTTTAGATCCATATAGAAGAAGAAACAGCCAACACCGAGCGCACAACTAGTGTGCAACAACCGACATCCCAGGCTCATTGCGCAGCTCAATCCCAGATGGTACCTCCTTCCCAAACAACGTGGCAATCACCCTAACATGCTGGGAGCAAAGATGGGGGGTCAAATAGTGTTGAAGCTCATCCACTATAGCCTCGTCCACCTCAAGGTCTTGTGGCGCTAGTCCCAACACATGCATGAGAACATTCTCAGCGGGAGAGGCTTTTCCTTGCTTGCTATGGGGTGCCCTCTTCGTAGCACGTGTAGTTCGCCACGGTGTGAAAGGCTCCGCCTCGGGCCTGAGTCCAGATGCTTGAACTTCCTTGAGCAATGGGGGGGGCAAGCTTCTTCACAAGACATGAGCAGAACCACTTGAGCTTATCAAAGGCTACCACCTCCTGTGGCCTCATTCCTCCCAATTCTGACGATTGCACGGGCTGCATGTCGCCACCAGCGTCCAAGTTTAGCATTGTGTTATGCATGCCATGGTCAGCTGATGTGGCTGCCGGATCACCCAACTCCGCCACCATCAGTGCAGTCTGAGTCTCCTGGGCAGTCATGTTCGCATCCAGGGGAGGGTTTAAATCCATAACAACAGAGATCGCCTTCTCCAAAGCAGTCGAGCAACGTGAGTCACGTCCCGTTGCGTGATTCCCGTCAAGGGCCCCACCAATATCCGGCACACAGGCCGCGACTAGCGCATCTTCCTTGGGATCCATGCGTGTCTCCAACTGGGGTGGCAAGTCGCTTCACCAGGGGCCCCACCCGTGGCAGCTGCCTCCACCGGACGGGGCGCCGTGTCACTATCTCCAGGGGGTCCACCCGCGACAGCCACGTCCACCTCCTTGGGGTCTACCACGACCAAGGTCTGCCCCACCACCGGGCCCAGTGCCTGGGGTCCAGCGGCAAGGATCACCGGGATTGGCTTGCATGATCCGTTGCCACCCAATTCAAACGACGCAGCAGTCGTCGTGCCAGCAGCAACAACCGTGGTTGGCGGAGTATCCGTACTCGCAGGTGCTTCCAGAATCCTCTCCGGGCCTGCCACGTGCATTGGCTCTCTCACCACGAGCGAGTTGGTGGGCGCGATGCTTCCACCAGCGGCATCCACCCCCACCTGATCCGTACCCAGCCCGTTTGAACTAATTGGGGGCATCCCGCCAAACACTGCACGGCTGTTGGTCTGGTCATTGAGCCGGTCAAAATCCGACTGCCTGGTCGTCAGCCTATCCCACACCCGTCCAACTGGCTTCCTCCGAGTGACGGGGGTGGGGTCCATCGGTGGTAGACGCCAATCCGAACAAGACCGTACCGAACTGCCCTGCCCGCCGCCGCCGGTGGCATGGCCACCACCGCTGCCATTGCCCCTACCGCGCGAATTACGGACTCTGAACTGCCATGCGAGGCTGCGCGGCCTGGAACTGCTGCTATCACCGCCGCCAAAACCATCCTGCGAGTCAGGGATCCCGCTCTGCCCGCTGTCTGGGGAATCACCTAGGAACACCGGCTCCCCTGCATCTCTGAAATCAGCCACCGCGTCGACGTGAATGAGCACCTTGTATTGCAGCAATGGCGGCGGCATCTCCGAGCCCGGCTCCGGCACCACAAGCCAGCGAAGCGTGGGGATCTCCTCCGGGTCCGCCGTCCAAGCAGTAAGCTTGAAGGACGACAGGTCCTCCCTGGAGCTCGTCTCCGGCGCCACAGAATCCACCTTGCACGACGAGCCGAGCAACTCCTCAGCAGTCTCCCTCTCCCAGGCATGCGACGGGTTTCCTTCGATCTCAATCCAGACCTTGAACCCCAGCACCGAGTGAACTGCCTGCGACTGCCGGTTCCATGGCCGAAAGAACAGCCGGTCACCATGGTACTCTACTGACGGGCACACCGCCACTTTGTTCCGAACCTCTGCAGTAGCAAACACCACCAAGAAATCCTCTGGTCAGTATGGATGGACGGAGAGCTGACCCGCGGCGATGCCCAGCCTACCTGCCAGGATCGCATACACCCTTTGCACCGGCATCCGGCGCCGAGCCCCGCCAACATATGCCACCATCGCAAAGCGCAGCCGATGCTCCAAATTCTCCGTGGATTGCGAGCGCCGGACTATGCAAAGCTCGGAAGCACCCTCCTCCGGGTCAACTATAACCTGCAGCCGGGGCGGGGCGAGTTGGGGCCACACTGCCGACCGAAGGGCAGGGGCAGGGGGCGGAGGCGGCGGAGAGAGCTGTGCCCACTGTGGGAAACGGTCGGGGCTGGAACGTGGGGAGGATCTGCGAGCCACCTTGGCAATGGCCTCCCACCGCAGCTCATCCGGCGACGAGGGGCTCCGAGGACGCTTGCAGTCGCGGGAGCCATGGCCGGGCAGCCCACAGCGGATGCACACCTCCAGGTTGGTGCAGTCACGCCTGAAGTGGCCCTTCTCGAGGCAACGGAAGCACTTGTCTTTCATCTTCGGGTTCACTTCCGTCCGTGGCAGAGGCGAGGAGCGCCCGGCCCTAGCATCAGAACCACTATCTTGGGCCTCCAAGCCATGGCGGATGCGCCAAAGCTCCTTCTTCGATGGGGGCCACTGCACCCAGCCCTCCGCAGCCGCCGGCACCGGCCGCACCGCCGAGTCGACCGCCGGCAGCTCACGCGCCTCCGAGTCCGCCGAGCTCTCCGACAGCCCGAGACCTGAGACGACCGGGCGCTCGCCCTCTGGTAGGAACAGAGAGGAAACAGATCTGGGACTGGACCCCATGGCTGCGACCACACACCGGAGAGAGGCGGAGCGAGGGAGGGGGGAGGGAAGGAGGACGCTGACGCCGGATTAGCGCTCGGCGGGGGAGGGTGGACGCCGACGCCGGAGTAGCGCACGGCGGGGAAGGGGGCAGGGGCTTCTCTTGCCCTGCTAGTCGATTGTTCCACGGGCAGGTGTGTCGTTCACTACTAAAGGGGGAGATTGTAAGTGCATCTGGTGCCCACACTACAATTTGTCATCATCACTACTTCTCGAGGAAGCGTCTCTGACTTCACCACCAACAACCAACATAGAGACCCTTAACGCAGCTTATGCACATGATCATTGTCGATCCAAGCCAAACAATGGACAAACCACGTCGGGGACCGGTAGCTCCAACGTTGGTAACGAGCCTCGTAGGAGAATTAAGCACACATTATCTATTTCCATCCAACGATATTTTGTACAAAACAATACATCAATATTGATATTAGAGCCCATCTCAGTACATAGGTTGATTTGGTATTGGACTCATTTCAATTCCCAATGACGTCCAAATGAGACCTTAAAATGAAACTAAACAATAATAAATTTGGCCCATTATGAGTTGTTTGTTATGGCCGCATCTTTAGAATGTCATATTCTTGCGTACACCAAAGAATAGAGTCCGGACAGCAGAAGCTCGGGGTCTTAGGGATGGGCTTCTTCTGGCTAATGATATGGGCTGCAACAAAATCTACGTGGAGGCAGATTGTATGGAGGTAATTGAGATCATGCAGAACGGGGGAAATTCACTCGGCCCGGCGGCGGCAATCTATGAAGAATGCTCTTTTTTTAGCTCGCAATTTTATTTCAATATATTTTCATCACTGTCCTAGGGAGGCCAATATGGCGGTGGATGTATTATCTAGGAACTCGGAGACTTCTCGAACAATTTTCTAGAAGTCGGAGCCTCCGGGGTTTGTAGTAGACGTTTTATCAAACGATGTATCTTTATTCTCACATGAAATATAAACCGCCATGACGGCGTTCCCTCAAAAAAAAAAAGAGAATAGAGTCCGGATCGTAGGATTTGCACAACCCTACATGCTCATGGGCTGGCACATGTACGAAACTCCACAACATTGATTTTCTTTTGTTTCGGGAAAATGAAATCCAATTTTTATTTTTTTTCTTTCAATTCATGTTTCCTCTGCAGTTTGACGAGTTTATTTTGGTTTTATTTTTGTTTGATTTTTCTTTTTATTCTTCTTTTTACCTACTTTAATCTGTGCATAATTTTTAAAATATTGAACATTTTAAAAAATTATTAATTTCTTAAAAATATGTGCACACTTTTAAAATTTTGTGAACATTTTTGAATATTTTTATTTTAAAATTCATGTCCTTTTATGAATATCTTTAAAGCTCTTGCACTTTTTTAAATCATGAAAATTTTACAATTCATGAACATTTCTATAAATTCATGAATATTCGTAAATTCATCATATTTTTTAAATGTAAACACTTTTTAATCAATGAATTTTCTAATTCACAGACTTTTTCAAATCTATTGAATAACCGGAGCCTCTCTTTTCCTTGAGTCAGCAGAAATTTTTTTTAGGGTAGTTTTTTCAGGGTAGGTACTCGTTTTGTAGGAGCGTGCACCACGTAAAGAAAAAACGCAGAGCAAGGTGAGTGATGCTATGGGGCCCAAGTATAGGAATATAAACAAAATAAAAAAAACAAAAACAAAAAAATTGAACAAAAAACATAAGAAAAAAAGTAACCTGACGTCACTAGGCGAGCCTTAGTACGACTCGTAGCGGGCGGCACATAGCCGCGGCAATTCCTAAACGGCGCCTTAAGCGCCCTCTTTTAGCTATTTACGCAATCGGGCGCACACACTCCCATCGCACTGGGCCGGCCCATTTTCATTTTTCTTTTACGCAAAAAAATGCTAGCGATGGCGTGATTCAATCTGGAGATCTCGTTGGTCCATGCGCGCAGACCTAACCACTCAGCCAACTGACGGGTTCGTGTTTCCTTGAGTTTTTTATTCCTTTTCTGTCCTTCGTTTTTTTTTTCTTTCCTTTTTCTAGGATACTGTTTAGTTCGGTTTTCTTTTTTTTTTCTTTTCTTTTCTTCTGTTCTGCTAAGTGCGTGATTCGTTTTTCGAATTTTGAGTTTTTTAAAATTCTTGAACTTTATTTAAAATCAATGATTTTTTTTCAAAATCAATGAACATTTTTTAAATTCGGTTAACTTTTTTCAAATTCAATGAACTTTTATTCAACTTCGATTAACTTTTTTTAAATCGATGAAATTTTTATCAAAATCGATGAACCTTTCTTTCAAATCGATGAACCTTATTTCAATATCAATGATTTTTTTTCAAATTCGGTGAGCTTTTATTCAAATTCAATGAACTTTTGTTCAACTTCAATTAACTTTTTCAAAATTGATGTACTTTTTTTCAGGTTGTATGAACTTTTTTCAAATCCGATGAACGTTTTTCAAATTAGATGAACTTTTTTTTTCAAAATCAGTGGACACATTTCAAATTTGATGAAGTTTTTTCAAAATCAGTGAACTCATTTTTAATTTTGTGAATTTTTCTTCGAAAATGATGAACTTATTCAAATTCACGATTTTTTGGTAAATAATTCAGAAAATTAAGTGATGCATAAATAGTGTGGCCACATGTTCTTATATTGTTGGCGTTTTCGTTAGTCAATATAGTTGAGTTGTTTGAGTGGTTAGGTGACCACATACAGGAAGGCAGTGTCGTGAGTTCGAATCCTAAAGAGGGTCAACATTTTTACCTTTTTATCGCTCTTATAAGTTTGAATCCAACGTTTTTACCTTTTTATCGCTCTTATAAGTTTGAATCCAACGTTTTTACCTTTTTATCGCTCTTATAAGTTTGAATCCTGAGACCGGCAACGCCCAAGGGGCAGCGCGTGGGCGCCAGTAGGCATCCTTTTGCACCGAAATCACAGATTACTCGTTGCAAAGATCACTTCAACTTTCCTGATTGTATTTGGATTTTTCGTGTCGAGATCTTTAAAACTAGATCCCATGTTGATAGGTTTTGACGAACATTTTTACCTTTTTATCGCTCTTATAAGTTTGAATCCAATGTTTTTACCTTTTTATCGCTCTTATAAGTTTGAATCCTGAGACCGGCAACACCCAAGGGGCAGCGCGTGGGCGCCAGTAGGCATCCTTTTGCACCGAAATCACAGATTACTCATTGCAAAGATCACTTCAACTTTCCTGATTGTATTTAGATTTTTCTTGTCGAGATTTTCAAAACTAGATCCCATGTTGATAGGTTTTGACGAACTTTTTTCACATAAAACCGGACGAAAAAACCGAACCGGGAGCATGGGTTTTTTCTTTCCGAAAGAGACACGTCCGTGCCTCTCACGAAATCACAACCGTGGCTCTCACGGAAGCAAAACCATGACTCTCGCGGAAGAAAAAAAAAGAAAATATGTTTTTTTCGTTTTCGAGGAGGCACGGACTCTCGCGAAAGCACAACCGTGCCTCTGGCGAAAGCAAAACCCGTGACTCGCGAAACGAAAAAAATACAGAAAACGAGTTTTTTTTCGTGAGAGTCACGGTTTTGCTTCCGTGAGAGGCACGGTTGTGATTTCGGGAGAGGCACGGACGTGCGTCTGGCGGAAGCAAAACCCATGACTCTCGTGAAAGAAAAAAAACAGAAAACGAGTTTTTCTCCGTTTTCGAGAGGCACGACCATGACTCTCGCGAAAACACAACCGTGACTCGCAAAAGGAAAAAAAAGCAGAAAACGCGTTTTTTTCTTGTTTCCGAGAGGCACGGCCGTGACGCTCGCGAAAGCACAAGCGTGCCTTTCGCGGAAGCAAACCGTGACTCTCACGAAAGAAAAAAGAATCAGAAAACACATTTTTTTTGTTTCCGGGAGGCACGACCGTGACTCTCGCTAAAGCACAATCATGCCTCTCGCGGAAGCAAAACTATGACTCTCGCGAAAGGAGAAAAAACGGAAAACACGTTTTTTTTCCGTTTTCGAGGGGCACGGCCGTGACTTTCGCGAAAGCACACCCGTACCTCTCGCGAAAGCAAAACCGTGACTCTCGCAAAAGAAAAAAAACAGAAAACACGTTTTTTTCGTTTTCGAGAGGCACGGCCGTGACTCTCGCGGAAGTAAAACCGTAACTCTCGCGAAAGGAAAAAACACGTTTTTTCACACATTTTTTTTAAAGCTAAGGAAGATCGGTGGAAAACCAAAACGTCGAAAAACCTAAAAAAATGTTTAAAAAACTGAAAACGCGTGCGAAAAAAAATTCGGAAAAAACGCCTAGAGCACAACACGTGGCGAATGGCTGGTGGTGCTGATCGTTGCGAGGCTCCCAAAGGAGCGCTCGTTAACTAGTTGCTCTCCCTTTACGCCCTGGAACCAAATGGCACTCACTGCAGCACGCAGTTGGGCCAGCCCACGATAAATGAGGGCAGTGAACTTACATCATGGAAAAAGTGTAAAAGAATTAGCTTTCTTCACGCATTTTTTTAAAAGCTAAGAAAGATCGGTGAAAAGCTGAAATGTCGAAAAACCTGAACAAAAACCCGTTTAAAAAACTGAAAACGCGTGTGGAAAAAATAATAAAAAAATCCGAAGAAAACGCCCAGAACACGACACGTGACGAATGACTGGTGACGCTGATCGTTGCGAGGCTCCCGAAAAAGCACTCGTTAACTAGTTGCTCTCCCTTTACGCCTGAAACAAGTGGCGCTCACTGCAGCACGCAGTTAGGCCAGCCCACGAAAAGCGAGGGCAGCGAACTTACATCATAGAAAAAAAAGTATAAAAGAATTAGCTTTGTTCAGGATTCGAACAAGCACCATTGGACTCGCGTAGATGTTTGCTAACCACCAGAGCCACTCGATTGCTCTGATTGTAAAACAGTGGCAAAAATATAAGAACGACTCTGGACACACTATTTATACTGTATCGCTTAGATTTCAGAATTATTTGAGAAAAAATGTGAATTTTAAAAAGTTCATCGATTCGGAAAAAGGTTCATCATTTTTGAAGAAAAAGTTCATCGATTTTAAAAAAGAGTTCACAAAAACTGAAAAAAGTTCACTGACTTTGGAAAAAGTTCATCGATTTTTAAAAGGAGTTCACAAATACTGAAAAAAGTTCACCGACTTTAGGAAAAGTTCATCGATTTTGAAAAAAAGTTCATTGATAGGCCTTTTTAGAAAAAAAAGTTCAATAAAAAAATTGCCTTTAGAAAAATAGAAAAACAAACAAAACTATATTCCAATAAAAAAGGAACAAGAAAATATATTTTTAAAAGAGAAAAGAGAACAAAGAAGATAAGAAGAAGAAAGATGAAACTAAACACATTTGTAGTGGGTGTTGGCGTTGTTAGCGCATCGTAAGTAACAACAGGAAGTACGCTGTTCGAAACACAACCAGCGCACAGCTTTAAAAAAAAACAGAAAAAAGGGGAAGCTGGGCGGCCCAGCACGGAGGAAAGGGCATGCGCCCGTTTGCAAGAAAGGAAGGAATGGTCGCTTAACGCGCGGATTTGTCCGAAATCACTAATTAAGGAGTACTCGTTGCAAAGAATACTCCACTTTCACAGGTCGCGACAAATGGCGCACATGCAGCGTGCCACTTGTCGCAACATGGGAGTTTTTCTTTTTTTCGTAGATCCGTTTATTCAAAACGTTTTATCTCTTAAACCGTGCGTCTAAATCTCGAACCGTTTTGATCGTTGGATTCCTCGCGTCGAGATCTTCAAAACTAGATCCCATGTTGATAGGTTTTGACGAAATTTTTTTTTCACGAAAAAACCGGACGAAAAAAACCGAGCAAAAAAACGAACCGGGAGCATGGTTTTTTTCCCTTTTCGAAAGAGGCACATCCGTGCCTCTCGCAAAATCACAACCGTGCCTCTCGTGGAAGCAAAACTGTGACTCTCGTGGAAGGAAAAAAAACAGAAAACGCGTTTTTTTTCCGTTTCCGAGAGGCACGGCCGTGACTCTCGCGAAAGCACAACCGTGCCTCTCGCTAAAGCAAAACCGTGACTCTCGCGAAAGGAAAAAAACAGAAAACGCGTATTTTTTCCCTTTTCGAGATGCACGGCCGTGACTTTCGCGAAAGCACAACCGTGCCTCTCGTGGAAGCAAAACCGTGACTCTCCTGAAAGAAAAAAAAACAGAAAATGCGTTTTGTTTTTCCCTTTCCGAGAGGCACGACCGTGACTCTCGCGAAAGCACAACCGTGCCTCTCGCGGAAGCAAAACCGTGACTCTCGCGAAAGAAAAAAAAACAGAAAACGCGGTTTATTTTCGTTTCCGAAAGGCACGGCCGTGACTTTCGCTAAAGCACAACCGTGCCTCTCGCGGAAGAAAAACCGTGACTTTCGCGAAAGGAAAAAAAAAGAAAACGCGTTTTTTTGCGCAAAAAAAGATTTCGATTTTTTTATCGAAAAGCTAAGAAAGACCGGAAGAAAACCAAAACGTCGAAAAACCCCGGAAAAAACCGTTTAAAAAGCCGAAAACACGTGCGGAAAAATAAAAAAAATAAAATCCGAAGGGAGCATCCAGAGCGCGACACGTGGCAAATGGTTGAGAGCGCGCCAAGTGGCGCTGATCGTTGCGAGGCTACCGAAGAAGCGCTCGTTAACTAGTTGCTCCCGGATTTGCCCTCTCCACAGCCGCGCCCCCGAGCAAGAGCCACGTAAAAAAAGTCATAGCAAGGTGAACAACGCTATTCGGCCCGGCCCATAGCGCGTTATGGCGACCATTAAACGCTTAAGAGCATCTCCAGCAGCCACGCTATATAAGCGCCGTGTTAAAAATCAGTGTTTTTTGCGCGCGCTATCACTCCAGGCGCTCCAGCGGAGGCGTAAAAACCATGCGCGTGGCATATCTAGTTCAGCGCGCGGGCCGAAATGTCATCGCGCGCCGCTTATTTGCTGTGCCCGCTCCCGCGCGCTGGACTCTCGAGCGCTCGCTCGCAACTCCACCTACCCCATCCAGCCGCGGCGCCGCCGCCCGCGCCACCCGGCGACCGTTCCAACGCTTCCCCGGCCTATCTCCGCGTCGTGGCGGCTTCCTCCGCCTCCCTCTAGTCACCGCCGCCCCTCGCGCGCGGCGGTCCTTCGACGAACAGCGCGCGGCCGCTTGCTGCCGCTCGGCGCCCGCAAGGTGTTCGACAAAACGCCCGCAAGGTATGTATTGCTCAAACTTCATGAATTTGGTGCATGTTGATTGTAGTTTTTATAGCATAATACTGAACATTGTAGATGAGTTCGTCGTATGATTCTTTTGAAGAAGAATTTGATATGAAAGAGGAGGAGGATCTTGCAATGATCCTAGCTATGCACATCAATAAAAAATCGAAGCACGGTGGTTCGGTTATGGGTCGGCAGAAAATTTAGAGGGATAGGATCGATGCCCATAACAGATTGATGAGGCACTATTTCATGAAGAATCCCACATACCCGGAGTCGTACTTTCGTCGCCGGTTTAGGATGAGCATCGAGTTGTTCAGGCGCATTGCAGAGAAACTAGCGATCCATGACCGGTTTTTTCAGCAAAGGAGGAATGCCGCCAGAGAGCTCGGGCATAGCACCTTTTAGAAGGTGACAGCCGCTTTGCGTATGTTGGCATACGGTATCCCGACTGATCTAGTTGGTGATCACTTGGCTATGGGTGAGAGCCAAGCCATCATGTGTGTCAAGCGCTTCTTAGTCGGAATTGTCCAAGTGTTTGGCCAAGAGTATTTGAGATCTCCCAATGCTGAAGACGCCGCAAGGCTATTGGAGATGAACAAAGCTCGCGGCTTCCCAGGTATGCTTGGCTCAATAGATTGCATGCACTGGAGTTGGAAGAGTTGTCCAAAGGCATGGCATGGGCAATTCCACGGCTAAAAAAAAGATTCCACTATAATCCTTGAAGCGATGGCCGATCAAGAGACTTGGATTTGGCATGCTTTCTTTGAAATGCCTGGATCTTTGAATGACATCAACGTTGTCAACCGGTCACCACTGATGAATAAGATTGCAAATGGTGATTTGCCACCGATGCAGTTTGTAGCAAATGGACGTACATACAACTATGGCTATTATCTTGCGGATGTCATCTACCCAAAGTGGCAAACATTTGTGAAGGCATTGAAAAAACCAGAAGATAAGAAAAATGTTGATTTCCACAATGCTCAGGCGGTGGCTAGAAAAGATGTGGAGAAAGCTTTTGGGATTTTGCAAGCCTAATTTGCTATTGTGAGAGGACCGGCTAGATTTTGGGATCAAAAGATGCTTTGGTACATCATGCACGCTTGTGTGATCATGCACAACATGATCATCAAGAATAAGCATGGCCAAGATGTAGACTACTCTCAGTATGAGCTCTTGGGACATCCCCTGCGAGTGCGACAGAGGGCTGAAAGGGTGGCCTGTTTTGTTGCCTCCTATCAGTATGATCTTCAAAAGGATCTCATTGAGGAGTGGTGGGCATGGAATGGGCGACAAAGAGCATCATGATTTGTGCGTTTGATGTTGTATTTTTGAACTATTTGTTGTGTTATTGAACTATTTGTTGTATTGAACGGTAAACTATTTGTTTGAGTTGTAATAACGAAATTAAACTATTTATTGTTGATTTATTTTGTTTGTGTTTGATCTTTTTGCTTGTGTTGGAAATGCATATGTTGTTTGTGCAAGAGTCGCGCGCGTTGCATTTTTGCACGCTGCTAGAGCTGTGCGCGCGCTGCATTTGGCTGCTGGAGCCAGCGCTGCCCGCCGACCAAACCAGACGATGAGCGCATGGTAAAGTAGTTTTTAGTGCGCGGTGTGTTGGGCGGCTGTTGGAGATGCACTAAGGCTGATGAATCTCCATGGTCCAGGCATCTGACCTTCAGAGAAGCTAAACCCTCAGGTCTCGGGATGCCGCCGCGCGGTCTCAATCTCAACTCTCAATCCACGCCGATTCAAGCCACGTCTCCGACCATCTTCTGGCATGTCTTCACCGAGGATGATTAACAGGGTCGTGTTGAGGAAACACGTCCCGATCTTGGACACCGAAGAGAAAGATCAGGAGAACACGATCCTCGCCCGCGTGACCAAGGATTGGGTGGGCATCAAGGACGGGTCCTAAATCCTGGACCAGTTCTCCCCCGACGCGCACCTCGTCGAGCCCCGGGAGCTCTCCACCTTGTACGTGCGTGCCAAGATCGAGGCCAAGGAGCGCGGAATCAAGTGCATCCTCGAGTCCATTGCGGAGAACTTCATCCTCATGAGGCTGCTATTGGGCAACATGGATTACGGGTTCGTCTACGACGGTGCCAAGAACTCGCTCTCGCTGCTCCCCCGCGTCCCCGGCGCCAACACAAATTACTTCAGGGCTTGCCTCATGGCGCCCATGGTCTTTCTTGTGCCCTTCAATCTCCTAGAGCGGCCTGCCGTCCTGCCATGCAAGGACGGCTCCTACGATCTGCTCAACGTGGGGTTCTTCTGGGAAAAGTACGATGGAGGGTGGGAGCGGAGCCGGAGGGGCATTCTCTTCCGGTGGTCGAGCTGTGGCCCTACCGAGTGGAAGAAACAGAAGGCGCGTCTCAGCCCGCAGACCCGGCTTCCGCGTCAACACCCCGAGGGGCCATTGCACGAAGCAGCCTGCTACCTCTTGAGCACTGCGTTGGTTTTCCCTCAAAGAGCAAAGGGTGATGCAGCAAAGTAGCGTAACTATTTCCCTCAGTTTTTGAGAACCAAGGTATCAATCCAGTAGGAGACTACACACAAGTCCCTCGTACCTACACAAACAAACAAAAACCTCGCAACCAACGCGATAAAGGGGTTGTCAATCCCTTCACGGTCAGTTACGAGAGTGAGACCCCCAACAAAACCAAACTAATAATTCGAAGAGACTTGCAAAGATAACCAATCATACATAAAAGATTTCAAAGAAGAATCAAATATTGTTCATAGATAAACTTCATCATAAACCCACAATTCATCGGGTCTCGACAAACACACCGCAAAAAAGAGTTACATCAAATAGATCACCAAGAAGATCGAGGAGAACATTGTATTGAGATCCAAAGAGAGAGAAGAAGCCATCTAGCTAATAACTATGGACCCGAAGGTCTGAGGTAAACTACTCACACATCATCGGAGAGGCTATGGTGTTGATGTAGAAGCCCTCCGTGATCGATGCCCCCTCTGGCGGAGCTCCAGAAAAGGCCCCAAGATGGGATCTCTTGGGTACAGAAGGTTGCGACGGTGGAAATAGGGTTTCGTGGTGCTCCTGGATGTTTTCGGGGTATATGGATATATATAGGAGGAAGAAGTAGGTCGGTGGAGCCATGAGGGGCCCACGAGGGTGGAGGGTCCGCCCAGGGGGTAGGCGCGCCCCCTGCCTCATGGCCTCCTCGTTGATTCCTTGACTCCACTCCAAGTCCCGTGATCACGTTTGTTCCAAAAATAACTCTCTCGGAGGTTTCATTCCGTTTGGATTCCGTTTGATATTCCTTTTCTGCGAAACACTGAAATAGGCAAAAAAATAGCAATTTGCACTGGGCCTTGGGTTAGTAGGTTAGTCCCAAAAATAATATAAAAGTGTATAAATAAGCCCATTAACATCCAAAACAGGTAATATAATAGCATGGAACAATTAAAAATTATAGATACGTTGGAGACGTATCAAGCATCCCCAAGCTTAATTCCTGCTCGTCCTCAAGTAGGTAAATGATAAAAACAGAATTTTTGATGTGGAATGCTACCTAGCATAATTCTCAATGTAATTTTCTTTATTGTGGCATGAATATTCAAATCCGAAAGATTCAAGACAAAAGTTTAATATTGACATAAAAATAATAATACTTCAAGCATACTAACTAAGCAATCATGTCTTCTCAAAATAACATGGCAAAAGAAAGTTCATCCCTACAAAATCATATAGTTTGGTCATGCTCCATTTTCGTCACACAAGAATGCTCTCATCTTGCACAACCCCGATGACAAGCCAAGCAATTGTTTCATACTTTAGTAATCTCAAACTTTTTTCAACTTTCACGCAATACATGAGCGTGAGCCATGGATATAGCACTATGGGTGGAATAGAATAATATGATGGGGGTTATGTGGAGAAGACAAAAAAGGAGAAAGTCTCACATTGACACGGCTAATCAACGGGCTAGGAAGATGCCCATCAATTGATGTCAATGCAAGGAGTAGGGATTGCCATGCAACGGATGCACTAGAGCTATAAATGTATGAAAGCTCAACAAAAGAAACTAAGTGAGTGTGCATCCAACTTGCTTGCTCACGAAGACCTAGGGCATTTGAGGAAGCCCATTGTTGGAATATACAAGCCAAGTTCTATAATGAAAAATTCCCACTAGTATATTAAAGTGACAAAACAAGAGACTCTCTATCATAAAGATCATGGTGCTATTTTGAAGCACAAGTGTGGAAAAAAATGATAGTAGCATTGCCCCCTTTTTTTCTTTTTTGGGCCTTTATTTTTTATTTGGGACAATGCTCTATTAATGATGATCATCACACTCTATTTATTTACAACTCAATGATTACAACTCGATACTAGAACAAAATATGACTCTATATGAATGCTTCCGGCGGTGCACCGGGAAGTGCAATGAATCAAGAGTGACATGTATGATAAATTATGCATGGTGGCTTTGCCACAAATACGATGTCAACTACATGATCATGCAAAGCAATATGACAATGATGAAGCGTGTCATGAATGAAACGGTGGAAAGTTGCATGGCAATATATCTCGGAATGGCTATGGAAATGCCATAATAGGTAGGTATGGTGGCTCTTTTGAGGAAGATATAAGGAGGTTTATGTGTGACAGAGCGTATCATATCACGAGGTTTGGATGCACCGGCGAAGTTTGCACCAACTCTCAAAGTGAGAAAGGGCAATGCACGGTACCGAAGAGGCTAGCAATGATGGAAGGGTGAGAGTGCGTATAATCCATGGACTCAACATTAGTCATAAATAACTCATATACTTATTGCAAAAATCTACAAGCCATCAAAAACCAAGCACTATGCGCATGCTCCTAGGGGGATATATTGGTAGGAAAAGACTATCGCTCGACCCCGACCGCCACTCATAAGGAAGACAATCAAAGAACACCTCATGTTTCAAATTTGTTACACAACGGTTACCATACGTGCATGCTACGGGACTTGCAAACTTCAACACAAGTATTTCTCAAATTCACAACTACTAAACTAGCACACCCCAATATCACCACCTTTATATCTCAAAACAATTATCAAGTATCAAACTTCTCATAGTATTCAATGCACTTTCTATGATAGTTTTTGTTATACCCATCTTGGATGCCTATCATATTAGGACTAATTTCATAACCAAAGAAAATTACCATGATGTTATAAAGGACTCTCAAAATAATATAAGTGAAGCATGAGAGATCAATAATTTCTATAAAATAAAACCACCACCGTGCTCTAAAAGATCTAAGTGAAGCACTAGAGCAAAATTATCTAGCTCAAAAGATATAAGTGAAGCACATAGAGTATTCTAATAAATTCTAATTCATGTGTGTCTCTCCCAAAAGGTGTGTACAGCAAGGATGATTGTGGTAAACTAAAAATCAAAGACTCAAATCATACAATATGCTCCAAGCAAAACATATATCATGTGGTGAATAAAAATATAGCCTCAAGTAAAGTTACCGATAGAAGAAGACGAAAAAGGGGATCCCTTCCGGGGCATCCCCAAGCTTAGGCTTTTGGTTGTACTTGAATTTTACCTTGGGGTGCCTTGGGCATCCCTAATGTTAGTCTCTTGCCACTCCTTATTCCATAATCCATCAAATCTTTACCCAAAACTTGAAAACTTCACAACACAAAACTTAAACAGAAAATCTCATGAGCTCCGTTAGTATAAGAAAACAAACCACCACTTAAGGTACTGTAATGAACTCATTCTTTATTTATTTTGGTGTTAAACCTACTGTATTCCAACTTCTCTATGGTTCATAACCTCCGATACTAGCCATAGATTCATCAAAATAAGCAAACAACATGCGAAAAACAGAATCTGTAAAAAAAGAACAGTCTGTAGTAATCTGTAGGTTGAGCATACTTCTGTAAATCCAAAAATTCTAAAATAAATTTCTGGACGTGAGGAATTTATCTATTAATCATCTGCAAAAAGAATCAACCTAATCGCACTCTCCAGTAAACAATGGCAGCAAATCTCGTGAGCGCTAAAGTTTCTGTTTTTTACAGCAAGATCGCAAATACTTCCCCAAGTCTTCCCAAAGGTTCTACTTGGCACAAACACTAATTAAAGCATAAAACCACATCTAAACAGAGTCTAGATGAATTATTTATTACTAAACAGAACCAAAAAGAAATAAACAAAAATAAAATTGGGTTGCCTCCCAACAAGCGCTATCGTTTAACGCCCCTAGCTAGGCATAAAAGCAAGGATAGATCTAGCTATTATCATCTTTGGTATGGAATCCATAAGTGGCTTTCATAATAGATTCATAATGTAATTTAATTTTATTTCTAGAAAAGTGTCCCATGCCTTTCTTTAATGGAAATTGGAATATAATATTCCCTTCTGTCATATCAATAATTGCACCAATCGTTCTAAGGAAAGGTCTACCAAGAATAATGGGACATGTAGGATTGCAATCAATATCAAGAACAATGAAATCTACGGGCACATAATTCCTATTTGCAACAATAAAAACATCATTGATTCTTTCCATAGGTTTCTTAATAGTGGAATCCGCAAGATGCAAATTTAAAGAACAATCATCAAATTCACGGAAACCTGACAGATCACACAAAGTTTTTGGAATCGTGGAAATGCTAGCACCCAAATAACATAAAGCATAGCATTCATGATCTTCAATTTTAATTTTAATAGTAGGTTCCCACTCATCATGAAGTTTTCTAGGGATGGAAACTTCCAATTCAAGCTTTTCTTCATAAGATTGCATTAAAGCATCAACGATATGTTTAGTAAAAGCTTTATTTTGATTATAAGCATGCAGAGAATTTAGCACGGATTGAAACAAGGAAATACAATCTATTAAAGAACAATTATAATAATTAAATTCCTTGAAATCCAAAATAGTGGGTTCATTGCTATGTAAAGTTTTGACCTCTTCAATCCCACTTTTATTAATTTTTGCATCAAGATCTAAAAACTCCGAATCATTGGGACGCCTTTTAACTAAAGTTGACTCATCTCCAGTCCCATCATTATAAAGATTCATATTGCAAAACAAAGATTTAATAGGAGACACATAAATCACTTTTAGGTCTTCATCCTTATTATCATCAAAACTAGAAGAACACGCTTTTATAAAGCAATCTTTTTTAGCACGCATCCTAGCGGTTCTTTCTTTGCACTCATCAATGGAAATTCTCATGGCTTTGAGAGACTCATTGATATCATGCTTAGGTGTAATAGATCTAAGTTTCAAAGAATCAACATCAAGAGAAATTCTATCCACATTCCTAGCCAACTCATCAATCTTAGACAATTTTTCTTCAATCAAAGCATTGAAACTTTTTTGCGAACTAATAAATTCTTTAATATTAGATTCAAAACCAGAGGGCATATTATTATAATTTCCATAAGAATTGTTGTAGAAATTACCATAATTATTAGAGGAATTACTAGGAAACGGCCTAGGATTAAAATTACCTCTATACGTGTTATTACCAAAATTGTTCCTACCAACAAAATTCACATCCATAGATTCATTATTATTCTCAATCAAAGTAGACAAAGGAATATCATTAGGATCAGAAGAAACACTCTTATTAGCAAACAATTTCATAAGTTCATCCATCTTTCCACTCAAAACATTAATTTCTTCTATTGTATGGACCTTTTTACTAGTAGATCTTTCAGTGTGCCATTGAGAATAATTAACCATGATATTATCTAGGAGTTTAGTAGCTTCTCCTAAAGTGATTTCCATAAAAGTGCCTCCCACGGCTGAATCTAAAAGATTTCTAGAAGCAAAATTCAATCCAGCATAAAATTGTTGTATAATCATCCAAAGATTCAAACCATGTGTAGGGCAATTACGTATCATTAATTTCATCCTCTCTCAAGCTTGTGCAACATGTTCATGATCAAGTTTCTTAAAATTCATAATATTTTTTCTAAGAGAGATGATCTTAGCGGGAGGAAAATACTTAGAGATAAAAGCATCTTTGCACTTATTCCAAGAATCGATACTATTTTTAGGCAAAGACGAAAACCAAGTTTTAGCACGATCTCTAAGCGAAAACGGGAATAGCTTCAACTTAACAATATCATTATCCACATCTTTCTTCTATTGCATATCACACAAATCAACAAAACTGTTTAGATGGGTAGCGACATCTTCACTAGGAAGGCCGGAAAACGGATCTTTCATGACAAGATTCAGCAAAGCAACATTAATTTCACAAGATTCAGCATCGGTAAGAGGAGAAATCAGAGTGATAATAAAATAATTATTGTTGGTATTAGAAAAGTCACACAATTTAGTATTATCTTGAGGCATCGTGACAAACAATCCAACACACAAGCACACAAGAAGCAAGCAAAAAGAGACGAACTAGAAAAGATAAGGGGGATGGAAAAAGAGGGCGAATAAAACGGCAAGGGTGAAGTGGGGGAGAGGAAAATGAGAGGCAGATGGCAAATAATGTAATGCGAGGGATAGGAGTTTGTGATGGGTACTTGGTATGTCTTTACTTGTGGTAGATCTCCCCGGCAACGGCGCCAGAAATCCTTCTTGCTACCTCTTGAGCACTGCGTTGGTTTTCCCTTGAAGAGGAAAGGGTGATGCAGCAAAGTAGCGTAAGTATTTCCCTCAGTTTTTGAGAACCAAGGTATCAATCCAGTAGGAGACTACACGCAAGTCCCTCGTACCTACACAAACAAATAAGAACCTCACAACCAACGCGATAAAGGGGTTGTCAATCCCTTCACGGTCACTTACGAGAGTGAGATCTGATAGAGATAATAATAATAAGATAAATATTTTTGGTATTTTTATGACATAGATTGAAAGTAAAGATTGCAAAATAAACGTCGACAGAAATAGCTTGTTGACGGGAGATTAATATAATAGAGAATAGACCCGGGGGCCATAGGCTTCACTAGTGGCTTCTCTCAAGATAGCATAAGTATTACGGTGGGTGAACAAATTACTGTCGAGCAATTGATAGAAAAGTGCATAATTATGAGAATATCTATGCATGATCATGTATATAGGCATCACGTCCGCGACAAGTAGACCGAAATGATTCTACATCTACTACTATTACTCCACACATCGACCGCTATCCAGCATGCATCTAGAGTATTAAGTTCATAAGAACAGAGTAACGCATTAGGCAAGATGACATGATGTAGAGGGATAAACTCAAGCAATATGACATAAACCCCATCTTTTTATCCTCGATGGCAACAATACAATACGTGCCTTGCTGCCCCTACTCTCACTAGGAAAGGACACCACAAGATTGAACCCAAAACTAAGCACTTCTCCCATTGCAAGAAAGATCAATCTAGCAGGCCAAACCTGAAGGAAATATGCCCTAGAGGCAATAATAAAGTTGTTATTAATATTTCCTTATATCATGATAAATGTTTATTATTCATGCTAGAATTGTATTAACCGGAAACCTAGTACATGTGTGAATACATAGACAAATAGAGTGTCACTAGTTTGGCCCTACTTGACTAGCTCGTTGAATCAATGATGGTTATGTTTCCTAACCATAGACATGATATGTCATTTGATTAATGGGATCACATCATTATAGAATGATGTGATTGACTTGACCCATCCGTTAGCTTAGCACGATGATCGTTTAGTTTGTTGCTATTGCTTTCTCCATAACTATACATGTTCCTATGACTATGAGATCAAGCAACTCCCGAATACCGAAGGAACACTTTGTGTGCTACCAAACATCACAACATAACTGGGCGATTATAAAGGTGCTCTACAGGTGTCTCCGATGGTATTTGTTGAGTTGGCATGGATCAAGATTAGGATTTGTCACTCCGATTGTCGGAGAGGTATCTTTGGGCCCTCTCGGTAATGTACATCACAATAAGCCTTGCAAGCAATGTAGCTAATGAGTTAGTTACGAGATGTAGCATTACGGAACGAGTAAATAGACTTGCCGGTAACGAGATTGAACTAGGTATTGAGATACCGACGATCGAATCTCGGGCAAGTAACATACCGATGACAAAGGGAACAACGTATACCATTATGCGGTTTGACTGATAAAGATCTTCGTAGAATATGTAGGAACCAATATGAGAATCCAGGTTCCGCTATTGGTTATTGAACGGAATTGAGTCTCGGTCATGTCTACATAGTTCTCGAACCCGTAGGGTCCGCACGCTTAACGTTCGGTGACGATCGGTATTTTGAGTTTATGTGTTCTGATGTACCGAAGGTAGTTCGGAGTCCCAGATTTGATCAAGGACATGAAGAGGAGTCTCGGAATGGTCGAGACATAAAGATCGATATATTGGAAGCCTATGTTTGGACATCGAAATGGTTCTGAGTGATTCGGGCATTTTTTCGGAGTACCGGGAGGTTACCGGAACCCCCCGGGGAGTATATGGGCCTTATTGGGCCTTAGTGGAATAGAGGAGAGGGAAAGGAAAAGAGGGAGGCGCGCCCCCCAAGCCCAATCCGAATTGGGAGGGGGCCGGCCCCCCTTTCCTTCCTCCCTCTCTCCTCCTTCCTTCCTCTCCTACTCCAACTTGGAAGGGGGAATCCTACTCTCGGAGGGAGTAGGACTCCGTTAGGGCGCGCCATAGAGAGGTTCAGCCCTCCCCCTCCTCCACTCCTTTATATACAGAGGAGGGGGCACCCCATGGACACACAAGTTGATCATTGATCTTTTAGCCGTGTGCGGTGCCCCCTCCACCATAATCCACCTCGGTTATATCGTAGCGGTGCTTAGGCAAAGCCCTGTTCTGGTAGCATCATCATCACCGTCATCACGCCGTCGTGCTGACAAAACTCTTCCTCGAAGCTCTACTGGATCGTGAGTTCGCGGGAGGTCACTGAGCTGAATGTGTGCAGATCGCGGAGGTGCCGTACGTTCGGTACTAGGGATCGGTCGATCGTGAAGACGTACGACTACATCAACCACGTTGTCATAACGCTTCCACTTACGGTCTATGAGGGTACGTGGACGACACTCTTCCCTCTCGTTGCTATGCATCACCATGATCTTGCGTGTGCGTAGGAAATATTTTGAAATTACTGCGTTCCCCAACAGTGACATCAGAGCCAGGTTTATGCGTAGATGTTATATGCACGAGTAGAACACAAAGGAGTTGTGGGCGTGGGTATATACATATTGCTTGCCGTCACTAGTTGATTCTTGATTCAGCGGCATTGTTGGATGAAGCGGCCCAGACCGACATTACGCGTACGCTTACGCGAGACTGGTTCTACCGACGTTCTTCGCACACAGGTGGCTAGTGGGTGTCTGTTTCTCCAGCTTTAGTTGAATCGGATTCAATGAACAGGGTTCTTTCTGAAGTTCAAAAAGTAATCACTATACCGCGTTATGGTTTTTGATGCGTAGGTAAGAACGGTTCTTGCTCAGCGCGTAGCAGCCACGTAAAACTTGCAACAACAAAGTAGAGGGCATCTAACTTGTTTTTCCAGGGCATGTTGTGATGTGATATGGTCAAGAAATGATGCTAAATTTTATTGTATGAGATGATCATGTTTTGTAACACAGTTATCGGCAACTGGCAGGAGCCATATGGTTGTCGCTTTATTGTATGAAATGCAATCGCCATGTAATTGCTTTACTTTATCACTAAGTGGTAGCAATAGTCGTAGAAGCAATAGTTGGTGAGACGACAATGATACTTTGATGGAGATCAAGGTGTCAAGCCGGTGACGATGGTGATCATGATAGTGCTTGGGAGATGGAGATCAAAGGCACAAGATGATGATGGCCATATCATATCACTTAATTTGATTGCATGTATTGTTTATCCTTTATGCATCCTATTTTTCTTAGTTCGGCGGTAGCATTATAAGATGATCTCTCACTAAATTTCAAGGTATAAGTGTTCTCCCTGAGTATGCACCGTTCCTACAGTTCGTCGTGCCGAGACACCATGTGATGATCGGGTGTGATAAGCTCTACATTCACATACAACGGGTGCAAGCCAGTTTTGCACACGCAGAATACTCGGGTTAAACTTGACGAGCCTAGCATATGCAGATATGGCCTCGGAACACTAAGATCGAAAGGTCGAGCGTGAATCATATAGTAGATATGATCAACATAGTGATGTTCACCATTGAAAAGTACTCCATCTCACGTGATGATCGGACATGGTTTAGTTGATATGGATCACGTGGTCGCTTAGATGATTAGAGAGATGTCTATCTAAGTGGGAGTTCTTAAGTAATTTGATTAATTGAACTTTAATTTATCATGAACTTCGTACCTGATAGTATTTTGCATGTCTATGTTGTTGTAGATAGATGGCCCGTGCTGTTGTTCCGTTGAATTTTAATGCGTTCCTAGAGAAAGCTAAGTTGAAAGATGATGGTAGCAACTACACGGACTGGGTCCGTAACTTGAGGATTATCCTCATTGCTGCACAGAAGACTTACATCCTGGAAGCACCGCTAGGTGACAAATCCGCTGCAGGAGCAACGCGAGATGTTATGAGCACCTGGCAGAGCAAAGTTGATGACTACTCGATAGTTAAGTGTGCCATGCTTTACGGCTTAGAACCGGGGCTTCAACGACGTTTTGAAAGTCATGGAGCATATGAGATGTTCCAGGAGTTGAAGTTAATATTTCAAGAAAATGCCCGGGTTGAGAGATATGAAGTCTCCAATAAGTTCTACAGCTGCAAGATGGATGAGAATAGTTCTGTCAGTGAACATATACTCAGAATGTCTGGGTACCACAACCACTTGACTCAACTGAGAGTTAATCTTCCTGATGATAGTGTCATTGACAGAGTTCTTCAATCATTGCCACCAAGCTACAAGAGCTTCGTGATGAACTATAATATGAAAGGGATGGATAAGACGATTCCCGAGCTCTTCGCAATGCTAAAGGCTGCGGAGGTAGAAATCAAGAAAGAGCATCAAGTGGTAATGGTCAACAAGACCACCAGTTTCAAGAAAAAGGGTAAAGTGAAGAAGGGGAACTTCAAGAAGAACAGCAAGCCAGTTGCTGCTCAAGTGAAGAAACCCAAGTTTGGACCTAAGCCTGAGACTAAGTGCTTCTACTGCAAAGGAACTGGTCACTAGAAGCGGAACTGCCCCAAGTATTTGGCGGAGAAGAAGGATGGCAAAGTGAAAGGTATATTTGATATACATGTTATTGATGCGTACCTTACTAATGCTCGCAGTAGTGCCTGGGTATTTGATACTGGTTCAGTTGCTAACATTTGAAACTCGAAACAGGGGCTACGGATTAAGCGAAGATTGGCTAAGGACAAGGGACGGTGCGCATGGGAAATGGTCCCAAAGTCGATGTGATCGCCGTCGGCACGCTACCTCTACATCTACCTTCGGGATTAGTATTAGACCTAAATAATTGTTATTTGGTGCCAACGTTGAGCATGAACATTATATATGGATCTTGTTTGATGCGAGACGGTTATTCATTTAAATCAGAGAATAATGGTTGTTCTATTTATATGAGTAATATCTTTTATGGTCATGCAACCTGATGAGTGGTCTTTTTTTACTAAATCTTGATAGTAGTGATACACATGTTCATATTATTGAAGCCAAAAGATGCAGAGTTGATAATGATAGTACAACTTATTTGTGGCACTGCCGTTTAGGTCATATTGGTGTAAAGCGCATGAAGAAACTCCATTCTGATGGACTTCTGGAATCACTTGATTACGAATCACTTGGTACTTGCGAACCATGCCTCATGGGCAAGATGACTAAAACGCCGTTCTCCGGAACTATGGAGTGAGCAATATATTTGTTGGAAATCATACATACTGATGTATGTGGTCCAATGAATGTTGAGGCTCGCAGCGGGTATCGTTATTTTCTCACCTTCACAGATGATTTGAGCAGATATGGGTATATCTACTTGATGAAACATAAGTCTGAAACATTTGAAAGGTTCAAAGAATTTCAGAGTGAAGTGGAAAATCATCGTAACAAGAAAACAAAGTTTCCACGATCTGATCGTGGAGGCTAATATTTGAGTTACGAATTTGGTCTTCATTTGAAATAATGCGGAATAGTTTCACAACTCATGCCACCCGGAACACCATAGCGTAATGGTGTGTCCGAATGTCGTAATCGTACTTTACTAGATATGGTGCGATCTATGATGTCTCTCACTGATTTACCGCTATCGTTTTGGGGTTACAATTTAGAGACAGCTGCATTCATGTTAAATAGGGCACCATCTAAATCCGTCGAGATGACACCTTATGAACTGTGGTTTGACAAGAAACCCAAGTTTTCGTTTCTTAAAGTTTGGGGCTGCGATGCTTATGTGAAAAAGCTTCAACCTGATAAGCTCGAACCCAAATAGCAGAAATGTGTCTTCATAGGATACCCAAAGGAGACTGTTGGGTACACCTTCTATCACAGATCCGAAGGCAAGGTATTTGTTGCTAAGAATGGATCCTTTCTAGAGAAGGAGTTTCTCTCAAAAGAAGTGATTGGGAGGAAAGTAGAACTTGACGAGGTAATTGTACCTTCCCCCTTATTGGAAAGTAGTTCATCACTGAAATCAGTTCCAGTGATTCCTACACCAGTAAGTGAGGAAGCTAATGATGATGATCATGAAACTTCTGATCAAGTTACTACCGAACCTCGTAGGTCAACCAGAGTAAGATCCGCACCAGAGTGGTATGGTAATCCTGTTCTGGAAGTCATGTTACTTGACCATGACGAACCTACGAACTATGAGGAAGTGATGATGAGCCCAGATTTCACAAAATGGCTTGAAGCCATGAAATCTGAGATGGGATCCATGTATGAGAACAAAGTGTGGACTTTGGTTGACTTGCCCGATGATCGGCAAGCCATAGAAAATAAATGGATCTTCAAGAAGAAGAGTGACGCTGACGGTAATGTTATTGTCTACAAAGCTCAACTTGTTGCGAAAGGTTTTCGACAAGTTCAAGGAGTTGACTATGATCAAACCTTCTCACCTGTAGCGATGCTTAAGTCCGTCCAAATCATGTTAGCAATTGCCACATTTTATGATTATGAAATTTGGCAAATGGATGTCAAAACTGCATTCCTTAATGGATATCTCAAAGAAGAGTTGTATATGATGCAACCATAAGGTTTTGTCAATCCAAAAGGTGCTAACAAAGTGTGCAAGCTCCAGCGATCCATTGATGGACTGGTGCAAGCCTCTCGGAGTTGCAATATACGCTTTGATAGTGTGATCAAAGCATATGGTTTTATACATACTTTTGGAGAAGCCTGTATTTACAAGAAAGTGAGTGGGAGCTCCGTAGCATTTCTAATATTATATGTAGATGACATATTGTTAATCGGAAATGATACTGAATTTCTGAATAGCATAAAAGGATACTTGAATAAGAATTTTTCAATGAAAGACCTCGGTGAAGCTGCTTATATATTGGGCATCAAGATCTATAGAGATAGATCAAGACGCTTAATTGGACTTTCACAAAGCACATACCTTGATAAAGTTTTGAAGAAGTTCAAAATGGATCAGGCAAAGAAAGGGTTCTTGCCTGTATTACAAGGTGTGAAGTTGAGTCAGACTCAATGCCCGACTACTGCAGAAGATAGAGAGAAAATGAAATGTGTTCCCTATGCTTCAGCCATAGGCTCTATCAGGTATGCAATGCTGTGTACCAGACCTGATGTGTGCCTTGCTATAAGTTTAGCAGGGAGGTACCAAAGTAATCCAGGAGTGGATCACTGGACAGTGGTCAAGAACATCCTGAAATACCTGAAAAGGACTAAGGATATGTTTCTCGTATATGAAGGTGACAAAGAGCTCGTCGTAAACGGTTACGTCGATGCAAGCTTTGACACTAATCCGGATGACTCTAAGTCACAAACCAGATACGTGTTTTTACTAAATGGTGGAGCTGTCAGTTGGTGCAGTTCCAAGCAGAGCGTCGTGGCGGGATCTACGTGTGAAGCGGAATACATAGCTGCTTCAGAAGCAGCAAATGAAGGAGTCTGGATGAAGTTGTTCATATCCGATCTAGGTGTCATACCTAGTGCATCGGGTCCAATGAAAATCTTTTGTGACAATACTGGAGCAATTGCCTTGGCAAAGGAATCCAGATTTCACAAGAGAACCAAGCACATCAAGATACGCTTCAATTCCATCGGCGATCAAGTCAAGGAGGGAGACATAGAGATTTGCAAGATACATACGGATCTGAATGTTGCAGACCTGTTGACTCCATGGGTGTTAGAATCATTACAATGTAATCTAGATTATTGACTCTAGTGCAAGTGGGAGACTGAAGGAAATATGCCCTAGAGGCAATAATAAAGTTGTTATTTATATTTCCTTATATCATGATAAATGTTTATTATTCATGCTAGAATTGTATTAACCGGATACTTAGTACATGTGTGAATACATAGACAAACAGAGTGTCACTAGTTTGCCTCTACTTGACTAGCTCGTTGAACCAATGATGGTTATGTTTCCTAACCATAGACATGAGTTGTCATTTGATTAATAGGATCACATCATTAGAGAATGATGTGATTGACTTGACCCATCCATTATCTTAGCACGGTGATCGTTTAGTTTGTTGCTATTGCTTTCTCCATAACTATACATGTTCCTATGACTATGAGATCATGCAACTCCCAAATACCGGAGGAACACTTTGTGTGCTACCAAACGTCACAACGTAACTGGGTGATTATAAAGGTGCTCTACAGGTGTCTCTGATGGTATTTGTTGAGTTGGCATGGATCAAGATTAGGATTTGTCACTTCGATTGTCGGAGAGGTATCTCTGGGCCCTCTCGGTAATGTACATCACAATAAGCCTTGCAAGCAATGTAGCTAATGAGTTAGTTACAGGATGTAGCATTACGGGACGAGTAAAGAGACTTGCTGGTAATGAGATTGAACTAGGTATTGAGATACCGACGATCGAATCTCGGGAAAGTAACATACCGATGACAAAGGAAACAACGTATACCGTTATGCGGTTTGACCGATAAAGATCTTCATAGAATATGTAGGAACCAATATGAGCATCCAGGTTCCGCTATTGGTTATTGACCAGAAATGAGTCTTGGTCATGTCTACATAGTTCTCGAACCCGTAGGGTCCGCACGCTTAACGTTCGGTGATGATCGATATTATGAGTTTATGTGTTTTGATGTATCGAAGGTAGTTCGGAGTCCCGAATTTGATCACGGACATGACGAGGAGTCTCGTAATGGTCGATACATAAAGATTGATATATTGGAAGCCTATGTTTGGACATTAGAATGGTTCCGAGTGGTTCGGGCATTTTTCCGGAGTATCGGGAGGTTACCGAAACCCCCCGGGGAGTATATGGGCCATATTGGGCCTTAGTGGAATAGAGTAGAGGGAAAGGAAAAGAGGGAGGCGCGCCCCCAAGCCCAATACGAATTGGGAGGGGGGCCGGCCCCCCTTTCCTTCCTCCCTCTCTCCTCCTTCCTTCCTCTCCTACAATCCTACTCCTACTTGGAAGGGGGGAATCCTACTCCCGGAGGGAGTAGGACTCTCCTAGGGCGCACCATAGAGAGGGCCGACCCTCCCCCTCCTCCACTCCTTTATATACGGGGGAGGGGGAACCCCATGGACACACAAGTTGATCATTCATCTTTTAGCCGTGTGCGGTGCCCCCTTCCACCATAATCCACCTCGGTTATATCGTAGCGGTGCTTAGGCGAAGCCCTGTTCCGGTAGTATCATCATCACCGTCATCACGCCGTCGTGCTGACGAAACTCTCCCTCGAAGCCCTACTAGATCGTGAGTTCACGGGACGTCACCGAGCTGAACGTGTGCAGATCGCGGAGGTGTCGTACGTTCGGTACAAGGGATCGGTCGATCGTGAAGACGTACGACTACATCAACCGTGTTGTCATAACGCTTCCGCTTACGGTCTACGAGGGTATGTGGAAGACACTCTTCCCTCTTGTTGCTATGCATCACCATGATCTTGCGTGTGTGTAGGAATTTTTTTGAAATTACCGCGTTCCCCAACAAAACCAAACTGATAATTCAAAGAGACTTGCAAAGATAACCAATCATACATAAAAGATTTCAGAGAAGAATCAAATATTGTTCATAGATAAACTTGATCATAAACCCACAATTCATCGGATCTCGACAAACACACCGCAAAAGAGTTACATCAAATAGATCTCCAAGAAGATCGAGGAGAACATTGTATTGAGATCCAAAGAGAGAGAAGAAGCCATATAGCTAATAACTATGGACCCGAAGGTTTGAGGTAAACTACTCACACATCATCGGAGAGGCTATGGTGTTGATGTAGAATCCCTCCATGATCAATGCCCCCTCCGGCGGAGCTCCGGAAAAGGCCCCAAGATGGGATCTCTTGGGCATAGAAGGTTGTGGTGGTGGAAATAGGGTTTCGTGGTGCTCCTGGATGTTTTCGGTGTATATGGATATATATAGGAGGAAGAAGTAGATCGGTGGAGCCACGAGGGGCCCACGAGGGTGGAGGGCGCACCTATGGGGGTAGGCGTGCCCCTGCCTCGTGGCCTCCTCGTTGATTTCTTGACGTCCACTCCAAGTCCCTTGGATCACGTTTGTTCCAAAAATAACTCTCCCGAAGGTTTCATTCCGTTTGGATTCCGTTTGATATTCCTTTTCTGCGAAACACTGAAATAGGCAAAAAACATCAATTTGCACTGAGCCTTGGGTTAGTAGGTTAGTCCCAAAAATAATATAAAAGTGTATAAATAAGCCCATTAACATCCAAAACAGGTAATATAATAGCATGGAACAATCAAAAATTATAGATACGTTGGAGACGTATCACAGCCGTGGTCTTCGCTTTCAAAGGGAAGGTTTTCTGGGCCGACATCCTGCATGGTGCCATTGTCTGCGACATGATCTCCGCCGGTACCAGGGACGATGACCACGTGGAGCTGGACTTCATCCATCTCTCCCTGAGGAGTGCCAAGGGCGTGACTTCTGGAACAGTTGCCCCAACCCCAAGGAGCATCACACCATGGGCCCAGTTAGGGACTCCATAAAGTTCATCTCCATCGTCACTGCCGACGGTGAGACCCCCCGTGACAACACACGCCCTACCAACGTCGTGCTGCGGAGATGGACTCTGGTGCCGGATCTTCGCTTTTGGACGAGAGACGACGACATGGAGCTGCCCTTGACGTTGCTCCTGGAATCGGAGGCCTACAAGCGCCAGGGGCTACCGCTTGCAGTGCTGCAGCACCCATATCTGAAGCCTAACCAGGAGGGTGTCATCTACCTCTCGCTGGGAGATTACTACGTCGACAAGAGAAGAAGGCCACAACTATGCATGAAGGTCGAGTATCTAATCAGCATCGACATGCGCAAGAAGTCTCTCCTGTCCCACAGCCACATCAAAGATGGATTCGCACTGCCGAAAGGAAAAATGAATCATCTGCTATAAATGGTACTTTGAATCTGAATTTATTACTATTTACTACTCCTATATGATGTTATTTAAGCACATCCTATTAGTGTATTTGGAAACCAACGGATGATTCTAGTTATACTAGTATTCATATATAGCTCATCTTTTAAGTATTTCGCAACCAAGTGATAATTCTAGTCTAGTTAGCAGAATTGTCAATCATTTGCGGCCCATGGGTAGAGGACTGTATAAGACTTGATCTGGAGGTCTTTGAGGGTAACACAAGTTCATGTCCTTCATCCTCCCCTTTGTCTCTCCTCCCAAGGGAAAAGGCGGCTAGGTTTTCGCCTCTCGGTGGCGGCGCGCCGACTTGCCTTGTCTCTTGTGGTCTTAGGGCCATAGGGGCGCGCGCATTCCAACCCTTGTCAGCGAGAGGACTTCATTTTTAGATGTTTCTTAAAGTTTTGTTAGGTTTGTGGACGGTGGCGGCACCCTGATGATGGAATAAAATTCTCCCCTCCTAGCCCCTGTCCTGATAGTGCTTTTAGCATCGTCGAAGGGTGTGTGAAGGTGCGTCTCCCGTGGATCTCGTAAGATTCAGTCAGTGGTTGCTACCTCTTGAGCACTGCGTTGGTTTTTCCTTGAAGAGGAAAGGGTGGTGCAGCAAAGTAGCGTAAGTATTTCCCTCAGTTTTTGAGAACCAAGGTATCAATCCATTAGGAGACTACACGCAAGTCCCTCGTACCTACACAAACAAATAAGAACCTCGCAACCAACGCGATAAAGGGGTTGTCAATCCCTTCACGGCCACTTACGAGAGTGAGATCTGATAGAGATAATAAGATAAATATTTTTGGTATTTTTATGATATAGATTAAAAGTAAAGATTGCAAAATAAATAGACTGGAAACTTATATGATAAAAGATAGACCCGGGGGCCCTAGGTTTCACTAGTGGCTTCTCTCAAGATAGCATAAGTATTACGGTGGGTGAACAAATTACTATCGAGCAATTGATAGAAAAGTGAATAATTATGAGAATATCTAGGCATGATCATGTATATAGGCATCACGTCCGCGACAAGTAGACCGAAACGATTCTGCATCTACTACTATTACTCCACACATTGACCGCTATCCAGCATGCATCTAGAGTATTAAGTTCCTAAGAACAGAGTAATGCATTAGGCAAGATGACATGATGTAGAAGGATAAACTCAAGCAATATGATATAAACCCCATCTTTTTATCCTCGATGGCAACAATACAATACGTGCCTTGCTGCCCCTGCTGTCACTGGGAAAGGACACCGCAAGATTGAACCCAAAGCTAAGCACTTCTCCCATTGCAAGAAAGATCAATCTAGTAGGCCAAACCAAACTGATAATTCGAGAGACTTGCAAAGATAACCAATCATACATAAAAGATTTCAGAGAAGAATCAAATATTGTTCATAGATAAACTTGATCATAAACCCACAATTCATCGGATCTCGACAAACACACCGCAAAAAGAGTTACATCAAATAGATCTCCAAGAAGATCAAGGAGAACATTGTATTGAGATCCAAATAGAGATAAGAAGTCATCTAGCTAATAACTATGGACCCGAAGGTCTGTGGTATACTACTCACACATCATCGGAGAGGCTATGGTGTTGATGTAGAAGCCCTCCGTGATCGATCCCCCCTCCGGCGGAGCTCCGAAAAAGGCCCCAAGATGGGATCTCTTGGGTACAGAAGGTTGCGGCGGTGGAAATAGGGTTTCATGGTGCTCCTGGATGTTTTTTGGGTATATGGATATATATAGGAGGAAGAAGTAGGTCGGTGGAGCTACGAGGGGCCCATGAGGGTGGGGGCGCGCCAGGGGGGCAGGCGCGCCTCCCTGCCTCGTGGCCTCCTTGTTGATTTCTTGACGTCTACTCCAAGTCCCTTGGATCACGTTTGTTCCAAAAATAACTCTTCCAAAGGTTTCATTCTGTTTGATATTCCTTTTCTGCGAAACACTGAAATAGGCAAAACCAACAATTTGCACTGGGCTTGGGTTAGTAGGTTAGTCCCAAAAATAATATAAAAGTGTATAAATAAGCCAATTAACATCCAAAACAGATAATATAATAGCATGGAACAATCAAAAAATATAGATACATTGGAGATGTATCAATGGTTATCTTTGGTGGATCTGCTTGGAGCCGGTCTTCGTTAGCATGTCTTCGATTTGGATCCTTCCGATCTACGCTTCTCTTCACCAGTGACGATTGTTGTTCTGGTGTGCTAGTTCTATGGGGCCTTAGCACAACGACTTCCTAATTATCTACTACAACAAGTTTTTCCCGGCTTCGGTGAGGGAGTGGCGATAACGGTGGCGCGCCTTCGGATCGTCTCAGTGGTTGTAGTCATCGCTAAATAGTCTACTGATGGCCTGCAGATGCACAAGGTTTACATGTAGCTTTTTCAAAGTAAGAGTATCGATCTCACAGGAAGCACATGAATCAACCTTTTGTCTCTTATAGGGTTTAGGTAGCAATGCCTGCAAGTGAAGTGAAATCCAAAGCAATAGTAGTATGGGTGAAAGTGATGTAGCGAACAAAGAAGTAAAGTACTGAAAAAAATAAAGTAACAAGAGACGTGAATGATTTTTTTTTTGAAATTGATAGGACTAAGGTGTTCCCAAGGAGTCAGGATTCTCCACTAGGGTGCGTCTAATACTAGTGCCTACGCATAATACTATGTTGGATTCCCGAGCCACTTTATATGTTTTTATTTATGGATGGAGCCGGTACAAATACATGCATACGTGCAGCAACTCGTATCACATACGCCAACACCATTCTTCCTCACTCCGGTTACCAAATGGTGATTAAGGGAAAAAGGTCCCTGTGGACGCGGCCTAAAAGCGGACTCCGTTTACCCCATGCTGCAACGATCCAGGACGAGGAAAGATAGGCCTTGTCACGTACCTACCTTTGCAACCAGCCGGTTCACCAGCAGTAATAACCTTACACCCAAAATTGGCATGTGTTGGATGGTCGACTTCACCCAACATTAAGAAGACTAGTAACATAAATATACAAAGAGGATATCAAATCGTAGTATCAAATGATCTATTACATATTAGGGTTACTCCATATCCCTAAGAACTAAGGAAATTACTTGCACATCAAGAGCACAAACGAGATGAGATGAATTATGATGAGCATGGTGATCTCACACGAGTAACACAAGATTGAATCCACTCTAACTATTGTATTACAAATGGATGGGATTGAGATGATGATGATAGTGGTGATGATGATGATGCCCTCTTGACGTAGTGTTGTGGCGGCGAAGTCCTTGGATTGATTCCCCCTCCGGATGCCCTTCGGAGGCTAGGGTTATGCCTTCTGGATGTGTTTTAGGCCGCTTCGTGTGTTTGATCCCCGATCCGGCTTCACGAGGTGGAAGTAGTGGACAAGGAGGCGGCGTCGGTGCGCCATGCGACCACGCATACACGCGTGCGCTCATATGCTAGGGTGTCTTTTGCTCTGCTTCCGCCGCATGGTCTACTTCTTTCTCCCTTTGCTTCATTCTTCTTATGGTAATATAGCATCACATTGAATAACGTCATTCCACCATAATTTCTTGGGATTCCTTCCATATAATATTATTTACTCCAAAAGACTTTGTCTAAGGAAAATGACAAAAAGCAATGCGCGGACGCAGTAAAATTCATCAAAGCCTAATGTGTAGGCAGAGGATATGTATCAAAATTATCATAAATTTTGGACTTGTCAACTCCCCCAAGCGTAGAGGTTTGCTCGTCTCCAAAAAAAATCGTAGCTTGTAAGAAAGAGGTCATCTTGGTTATGAGATGTGGATAAAGAAAATGAATGAGTCCATCTAATGATTAAAGAATTCATATTGTATAAACAATCAAACTGTGAACTATCGTATCTCCGTCTTAATTAGATAATCATGAAGGCTTCCACACCTTACTATCTATCCGTTAGTGTTTCAACTCTATGTGATAATTGACCCATTTTTCAGACGAGCAAGTTACACCGGCCTTTTAGTTTTATTTTTCTTCCTCTTATTTTTCAAAGAGCCAGGCCTATACCCATGTCACTTCGAATTGCTTTTCTTTAGGAGTGACATGAAAAGATAGGCATGGTTCTTTACACCAAGATAGGCATGGTTTCATAAGCATTTGAATTAGTTCAGAAAAGTTCTTACCGAAGAAGTAACTTGCTTGTTATGATTTCACTTGGGTCACTAGACATATGACTTCATCAAGTATTTATTAGAAAAACTGAAATATGGGTGATCTATCTCATATACTTGTTAACCTCTTCTATCCGATCAATACTCAAGATGTGTAAGACTTATAATCATCTCTGTCAAGCGTTAATACTTAGCACACAGTTGAATCTAATATCCAACACAATTTCAGGAATACAATAATAGAACATTCATCAAAACATCCATGACTCGTCGGATATAAAATTCTTTCCTCAATCAAAAGGAAGCATGATTGTCTACTTTTGTTCATACGAACTAAAAACTTTTAAATGAAAATTAACTATAGAAAAATGATAAGGGATATAAAGGGCCTCAAAATCCCCCCAGGCTTTTTTTTGAGTTAAAAAAAACTTTATTCATTATAAATAACCCCTTTTTATTGGTACCGGTGTTCTCTTCGGGCGGAAGTAGAGTGACGCCGGTGAGCGTGTCGATGAGAAGCTTGTTGGATCACTTCTAGTCCGCAATGCGAGACCTATATGTGCGCAGTGCCTCGTCTTGGTTGACAATGATTCTCAGGCTGGTATTCAACGCATCCATAGTCTTTGTAGCGAGTGCCACCTCCATCTCCCTGATTTGGCGATGGTAGTCATCTTGGCTATCTCCGCATGAGGGCATCAAGCAACTGGTGTGCTGGTCGGACCAGCCTGCAGTCTCTTTACCTTATATATTTTCACATGTCTTAGATCGTGCTAATACTAGGCACTTCTAAGTTACCAATTTTCATTCAGTTTAATTGGTCGAATTGGAACTATGTGTTATTCCTAAATGGTGATAACTAAATGCATTGTTTTTCTTTACCGAAGACTGATCTTTTACATTTATAGTACAAGATGCTTATGGAACATAATTTTCAATCTGATACTTATCCGCATTGCCAAGAATTTTTAATCCATGCCAAGATAGGTTGATATCTTTAAAGCCACGATTTCCATTTTTTCATACAACACCGAGATGTTTGTGTGTAATGTTTTTCTTCCATAGAGATATTTGTTCTCCCTCCTACATGCTCTATGTAGTCTCCATGTTGTAACAAAAAACACTATGCTTTATTCTTGCAATGAAATGTCCTGTTGTATGATTGAAACTCAAAGCATATAAGCTCTTTCAGATAATCCAACCGTATGCATGTGAAAACAAGTATTTTGATGCCTCTTGTGCGTTACATGTGCTTGGCAGGATTCTATTTGTACCAGATCATATCTATTCCGTGAGATAATTTGTGTGCGGGTACAAATGAATGATTGTCGTATTTCGTCCTGTGTGTCATCTTTTGTGGATCTTTGCATGCATAACTCAAACTATTGCAAAAGTGCCAGATGTCCTGAGCCTATTTTATAAAATGATCTGGAGTATATTTTCTTTTATCGAAAAGTGTGGAGCATAAAAAATACTCCCGCTGTTCCTAAGAGCATCTCCAGCCATTGGCCCCCAGGGGGCTTGAAAAATCGCCGCCTGGGGGCGAACCGGCGCTAAAATCGGCTTGGGGGCGATTGGGTTCCCAGCCGCCGCCCCCCAGGTCGCCCCCAGGCGCCGACATTGTCCCACTTTTGGTGCTAATTTGCCCGCTTTTCAGCCCACTTTCGGCGCAAAATCGGGCCGCTATCGTTGCAAGTCGGCCCATATTCGTCGTGCTTCGGCGCAAATTCAACAGAAGTTATTTTTTATCACATAGTTCATCAAAGAAAATCAATATAAACCAAATAGTTCAACAACAAATAGTTCAATACAAATTATATAGTTCAACAAATAAAAACTCATATTTCATCACACGTCGAGCTAGGCGTTGCCCTTGAGCCTCCATAGGTGCCCCACCATATCATGCTACAGTTGTTGATGCACCTGTGGGTCTCAGATCTCCTGACGCATATTGAGGAAAGCAATTCAGGTTGCCGATAGCTGGTGATCAACTTGGGCAAGAGGACCCTACCTGTAATATGGTTCAGTGTCAAACACTGGCTCTTCCTGCTCGCTCTGAATGATCATGTTGTGCAAGATGACACAGAAAGTCATGACCTCCCACATTTGATCTTTCGACCAAGTCTGAGCGGGGTACCGAACAACAACCAATCGAGATTGAAGCACACCAAACGACCGCTCGACATCCTTCCTACAAGCCTCCTGAACCTTCATAAAGTGGGAGTTCCTGCCTCCTGGCACAGGGTTTGAGATAGTCTTCACAAATGTAGACCATCTCGGATAGATGCCATCTGCTAGGTAGTATCCCTTGTTGTAGTGCCTCCCGTTGATCTCGAAGTTCACCGGAGGAGAATGACCTTCAACAAGCTTGGCAAAGACAGGGGAGCACTGCAATACGTTGATGTCATTGTGAGTTCCTGGCATACCAAAGAAGGAGTGTCAAATCCAGAGGTCATGTGTGGCCACTGCCTCAAGTACCACATTGCAACCGCCTTTGGCGCCTTTGTACATCCCCTGCCAAGCAAATGGACTGTTTTTCCATTTCCAATGCATGTAGTCGATGCTTCCAAGCATCCCAGGAAATCCTCTTGCTGCATTATGTGATAGGATCCGAACAGTGTCTTCAGCATTGGATGATCGCAAGTATTGTGGTCCAAACACTACCACCACTGCCCTGCAGAACTTGTAGAAACACTCAATGGTCGTGGACTCGGCCATGCACCCATAGTCGTCGAGTGAATCACCGGGAGCTCCATATGCAAGCATCCTCATAGCTGTTGTGCACTTCTGGATTGAGGTGAATCCAAGTTTGTCGGTGCAATCCTTCTTGCACTTGAAGTAGTTGTCGAACTCCCAGATGGAATTCACAATCTTGAGAAAAAGCTTTCGGCTCATCCGATAACGGTGCAAAAAATACTTTGTCCCCGTGTAGTGGAGCGTCGGCGAAGTAGTCAGAGTAGAGCATGCAATAGCCTTCCAGTCGATGTCGGTTCTTTGCTCTCATCCGCCCCGGCGCCGAGTCACCTCACCGCGGCTTTGCATTGCTCACTAGAAGGCCGGCCAGGGCAGCGAGGACCATGAGATGCTCTTCGTCCTGAACATCGGCATCGACTTCCTCCTCCAGCAGCACCGCAAGCGCCTCCTTGTCGTCTGAGTCCATCGCCGAGCAGACAAATCACCGAACACCTGGCGCGTGTGGCGAGCACAGCCGCCGGTATCCCGCCCTGCATGGCCGGAGCACCGGAAAACTCGCCCAGAAAGGTGGTGGAGAAGTTGTCGCGGCGAAATCCTCTCTCTTTTTCCGGCGGGGAATGGCCTATCTAGCAGTGTTGGGCGGCGCCGGGATCGGCAAGGCGGCGGGAGGACGTGCGCGGGAGGGGGGGAGGGAGGGAGGGGGCGAATCTGGACGTGCTAGCTGACTTTTTGCCTGACAGTGTGAGCCAGACATGGTTTTTCCCTTCTGCCGGAGCCCCCAAGCGCCCCCTAGTGCGCTGGGTTCGACCTGGGATCGCCGGGCCCAAAAACGGGCTGAGCCGGCGGATTTCAGCATCTTGGGGGGGCGACTGGAGTTTTTTTCGGCGCCGGCATGAAAAAAGTGGCCTGGAAGGGCCTCTTGGGGGCGCGACAGGAGATGCTCTAAATGTAAGTCTTTTTAGAGATTTCAATGCAGACTGCATACGGAGAAAAGTGAGTGAATCTACACTCTAAAATATGTCTATATACATTCGTATGTAGTCTTTATTGAAATATCTAAAAAGACCTATATTTGGGAACGGAGGGAGTACAACTTATGCAAATCAGCAAGGGTTAAAACAATATTATGTTTATTGGGTCACATAGCTAGGTGTAATATAAGGAAACTCAGGTGTTTCATGTTTGCCCTACCTGTTGCAGTATATAGAGTTACTTCTCCACTTGGGACTGCATTCAGATATTTCTTATCCTATATCTCCAAATTTGTGCTTTCTATCAATATTTTGCTCTATTATAACTCATTCACTTTTACCAATATTGTCTATTTTTGGGGCAATACTGTCTATGTTAGCTTCATTGCTCATGCAAAATTAAAATAAAATAATGTACCTTTTTTCGGTGGGAATATGCAAAAATAAAAATGAAGGGTGATGTATCAGATCGCACAGCTACTTCCAAATGCCCGCACTCAACATTGTTGCCATTTTTCTTGCTATCTTTTTTTTCTCGAATATTCATGAATGTGCATATCATATACTCCCTCCGTTCCAAGTTTTGAACTAAAACCATGACGAGTAACTTGGAATGTAGGAAGTACGTATTAAAGAAGAAAGGCAAAGAATGCTGCCATCATTTTTCTTGCTACCTACATAGCCATCTAATTGGCTAAATGTTTTTACTAATACTTTTGTTTTTTTTGCTATCTTGCATTTTAGTACTGTACTCTCCCTACGAGCTTGGACCGACTGCTCTTCCTAAAACAACAACAACAACAACCGCTCTTCCTCTTTGTTCTGTAGTATACTTATACAATACGTGTCCATCGGCAGGCGTGTGATGAGAGCTCTTTCTTTCTTTTTTTTGAACGGACCAGCTGCTGGCTGGCATATATTGAAATAAGCAGGCGGGAAAACATTGAAAGGTGGTGTTTGATCGAGCGATCAAGGAGAGAAGAAGAAGAAACTGAAAAGAAAACACAAATAGCCCTTGGCTACGCTGGTAGAAAATCTCTCAGGGGGGGGGGGTCCCAGAAAGGGTGCTCTAGGTGTGTCGCTCCTGCTTGGCGCCATAGCTCGACGGTTCTTGTGATGCTCGCTAGTGTTTCTGTATGATTTGCTATCTTATGCCTGAAAGTGCATTCGTTGCGCTGCTGCCAAATGTTTCCCAGTAGCAGAATGATCATTGTCTTGATGCCCTTCTTGTGTTCATGTGCGGCTTTGCTGATCATCTCTGCAATGATCTCCACGGCCTTGTTCTTGTGCTGCCAAACTGTGGGGTGCAGGGAGGTGCATCCGCGTCGTCGAGCAGTTTTTTCCCAGATTGCTAATGAGAAGGGGCACTGCCAAAACAAATGGTGCGAGGTTTCCAAGTTTCTGAGGCAGAATTGGCAGAAATACTCATTTGGCCATCCTCTTCTCTGTAGCCGGTCGTTACACCAAAGCCTGTTTTTGATGAGTAGCCAGACCATAAACTTGAGCCGTGCCGGTGCCCATGCTTGCCAAGGCATCTTTCTGAAACTGGTCTTGATCATTCCTTGGAATTGGCAGTATGCCGAACTGGTGGAGAAGGAACCCGAGGCCGTGTGCTTCCACTGAATGGTGTCTCACAGCTGCTCATTTAGACTTAGGTTTCTCGAGATGAGCCATCTGTTCAGACGGATCACTTCCGGCCAGAGATGTTGAGTGTTTCCATGGGCAAGGTCCAGGATCCAATTTTCATTGAGGATTGCTGCATGGACTGTCCTATTCTTTCTCCTTGAGTGCTTGTGGAGCTCGGGGAATTCCAATTTTAGTGCTCCTGCACCGGTCCAGGAGCTGTCCCAGAAGCTCGCCATCTTCCCATCTCCCAGTGTCACCGTTGTTGAAGCATTGAAAAGGTCTTTGTCTCCTTGGTCACATGGTAGCTGCATGCCAACCCAGGGTCTGTTGGGTGTGATCCAAGAGAACCAGAGCCACCTAAGCCCGAGTGCACGGCTGAATAGGTGCAGGTTTGAGATGCCGAGGCCACCGTTGTCGATCGGAGTGCACACCACCGGCCAGCTTACTTTGCACTTCCCGCCGCTGATCTCTTCATCTTGAGACCATAGGAAACATCGTCTGATCTTGTCCACTTCGGCCAGAATCTTCTTTGGCACCTTCAGAACAGTCAGGGCAAAGGTTGGTAGTGCACTCAACACGCTTCTGACAAGAACTCTCCTCCCTGCAATGGATAAGAGACGTCCTTTCCAGTCTGCCAGTCGAGCTCTGATTCTGTCCAAAATGAACTGCAGATGCACAATCCGTAGCCTGGAGATGGTGACTGGCAGCCCAAGGTAGCGCAGGGGGAAGTGATCATGTTTTCCTCCAAAGTTCTGAAGCACCTGCTATAGGTCAATGTGGTCACATCTTATGGTAGTGACTGAAGATTTCAGCATATTCACTTTTAGTCCTGAAGCATGTCCGAAGTCGTGGATGATGTTCATGAGCGTATCAATCTCTTCTTTCATTGGGTTGGCAAAGATGATGGCGTCGTCTGCATAGAGGCTTGCCCGCGGCGATAGATCCCTGCCTGGTAGTGAGTCAAGCTCGCCTAGCTCCATGGCGCATTGGAGGAGCCGATGCAGAGGGTCTATGGAGTCCTGGATTAGGGGGTCTCCAGACAACCGGACTATATCCTTTGGCCGGACTGTTGGACTATGAAGATACAAGATTGAAGACTTCCTCCCATGTCCGGATGGGACTCTACTTGGCGTAGAAGGCAAGCTAGGCAATACGGATATGTATATCTCCTCCTTTGTAACCGACCTTGTGTAACCCTAGCCCCCTCCGGTGTCTATATAAACCGGAGGGTTTTAGTCCATAGGACAACATACAATCATACCATAGGCTAGCTTCTAGGGTTTAGCCTCTCCGATCTCGTGGTAGATCAACTCTTGTACTACTCATATTATAAAGAATAATCAAGCAGGACGTCAGGTTTTACCTCCATCAAGAGGGCCCGAACCTGGGTAAAACATCGTGTCCCCTGCCTCCTGTTACCATCCGCCTTAGACGCATAGTTCGGGACCCCCTACCCGAGATCCGCCGGTTTTGACACCGACATTGGTGCTTTCATTGAGAGTTCCTCTGTATCGCCGCCGTTAGGCTCGATGGATCCTTCGATCATCGATAGCGATACAATCCAGGGTGACACCTTTCACCCCGGACAGATCTTTGTATTCGGCGGCTTCGCACTGCGGGCCAACTCGCTTGGCCATCTGGAGCAGATCGAGAGTTACGCCCCTGGCCATCAGGTCAGGCTTGGAAGCTTAAACTACACGGCCGATATCCGCGGAGACTTGATCTTCGACGGATTCGAGCCCCTGCCTAGTGCGCCACGCGGTCACGATGAGCATGATTTAGCTCTGCCATCAGACAGTGTCCAGGAGATCGCGCCGACAACCGCTCCGACCCTCAATTCGGAACCAGTTGCGCCATCCATGGACGGGTGGATAGACCCCGCCACGGAGGCCGCATCCTCAGCGGCAATCGAGCCGAATATCGACCTTACCCTTCACGAGAGCCGTGATGCCACACAGCCGGATCCTTCCTCGGCCACGGATTCCGAACCGCCTGCGCCCGTGCCTATCGAATCCGACTGGGCGTCGATCATGGAGTTTACCTCCGCGGGTATATTTCAGCACTCGCCCTTCGGCGACATACTGAACACATTAAGGTCTCTCTCCTTGTCAGGAGAGTCCCGGCCGAACTATGTCCGGCAGGATTGGGGTGCGGATGACGAAGAAATTTGCCGCCCACCCACCACCCACTTAGTAGCCACTGTTGAAGATTTGACCGACATGCTCGACCTCGACTCCGAAGACATCGACGGTATGGACGACGATGCAGGAGACGAACAGGAACCACTGCCCACAGGGCACTGGACGCCCACTTCATCATATGATGCATACATGGTGAACACACCCAAAGAAAATGATGACGAGGAACGGAAGGATGCAACGAAGGGTTGTTCCGTCGAGAAGCAGTCAAAGCGGCGGCGTAAGCGCCGCTCCAAATCCCGCCTCGGCAGAAACAACGGTCATATAGACCCAGCGATGAGCAGGGTGAACCATCGCCCGACCAGGGCAACACGGAGAATCAAACCGAACAACCCGACTCCGTCGAAGATAACAGTCCGGATGACATCACACCGGACAGGCGCCCGGAGCAACAGAATGCCCATCAAAGGCTTGTTGCCACTGCGAGGAGTCTGAAAAAGCTGAAGCAAAGGCTCAGGGCTGCACAAGACACACTCAGAATCAGATGGAGTGAAGTACTCAACACTGCGGCGAAGTATGGCGGTAATCGTCACGCCAAGAGCTACCCGAAGCAAAAGTTGCTACCCGAATTCGACGAGGAGGCCTTAGATCCCCCGCAATTAGAAAACAAAATGGCCATCCGGTCGGATAGACGACTTCGTGGCCAATATAGAGTGGCAAGCGACGCCGCACATAAGCTAGTACGCAATCCACGCGAGGGCTCGCATCAAAAGGACGGCGCAACCAGATCCATATACGGGCCACGCAAGCGCGCTCCAGTATGCAATACAACACAAAAAACATCCGAACACCACGGTACACCCAAATACAGGGGTGCCACACACCCCCTATGTTTCACCGATGAGGTGCTGGACCATGAGTTTCCATAGGGATTCAAACCCGTAAACATAGAGGCGTACGACGGAACAACAGACCCTGGGGTCTGGATTGAGGACTATATCCTCCATATCCACATGGCTCGAGGAGACGATCTCCACGCCATCAAGTACTTACCCCTCAAGCTCAAAGGGCCAGCTCGGCACTGGCTTAAAAGCCTCCCCGAAAACTCCATTGGAAGCTGGGAAGAGCTCGAAGACGCCTTTCTGGCAAATTTTCAAGGGACTTATGTCCGATCACTGGATGCAGATGATTTAAGTCATATAACTCAACAGCCCGGAGAGTCAGCCCGAAAGCTTTGGAACATGTTCCTCACCAAGAAGAACCAAATAGTAGACTGTCCGGACGCTGAAGCCTTAGCAGCTTTCAAGCACAGCATTCGAGACGAATGGCTCGCCAGACACCTCGGCCAAGAAAAGCCGAGAACAATGGCAACATTAACAAGCCTCATGACCAGCTTTTGCGCGGGCGAGGACATCTAGTTAGCCCGATGCGGCACCAGCAACCCAAGTACATCCGAAGTCAGGGACAAAAATGAGAAATCACGATGCAGCAAAAACAAGCGCCGGAATAAAGAAGACAGCCCAAAGAGCACGACGGTAAACACCGGATTCAGAAGCTCCCGGCCAGGTCAGCAAAAGCCGCCCTCCAAAGGCAACAGAGATGAACTGTCCAGCCTAAACACGATTCTAGACCAAATATGTCAGATACATAGTACCCCCGACAAACCTGCAAATCATACCCATAGAGAATGTTGGGTCTTCAAGCAGTCCGGCAAGCTCAACGCCGAACATAAGGGGCAGGATACACCAAGCGAAGACGAGGACGAGCCTCGCAAGCAAAGCATTGGGGAACAGAAGAAATTCCCACCAGAAGTCAAAACAATCAACGTGTTACACGTAATAAAGGGGAGAAACAACGCGGCACTCCCAGAGACATATACCCCAGGGCCTATCATGGCGGAATCCTGCCACTGGTCGTCCCAACCGATCACTTTTGACCATCGGGATTAGTCAACAAGTGTCTGACATGCAGGATGGGCTGCCTTGGTACTAGACCCAGTAATCGACGGATACCACTTCACACGAGTTCTGATGGACGTCAGCAACAGTTTAAACCTGATATATCAGGACACAGTATGCAACATGGGGATAGACCCAACGAAAATTAGCCATAGCAATACTACCTTTAAAGGAGTAACGCCAGGCCCAGAAGCCCATTACACGGGCTCCCTGCTACTAGAGGTTATATTCGGCTTTCCCGATAACTTCTGCAGCGAAAAGCTAACCTTCCACATTGCTCCGTTCCAAAGTGGCTATCAAGCGCTATCGGGCGCGAAGCTTTCGCTTGCTTTAACGCAATTCCGCATTACGCTTCTCTTATGATTAAGATGCCCGGTCCACGCGGCATCATTACGGTAAATGCAAACATTGAGCATTCCTTGCACGGGAAGACCGTGCGGCTGCCTTGGCAGCCGCACACTAAACGGCCTCACCAACTGAAGCATCTGACAGGTCGCTAAAACCACGGACGTGGTTAGACGAGTCCGGCGCAGTTATATGTAATTGATACAGGTTTGATGGCTATACCCTTATTACAATACAAGGGGCTAAACGCGCATAAACAAGTGGCAATTAGGCTAAACTTTACTCATCTTGAACTGTACATATTTTCTTTAGTACAACCTACCTTTTTGCACAACAAACTTTTCAACTAAGTTCCTCTCTTTTACAGATGACCATCGTGCTACACCCGTCCAGGATACGGCACAACGGAGACACAGGCGCAGACGTGTAGTAGGGACTCGTTCCAAGGATTCTTTTTAGATTAAGACCCTGCGTAAACCTTTTTTACTGTCTCTTGTTGATACACATCCCTCAGATTCTCAGTACAATTGAGAAGGATGCTGACGTATTGGCATGTGGCCACGTCAGAATATTGCACGTACCTGGACACCAGGGGCTTATTACAAAGGGCACTGTTTAGGCCCGGTTTACACCATAAAGACCAAATACCTTAGGGAGTGTTCGGCGTCGCGAGTTTGGCCTTATATGCATCAGCTCCGAATCATGTCTTTGGTCAAATGTTGGGTTTGCCCGGCTCCTGTGTTTTGCTACCTTACGTTCCACTCTATCGGCTAAGGCGACACCAGGAGAACTACTGCGATTGTGCCTTGGTTCATCCGGCCGAGCACCTCAGTAGAGAAAGCCGAAAACTGACTGTCATGATATAGCGTGAGACTGGTCAACCACTCGATGACCTATTGGAATCTTCGGGATTCCTCCGCCTTAACGAAGGGCCGTTTCCCGGCCAGACATGTACGCACCCCGAATTCGGATGAGTGCGGAGCCACCAGGGGCTATATAGTAGCCCCACCGTCAAACTCCTCTGGCTAAGTGAAAGTTTTAAAGCATTATAGTCCGGTTGCCTAGTTCGCTGCGCTATCACCTCCTTAATGGACCAAGACGTTGGATCAAGTGTGAACATGCGTCTTCTGCGAACACCCCCGCATTCTATGCGTGGGGGCTGAAGCCGACGACTGCAATCTTTCAGGTTATATACATATATACACAAACGGCCGCACAGGAGGCATCATAATACTTTTGGGCAAAAGTATAAATACAGCCTTGATAAACTTAATAAAACATTGTTTTTACAATGGGAATACATGTCATTCAAACATAATATTCTTCGAGCACTGGGCCTCTATCGAACGAGTGCCTTCAAGAACTTCTTCAAAATAGTGCTCGGCGGCAACTCGGCCTATGGCCGAACCCTGCGCCGCGACAGTGGTGGCATCCATCTCCGCCCAGTACGTTTTGACACGGGCAAGGGCCATCCGCGAGCCTTCTATGCACGCCGACCTCTTCATCGCATTAATGCGCGTCACTGCACCAAGGAACTGTTGCACCAAAATAAAATAGCTGCTCGGCTTTGGCCTTTTCGGCCACAAATGATCCACAACAGACCTCATGGCGAGTCCGGACCATCTATTCAGCTCGGCCCATTCGGCAAGCCGATCAGTCAATGGAAGCGGACGCTTTGGAACATTAAATTGTGACCAGAATAGTTTGTCCACTTCACGATCTGTTTGATCTCGGAAGTATTCAGCCGCATCGACAGCACTCGCCGCCAAGTCCAGATATGCATCCGCCGAACTCCACAGCCGGTCTAGAGGGGCATACTGAGGATCTCCAGATATCCCCGGCTTGACGCAGCTCCTCCTTCGCTCTCATCGTAGAGCGGGTGTCTTTGGTCGCCATCGTGGCCTTTTCCAGGTCCGTCGCCTTCGCCCAGTTTTCTTCTTCAAGAAGCTGGCAACGGTCGGTCGCCTTCGCCCAGTTTTCTTCTTCAAGAAGCTGGCAACGGTCGGCAGTGTCTTTTAACTTTACGGCCATCTCGGCCATTTTTTCTTTGCTCTCGCAATGCGCGGCCTTTTCGGCTCTTAACTCTTTGGCTGCCTTTAAAGCGGCCACATTACTACTCCTGGCTTGCTCCTTGGCTTGGGCAAGCTCCGCCCGAAGGGCCTCCACGGTGGCAGCTCCATCTGCAGTCCCAACATATTAAAGATACTGGCATCATGCTGCTCTCATTATGTGACGATCACTAGAAAAATCACTCACCATGTGCCTCGTCAAGCCGCTTGTTGACAAGCACAATGTCGACATCTGCCGCATCCAGTTGCCGCTTTAGTCCGGCAAACCCATCAGTCCGGCTAGCCACCGGAGCTTCAACCACCTGCACATAAAGGCGGTTTGGTTATTACCTGGGACTATGATCCTCTGTTTGCCGCCGTTCTCGACGACAACCAGAGTCTCAGGGGCTACTATCTACACAGGGCACACCTTAAAATGTGTGGTACTGTCAAAAATGTACATCATTTCATGTACCTCAAAACCCGTCAGTAGACTGATAAAAGCTTCATGCAACCCGCTTTCGGCGGACGAAATCCTTTCAACCACCGTACCCATCAACTTACGGTGCTCTTCTGAGATAGTCGCTCGCTCTAGCAGATCCCTCAGTACGTCCGACCGCATACCAGACGGTGCCGGACTCTTTCAGTTGCTCTCTTCAAGAGCCGGATACTGGGGACTTCGGGTGGCCATAGGATTATCTTCTGGCCTCGCCGGATCCAGAGAGACCCTCCGCAACGACACTTCAAGGTCGCCCGCTTCTTGAGTTGGGGAGTCCGGGGGAGGCGTTTCACTTTCCATCATCTCCGGGAGAAGATCCCCCGAAGACGAGCTCTGCTGAGAAGGGCTAAGATCCGAACTACAAGATAAATGCTTCAGTTATTTTCCTTAGAAGTAAGGTAGGATATCTTCACTATTAAGTACTTTTTGATTACTTACAGCTCGTTAGAGGGCTGATCCCCGCGCGGACATTGTGCGGCAAGAGCACCCTTCGGGGCAGGACCCTCTGGTGGAGATTTCTTCTCCTGTTTGGAAACCTTGGTTTCCGGATCTTCAGAGGTAGTCCTCTTCCTTCCCCGGGGCGAGAGAATGTCAGATTCTTCCCCTAGGTTGTCCTCCCTCACGGAGGTGCTCATTCCCTCGGTTGGAATAGGTAGCGGTGGAGGCCCGCTTTCGCCCTCTTCATTCCTCCCTTCATCTTCCTTTGAGGGCACCAGGCAAGGTGCTGGCTCGAGCATCTTTTCCAGCACCGGATTGTCCAAGCCTTCAGGAAGGGGGGCCGAACACCGGATCATCTTCACCTTTGTTATCCAGTCCTGGTCAAAGAGCGATTCTTCAGAATGATGTCATGATAAAGAAAAGGACAGTGTGTTCGGCCATGGGATTACTTACTTGGGCCGCAGTGCGGTTGCTGCTCAGGCCCACGTCCTCGGTAGTGTCCGGACACTCTATTTGGGGTCCGAAGAACGATTTGTACATCTCCTCGCGCGTCAGGCCGAGGAAATTCTGAATAGTGCGCGGTCCTTCCGGGTTGAATTCCCACATGCGGAGGGGCCGGCGTTTGCAAGGCTGGTCTTGACGAACCAGCATGACTTGCTGAGGGAGTCCTGGATTAGGGGGTCTCCGGACAGCCGGACTATCTCCATTGGCCGGACTGATAGACTAAGAAGATACAAGATTGAAGACTTCGTCTCGTGTCCGGATGGGACTCTACTTGGCGTGGAAGGCAAGCTAGGCAATACGTATATGGATATCTCCTCCTTTGTAACCGACCTTGTGTAACCCTAACCCTCTCCGGTGTCTATATAAACCGAAGGGTTTTAGTCCGTAGGACAACAATCACAACATACAATCATACCATAGGCTAGCTTCTAGGGTTTAGCCTCTCTGATCTCGTGGTAGATCTACTCTTGTACTACCCATATCATCAATATTAATCAAGCAGGACGTAGGGTTTTACCTCCATCAAGAGGGCCCGAACCTGGGTAAAACATTGTGTCCCCTGCCTCCTGTTACCATCCGGCCTAGACGCACAGTTCGGGACCCCCTACCCGAGATCCGCCGGTTTTGACACCGACATTGGTGCTTTCATTAAGAGTTCCTCTGTGTCATCGCCGTTAGGCTTGATGGCTCCTACAATCATCGACAGTGATGCGGTCCAGGGTGAGACTTTTCTCCCCGGACAGATCTTCGTATTCGGCGGCTTTGCACTGCGGGCTAATTCGATTGGCCATCTGGAGCAGATTGAAAGCTACGCCCCTGGCCATCAGGCTAGATTTGGAAGTTTGAACTACACGACCAACGTTCGCGGAGACTTGATCTTCGACGGATTTGAGCCACAGCCGGGCGCGTCGCACTGTCTCGATGGGTATGACCTAGCTCTGCCGCCAAACAGTACCCCAAAGGCCGCACCCGCATCAGCTCTGACCCTTAGCTCGGAGCCAACTGCGCCAATCGAGGACGGGTGGCTAGACACCGCCTCAGGGGCTGCAATCTTGACGGCGATCGAGCTAAACACCAGCATAATCCTCTGCGCAGCCTGTGACTCCCAGGTGCCGGACTCTTTTCCTGACTCCGAACCGCCCGCGCCCCTGCCAATCGAATCCGATTGGGCACCGATCATGGAATTCACCGCCGCGGATATCTTTCAGCACTCGCCCTTCGGCAACATTCTGAATTCACTAAGGTCTCTCTCTTTGTCAGGAGAACCCTGGCCGGATTATGGCCAACAGGATTGGGATGCGGACGACAAAGAAATTCGACGCCCACCCACCACCCACTTCATAGCCACTGTCGATGATTTAACCGACATGCTCGACTTCGACTCCGAAGACATCGACGGTATGAACGACGATGTAGGAGACGAAAATGAACCAGCACCTATAGGGCACTGGAAAGCCACCTCGTCATATGACATATACATGGTGGATACACCCAACGAAGGCAATGGCGACGGGATAGAGAAGGATGACCCCTCCAAGAAGCAACCCAAGCGCCGACGTCAGCGGTGCCGCTCTAAGTCCCGCCAAAGCAAAAGTGGTGATACCGGCACAGGAGATAATAATACTCCAGATAGTGCTGAAAACAACAACAATCCCCTCTAGCAAGATTTAGAGCAGGAGGATGAAGGAGCCAGCTCTCCTGAGAGAGCGGCGGATGGAGAGGAGGAGGATGACAATTACATCCCCCCCTTCGAAGACGAGGCAAGCCTCGGCGATGATGAATTCACCGTTCCAGAGGATCCTGTCGAACAAGAGCGCTTCAAGCGCCAGCTTATGGCCATGGCAAATAGCCTAAAGAAAAAGCAGCAGCAGCTTCAAGCTGATCAAGATCTGCTAGCTGACAAATGGACTGAAGTCCTCGCAGCCGAGGAATATAAACTCGAGCGCCCCTCCAAGAGTTACCCAAGGCGCAGGTTACTACCCCGACTGGAGGAAGAAGCGTATGATACGGCTGATCGGCCACCTTGTGGCCGCGATAGAGAGGCATTCCAGCCAAAAGCTCAGCCTCCACCCCAACGCCATTCAAATAAAAAGGCATGGGGAGATACGCCAGACCTGCGAGACATATTGGAGGACAAGGCAAAGCATTCAAGATCGATCTATGGATCACGAGGGCGCACCACTCCGCGAGACGACAAACGTCACACCGAATACAGTAAAAGCAAATCCGGCCGGGCCGAACACAGCGGGCAAGACCCATTCGAGCTGCGTCGAGATATAGCCCAATACAGAGGCTCCGCACACCCCTTATGCTTCACATGCGAAGTAATGGAACATCAATTCCCAGAAGGTTTCAAACCTGTAAACATTGAATCATACGACGGCACAACAGATCCCACAGTATGGATTGAGGACTTCCTCCTCCACATCCACATGGCCCGCGGTGATGACTTACACGCCATCAAATACCTCCCACTAAAGCTCAAAGGACCAGCGCAGCATTGGCTTAACAGCTTGCCAGCGGACTCCATTAGCTGTTGGGAAGATCTGGAAGCCGCATTCCTCGACAACTTTCAGGGCACCTATGTGCGACCACCAGACGCCGATGACTTGAGCCACATAATTCAGCAGCCAGAAGAGTCGGCCAGGCAATTCTGGACTCGATTCCTTACAAAGAAAAATCAAATCATCGACTGTCCAAATGCGGAGGCCTTAGCGGCTTTCAAGCACAACATCCGGGACGAGTGGCTAGCCCGGCACCTTGGTCAGGAAAAGTTGAAATCTATGGCAGCTCTCACGACGCTCATGACCTGCTTTTGTGCGGGAGAAGACAGCTGGCTGGCTCGCAGTAATAACATATCAAAGAACCATGGTACCTCAGATACCAAGGACGACAATAGCAGGTCACGTCGCAACAAGCATAAGCGCCGCATTAACAGCAAAAATACTGAGGATACGGCAGTCAATGCCAGATTCAAAGGCTCTAAACCCGGTCAGCGGAAAAAGCCATTCAAACAAAGTACGCCGGGTCCGTCCAGCTTGGACCGTATACTCGATCGCTCGTGTCAAATACACGACACTCCAGACAAGCCAGCCAATCACACCAACAGGGATTGTTGGGTGTTCAAGCATGCCGGCAAGTTAATTGCTGAAAACAAGGACAAGGGCTGCATAGCGATGACAAGGAGGAGCCCCGGCAGCCGCATACCGGAGGACAGAAGAGGTTTCCCCCGCAAGTGCGGACGGTGAACATGATATACGCAACCCACATCTCCAAGAGGGAGTGGAAGCGTGCGCTCAGGGACGTATATGCGTTGGAGCCAGTCGCCCCAAAGTTCAACCCCTGGTCCTCCTGTTCGATCACCTTCGATCGCAGGGACCACCCCACTACTATCCGTCATGGCGGATTCGCCGCACTGGTCCTAGACCCAATCATCGACGGATTTCACCTCACTCGAGTCCTTATGGACGGCGGCAGCAGCCTGAACCTGCTTTATCAGGACACAGTGCGCAAAATGGGTATGGACCCCTCAAGGATCAAACCCACAAAAACGACCTTTAAGGGCGTCATTCCAGGTGTAGGGGCCCATTGCACAGGCTCAGTTACACTGGAAGTGGTCTTCAGATCCCCGGATAATTTCCGAAGTGAAGAGTTAATCTTCGATATAGTCCCGTTCCGCAGTGGTTATCACGCGCTGCTCGGGCGAACCGCATTCGCTAGATTCAATGCGGTACCGCATTATGCATACCTCAAGCTCAAGATGCTAGGACCTCGCGGAGTTATTACATTCAATGGAAACACAGAGCGCTCTCTCCGAACAGAGGAGCACACCGCGGCCCTCGCAGCAAAAGCGCAAAGCAACCTCTCAAGGCAATCAACCAGTTCGGCGCTTCAAAGCCCGGACACCTTCAAGCGCGCTCGGGGCAATCGACAAATAGACCGCCTGGCGCGATCTAAGCTCGCGTAGCAATATGGCGTCCACCCCAATCCTAGCCCAGCGGCAAAACTCGTGCCGCGCGTACATAATTACGCATTAAAAATACCATGGGCACAGGTGGGGAGGGGGGCACAACTGCGGCACGCCCCAAAACGCGGCCTAAACCACACTAGGGGCTTCCCGTTTGGTTATTTTTCTTTTTTTTTCAGGACCTTAATCTCTGGAAACACTGTCCAGCAGCACTATTGCCGAACACATGATGCAGCAACCAAGGAGGCAGACAGCTACATCATACCGCGGAATTCCCAGGTCGATTACAATAACGATTTCATATCACTCCTCAGCTTGCCTTGGAAGGGACTTAGTCCTACTCTTTGCTTATCGCACTATCTGTATCACTCTGCTTTAATGCAGTTTTTTAATAAACAACGCATGACATTACGACTATTATTGCATTTTTGTTCTATATATATATGTGTGTGTGTGTGTTCATTAATGACGCCTTGCAACCGTACACTCTAGTACGGCCAATACACCAGGGGCTTACGTACCCCACAATGTGGTGTGAAAAGTCCGAACACTTTCACAAGTGCGGCACCCCAAACTTATAGCATTATATGCATCAGCTCCGAATCATGTCTTTGGTCAAATGTTGGGTTTGCCCGGCTCCTATGTTTTGGTACCTTATGTTCCGCTCTATCGGCTAAGGTAGCGCTAGGAGAAATACTGCGATTGTGCCCCGGTTCTGCCGGGCTTAGCACCTCAGTAGAGAAAGCTAAAACTGACTGTCATGATAAGGCGAGAGACTGGTCGTTGTTCGGCGAGGTTTTTCGAGTCCCTAAAGACTTATGCCGCTTAGGGCGAGGGGCCGGCCCTGTCCGGATTAAAGGCGTGTATCACGCCCCGAATTCGGCCTTCCAAATACCAGGGGCTTCGCCGAAATTTAAAATTATAGAATTCTATGGCTAAGTGGGAGTGATAAAGCATTATTAGTCCAGTTGCCTTGTTCATTGTGCTGACCACCTCCCTCGAAGGACCCAAACATGGGAACAAGAGTGCTCAGGTTTATCCCGAACACCCAGCACTCGTGGCATGGGGGCAGAAGCCGAGGGCTAGCCATCTCTCAGATTGGATAAATAGCCAAACAAAAGGTAATATTTTAAATTCAAACAAGCGTTGCATAGCGCATATGAAACAAGTTTTCATAAATACAGGATAAAACGAGCAAGTTTACTCAAATATTACATCTTTTGAACACTCATCCGCGATAAGACGGGCACCCGGCAGAACACCCTCGTAGTACATCTCGGGGTGGCGGTGCTCCTTGCCCTCCGGCGGCCCCTCCTTGATCAGCTTCACGACGTCTAGCTTGATCCATTGCAATTTCACACGGGCGAAAGCCCGGCGTGCACCTTCAAAGCAGACAGATCGCTTGACGACCTCCAGCCGTGGGCAGGCATCCACAAGCCGCCTCACCAGGCCGAAGAAGCTGTTCGAAAGGGCGTCGCCAGGCCACAGCCGGACTATAAAGCTCTTCATGGCCTAATCGGCCGCCTTGTGCAGCTCGACCATCTGCTTCAGTTGGTCACTCACTGGCACCGAATGTTCGGCCTCAGCATACTGAGACCAGAACAGCTTCTCCGTCAAGCTTCCGTCCTCGGCCTGGTAAAATTGTGTGGCATCGGACACACTGCAGGGCAAATCTGTGAATGCTCCTGAAGAGCTCGGATCCGGGTAAGTAATCGATAATTTCCTTTTACATGCTTGCTTTGCATATAGAAAGCCTTACCCGCCTCTATCTTCTTCATCGCGTTGATCTCTTGGAGGGCCTTTTGGGCTTCGGCCTTGGCACTTTTTACACTCTCGAGGGCCGCGGCAAGCTCAGACTCCCGCGTCTTGGAGTCAAGCTCCAACGCCTCGTGCTTTGCCACAAGAGCCTGGAGCTCTTGCTGCACCTCGCCCACCCGAGCCTCGTGCTTCTCTCGCTCGGTGCGCTCCTTGGCCGCTTTATCTTCGGCCTCGGTTAGCACTTCCTTCAGGGTCGCCACCTCGGTCGTGGCCCCTGGCAAACATACAATGATCCTGTCATTTTGCAATCGCGTCCTTTTTTATATATACATTTCTATAGACAGGGTATTACTTACCCTTGTTCTCCTCGAGCTGCCTCTTGGCAAGGCCGAGCTCTTTCCTGGACCCCTTGAGGTCCTGCTTTAGTACGACGACCTCCGCAGTCAGTGCGGCGGACACCAGCAGCGAAGCCTGCATACGCATATTGACATACTTATATTAGACTCCTGCGATATTATTTGATCCTCTGTGAACACCGAACAAAGCATCAGGGGCTACTGTCTATGCGGTAAAATTTCTACTACATTTTAAAACACTTACCTCAAAGCCTGTTAGAAGGCTGGCAGAGGCTTCAGTCAATCCGCTCTTGGCGAACTGAACCTTCTGGATCACCGCACTCATGATAGTGCGGTGCTCCTCGTCGATGGAAGCGCTGCGAAGCGCTTCCAGCAGATTGTCCGATGCCTCTGGATGGACAGAGGTCACTGGCACAGGCTTCTTGCCCCTCCTAGAAGGAGGCCGCCTGCCCGAGCCCGGAACCGCTGGAGGGTCCGGCACGATGTTCGGCTGAGGGCCGAACTCGGAGCTCTCGGGGGCCCCGTCCCTGCGGCTCCCGAAGTCCGGAAGGTCGCCTTGAGGCACCTCTAGGACTGTTTCCCCTCGATCCGGTGCCTCTTGAGACAACACCTCAGCATCGTCGGCAAGATGAGGGGAGGTGGCGATCGGGACTGGATCGCTATCCATGTCCGACAAGCCCAAGGAGCCGTCCGATGATACATCGATACTGGCTCGTGGCGGCCTGCATAATTGCGTTCAGCGTTAGGGAAAGCAGTGCAACAAAGGAATCCTATGAGTTACTCTGGTATCCGAATACTTATGATCTCCCCGGGGGCTTGACCCTGGGCAACCACTCGTCTTTGCCTTCGTCAGCGGCGGTGGAACTGTCCGGAAGGAGAGTCCTTCCCTTCTTGGACCCTTCGGCCTCCCCAGTTGGGGCGGCCTTCCTTTTCTTGTCTCCCCCAGTCGGTGGGGGAGCATCTTCTTCTTCTTCTTCTTCTTCATCCTCATCTTCGGGGGAAGAGTGCGCCGTAGAGTCATCGGATGGTGAGTCCGACGACGCCTGGCGTCGGGAACTCTTTCGAGTTCCCTTGGCCTTCTTGGTCTTCTCCGGCACCTTATAAGGGGCCGGAGTCAACATCTTCGCCAAAAGAGCGTCTACAGGGCCTTCGGGCAAGGGAGCCGGACAGTCGATCTGTCCGGCCATCTTCTGCCAGTCCCGTCAAAGGTATGGGAGTTTAGATCCTTCATAGAGTCAATCTATATAAAAAAAATAAGTATCTTGTGAAAGGTAAAGCAGCTTACCGCACTGGCTTGGCGCTTCGCGCTGAATCTGCGATCCTCAGTAATAGGGGGGGGGACCTCAGCACTTTTGAACAGCACCCTCCAGGCGTCTTCATGAGTTGTGTCGAAGAGCCTGTTCAGAGTTCGGTGCTGCGCCGGATTGAACTCCCACAAGTTGAACTCCCGTTGTTGGCACGGGAGTATCCGGCGGATGGGCATGACTTGGACTATGTTGACAAGCTTGAGCTTCTTATCCACCATGTTTTGAATACATGTTTGGAGTCCGGTCAGCTCTTTCGAATTACCCCAAGACAGGCCCTTCTCTTTCTAGGAGGTGAGCCGCGTGGGGATGCCATATTGGAACTCGGGGGGCCGCTGCCCATGCAGGGTCGCGTGGCTCGGTGATATAGAACCACCCCGATTGCCACCCCTTTATGGTTTCCACAAAGGAGCCCTCGAGCCATGTTATGTTGGGCATCTTCCCCACCATGGCACCTCCGCACTCTGCCTGGCGGCCGCCCACCACCTTCGGCTTGACATTGAAGGTCTTCAGCCATAAGCCGAAGTGGGGCTTGATGTGGAGGAAGGCCTCGCACACGACGATAAACGCTGAGATGTTGAGGATGAAGTTCGGGGCCAGATCGTGGAAATCCAGGCCATAATAAAACATGAGCCCCCGGACGAAAGGATGGAGAGGGAATCCCAGTCCGCGGAGGAAATGGGTGAGGAATACTACCCTCTCATGGGGCTTGGGGGTGGGGATGAGCTACCCCTCATCGGGGAGCCGGTGCGCGATGTCGTCGGGCAGGTATCCGGCTCTCCTCAGTTTCTTGATGTCTCCCTCCGTGACGAAGGAGACCATCCACTTGCCTCCCTCTCCGACATAGTTGGAGAAGGTTGAGGCGGAAGTGTGGGCTTGGGCGCTAGAGCTCGAGTGTGCGAAAACGGATGAGCAAAGGAGGAAGAAGGCGTGGATAGAAAGGTGAATCCTTATCCCTTTATATGGGTGGACGAAACTAAGCGTCCCCACTTGCCTGGTAAAACTCGCTTATCCCCCAAGCGCCGCAATTGATGGCGCGGTTGGGTAACCCACGCCCGTATTGATGAGAATCCCGTAATAAGGGGACACGATCTCTGCTTTGACAAGACGTGTCGAAAAACTGCCTCGCGTTATGTGCGGGGCTGGTTAAAAGAAATGGTTCGAATAATCACCGGGCCATGACATAACGTCATGCTGCCAAAACAAGCCATCAAGTTAGATCTGCGAAAATATTATTCTCTCTATGGTGGTACGTGGAACTTATTTTGCTGGGTCAGATACTATCCTCATATTCAAATTCTTCTGATGTATACGGAGAAGGAACCCGCCTTGCAATGCCGAAGACAATACTGCGCGCCGGACTCATCGTCATTGAAGCCTGGTTCAGGCGCTACTGAGGGAGTCCTAGATTAGGGGGTCTTCGGACAGCCGGACTATCTCCATTGGCCGGACTGATAGACTAAGAAGATACAAGATTGAAGACTTCGTCTCGTGTCCGGATGGGACTCTACTTGGCGTGGAAGGCAAGCTAGGCAATACGTATATGGATATCTCCTCCTTTGTAACCGACCTTGTGTAACCCTAACCCTCTCTGGTGTCTATATAAACCGAAGGGTTTTAGTCCGTAGGACAACAATCACAACATACAATCATACCATAGCTAGCTTCTAGGGTTTAGCCTCTCTGATCTCGTGGTAGATCTACTCTTGTACTACCCATATCATCAATATTAATCAAGCAGGACGTAGGGTTTTACCTCCATCAAGAGGGCCCGAACCTGGGTAAAACATCGTGTCCCCTGCCTCCTGTTACCATCCGGCCTAGACGCACAGTTCGGGACCCCCTACCCGAGATCCGCCGGTTTTGACACCGACACTTGCATTACCACAACCAGACTAAAATCTCCCTCAAAGAGATCTCGGATGCGGCTCTGCAGTATGGGCACGTCCTTGGCTGGGACCCAGCTCAGCCCCCTGCTGATCCATGACATTAGGTGTGGTGGAGGGCCCGAGTGGAAGGTGGCGGCAGGTACCCACTTGGCACTTCGGGGAGCTGTGACATAAAACCACTCCCGTTGCCACAATTCGGACACCTCTGGAAAGGATCCCTTCGGCCTTGGAGCGCCAACAATTCTGCTTATTAGAGCACCTCCGCACGCTGCGTACTGCCCCTCGACCATCTTCGGCTTCACATCAAAGGTCTTGAGCCACAGGCCGAAGTGAGGGGTAATGCGGAGGAAAGCCTCACAAACGACAATAAATGACGAGATGTGAAGGAGGGAATCCGGGGTTAGGTCGTGAAAATTCAGCCCGTAATAGAACATAAGACCCCTAACAAAAGGGTCCAAAGCGAGGCGTAGTCCTCGGAGGAAGTGGGAGACGAACACAATGCTCTCATTAGGTTCGGGAGTAGGGATGATCTGCCCTCGGGCGGGCAGCCTATGCGAAATATTGGCGGTCAGGTATCTGGCCTCCCTCAACTTCTTGATATCCTCCTCCGTGACGGAGGAAGGCATCCACCGGCCTTGAAGGCTGGATCCGGACATGATTGAAGGTCCGAAGCACCTGACCTGGGCTTTGGGTGTTAGAACTTGAGGCGGGGGAAGGATTCGATTGAGCACGGGAGGGAAGAAGTAAAAGCCTTGTCCCTTTATAAAGAGGGTGAATATCAAGCGTCCTCCTTGTGGCCGTTTGGGACTTGCCTAAAATCTAGGAGTCCTAGGCACGGTTGGCTTACCCACGTCCGTATTAATGAGAATCCCGTAATAAGGGGAACACGATCTCTGCTTTGACAATACGTGTCAAGAAACCGCCTCGCGTTATGTGCAGGGCTGGTTAAAGAAAAACGGTTCAAATAATTACCGGGCCGTGGCATGATGTCATGCTGCCAAAACGTGTCAGCAGATTAGATTTGTGGTAATATTATTCTCTATACGGTGGTATGTGGAACTTATTTTGCAGGGTCGGACACTATCCTTGTATTCAAACTCTTCTGTTGTGTATTCGGAGGAGGAACCCGCCTTGAAATGCCGAAGACAACACTGCGCGCCGGACTCATCGTCATTGAAGCCTGGTTCAGGGGCAACTGAGGGAGTCCTGGATTAGGGGGTCTCCGGACAGCCGGACTATATCCTTTGGCCGGACTGTTGGACTATGAAGATACAAGATTGAAGACTTCATCCCGTGTCCGGATGGGACTCTACTTGGCGTGGAAGGCAAGCTAGGCAATACGGATATGTATATCTCCTCCTTTGTAACCGACCTTGTGTAACCCTAGCCCCGTCCGGTGTCTATATAAACCGGAGGATTTTAGTTCGTAGGACAACATACAATCATACCATAGGCTAGCTTCTAGGGTTTAGCCTCTCCGATCTCATGGTAGATCAACTCTTGTACTACTCATATTATCAAGAATAATCAAGCAGGACGTAGGGTTTTACCTCCATCAAGAGGGCCCGAACCTGGGTAAAACATCATGTCCCCTGCCTCCTGTTACCATCCACCTTAAACGCACAGCTCGGGACCCCCTACCCGAGATCTGCCGGTTTTGACACCGACACTAGGGCTTGGAGTAGTTCAAGTAAGTATTCCCAGGAGATTTTATCAAATGCTTTTGCGATGTCTAGTTTGATAAGCAGTGCTGGTGTCTTCTTCCTGTGTAGCGCTCTAACTGCACTTTGTACATAGAGAAAACTGTCGTGCGTGCTCTTCTTTGCCAGGAAGGCAGATTGTGCCGGCGAGATGATGGAGTCGATGATGTTGAAGAGGCCCATGGAGAGGACCTTGGTGATCAGCTTAGCTATAGAGTGGACTAGACTAATGGCCCTGAAATCTGAAACTGTTGTTGCGCCATCCTTCTTTGGGATCAGAACCACCAGGGTGGAGTTGAGTGTGGCAAGATTGTCGCCGGCTATACAATAGAACTGGTAGAAAACCCTCATGATGTCGTGCTTGATGATTTGCCAGCAGCTACGGAAGAAAACTCCAATGAAGTCGTCCAGTAATGGAGCCTTTTCCGCCCGCGAGGCCTCGATCACTTCCCAAACCTCATCCTCTGAGAAAGGGTTATCTAGGCCACCTCCTCTGATTGTGGGTAGTTGAAGTTGGCTCCAGTTGATGGTTGTTGGTTGAGCCCCTTTGGAGCCGAGGATGGAGTTGAAGTGTTCGAAAATGGTTGTTTCCTTGTCTTCGTGCGACGTGGCGATCCCGTTGTTCGTCAGCAGGCTGTGAATGTAGTTCTTCCTTCAGCATGAATGAAACTTCGCATGGAAAAACTTGGTTCCCGCGTCGCCCAGCTTGAGCCAAGTCAGCCGAGAGGCTTGAATCTTGCGCGCTCGCTCAATCGCGGCGAGGCCAAGCAGCCTCTGCTTGAGGAATCGCCGAAGGTTGAATTCCGGTGTGGAGAGGCTGCGGGATTCATGGGCTATGTCGAGGCGCATGATGATCTCTGTTGCTATGTGGAACTGTATCTTAGCATCGCTGAAAAGGGAGGAGCTCCAGATCTTTAGGTCTTTTGCAGTGCGCGCCATCTTGATGGACAGCCGCTTGAAAGCACAGGAGCTGTGGACTGGCCTGCTCCAAGCATGGTCGACCGTGTCGTGGAAGCGCGGGAAGTGTGGCCAGAAGCTTTCAAATTTGAACTTGGCGCGACGGCGAGGAGCAGCTGCATCCGCGAGGAGTAGAGGGCAGTGGTCTGAGCACGCGGTGGATGCCGCCATCGGTGTGCTCGTGGGGAAAAGATCTTCCCAGCTACTGATACGTCTCCGTCGTATCTACTTTTCCAAACACTTTTGCCCTTGTTTTGGAGTCTAACTTGCATGATTTGAATGGAATTAACCCAGACTAACGATGTGTTCAGCAGAATTACCATGGTGTTATTTATGTGCAGAAACAAAAGTTCTCGGAATGACCTGAAACTTCACAGAGCAACTTTTCAGAAAATATAAAAAATACCTGCAAAAGATGAAGGCCAGGGGGCCCACCACCTGTCCACGAGGGTGGGGGCGCGCCCCCTACCTCATGGGCCCCCTGGAGCTCGTCCGACTCCAACTCCAACTCTATATATTGTGTTTCGGGGAGAAAAAATCAGAGAGAAGATTTCATCGTGTTTTATGATACAGAGCCGCCGCCAAGCCCTAAAACCTCTCGGGAGGGCTGATCTGGAGTCCGTTCGGGGCTTCGGAGAGGGGAATCCGTCGCCATCGTCATCATCAACCATCCTCCATCACCAATTTCATGATGCTCACCGCCATGCGTGAGTAATTCCATCGTAGGCTTGCTCGACGGTGATTGGTTGGATGGGATCTATCATGTAATCGAGTTAGTTTTGTTAGGGTTTGATCCCTACTATCCACTATGTTCTGAGATTGATGTTGCTATGACTTTGCTATGCTTAATGCTTGTCACTAGGGCCCGAGTGCCATGATTTCAGATCTAAACCTATTATGTTTTCATCAATATATGAGAGTTCTTGATCCTATCTTGCAAGTATATAGTCACCTATTATGTGTTATGATCCGTTAACCGTAGTTTGAGGAGTTCATGTATTCACTATGTGTTAATGCTTTGTTCCGGTACTCTATTATAAGGAGGCCTTAATATCCCTTAGTTTCCGTAAGGACCCCGCTGCCACGGGAGGGTAGGACAAAAGATGTCATGCAAGTTCTTTTCCATAAGCACGTATGACTATATTCGGAATACATGCCTACATTACATTGATGAACTGGAGCTAGTTCTGTGTCACCCTAGGTTATGACTGTTACATGATGAACCGCATCCGGCATAATTCTCCATCACTGATCCATTGCCTACGAGCTTTCCATATATTGTTCTTTGCTTATTTACTTTTCCGTTGCTATTGCTATCATCACTACAAAATACCAAAAACATTACTTTTGCTATCGTTACCTTTTATTATCATTGCCACTACTATCATATTACTTTGCTACTAAACACTTTGCTGCAGATACTAAGTTTCCAGGTGTGGTTGAATTGACAACTCAGCTGCTAATACTTGAGAATATTGTTTGTCTCCCCTTGTGTCGAATCAATAAATTTGGGTTGAATACTCTACCCTCGAAAACTGTTGCGATCCCCTATACTTGTGGGTTATCAAGACTATTTTCTGGCGCCGTTGTCGGGGAGCATAGCTTTATTCTTTGAGTCATTTGGGATTTATATCTGCTTATCATTATGAAGAACTTGAAAGATCCAAGAACTAAAATTTATCCCTCAACTACAAGGGGAGGTAAGGAACTGCCATCTAGCTCCGCACTTGATTCACCTTCTGTTTTGAGTAAGCTTGCGACACCTAAACCTGCTTCTGCTATTCGTTCTGATATTTCGCATGTTATTGATGATGCCACTTCTGCTATGCATGATACTTATGATGAAACTACTTCTATGCTTGATACTACTGTGCCACTTGGTGTATTTCTTGATGAACAACTTGCTAGGGCTAGAGAGAATGAAAATATTGAATCTGATAACACTGATGAAAGTGATGATGAAGACTCACCTGTTATTCCTGAGGGTTATGTTTTTGATAAAGAAGCTTCTTTAGCTATTTTAGCTTGCAAAGATAGATACGAACTCAAGAGGTTATTAGCTAAATGTAATAAGCAATCTCTAAATGCTAGAATGAAACCTGACCCTGCTTTTGCTACTTCACCTATCTGTGTTACCGATAAGGATTAAGAATTCTCTGTTGATCCTGATATAATTACTTTGGTTGAATCTGATCCTTTTCATGGCTATGAATCTAAAACTGTTGTGGCACATCTTACTAAATTAAATGATATAGCTACCCTGTTCACTAATGATGAGAGAAGTCGCTACTTTTATATCCTTCAAATATTTCCGTTCTCATTAAAGGGTGATGCTAAGATATGGTTTAATTCTCTTGATCCTGGTTGTGTGTGTAGTCCCCAGGATATGATTTATTACTTCTCTACTAAATATTTCCCTGCGCATAAGAAACTGTAGCGACCCGACCTCAGATGGTCAAGTCTCTGTGCTTCAGTGTCATCCCTGGATCGGTAATGCTGACACACACAGTACTCGAAGGATTTATAACAGAGTAGCAATCACACACTTATTACATCGAATGTCTCAAGAGAGAACTTATTACAATAATATGGCTTAAGGCCATCTAATACGATAACAGCGGAAGGCTTGGAAGATAAAGTGAGTCCATCAACTCCAACAACATAGCTAAGCTGCACGACAACGACCTAACGAACCTTACTCCTCGACTGAAAAGTCTGCAACATAATACGTTGCAGCCCGAAAACGGGTCAGCACGTGGAATATGCTGGCAATGTAACACAGTAGAGCAAGAAAAGAATAATGCTATCACTACATGCATATTTGGCTGGTGGAAAGCTCTATGGTTACAGTTTTGCGAAAAGCCAATTTTTCCCTACAACAAAGGAATAGATTTTATTTAACTATCATGGTAGTTGAAACATCATTGAGAAGGTTCCTCCAACTCAATCCCAATTAAAGTGATTAACAACCCAACAATATTAATTAAGAGTGATGAGATACATTTGATAATCCAAGTACTAGATACTCAAGAATTGTCCATAACCGGGGACACGGCTAACCATGATTAGTTTGTACACTCTACAGAGGTTTGCGCACTTTTCCCCACAAGACTCGATCGCCTCCGTTTGATTTCTCGCACTACATGGTGTTTGAGAAATGGATGACCGAGACACAATCTTTCAGAAACATTAACTCTCTACTCCGGACAGACCATACCAAACCTACATCCCACTACCTGCTGATCTGCCTCTTCAAGAGCTTCACGTAACTTACTCAACTATGCTAGAGCCCATAATAGCTTGTGGCTGCACATGGAAGTTTCTAGCATGAATCATCTCAGTTCCCTTTGAGCCTGGGTGGCGGTCCATAGGAAGATCACACGGGTACTCCGGGATTTCCAAAAAATACAGGCAACACTGGGTACTCCAGGTGCCTCAATCCACCCAGATATTTGATTAAGTTGCCACCTTAAGTTGAACCATTAATTAACAAGCTCACATCTGTCATGTATTTCACTCAAACCCAAACCACGTCTACGAGCATAGCATAGCATAGTATATATAAGCAACGCGTAGAGTAACTCCCAAGGGTTTGAATGTAACAGGGCAATAGGTTCTACCTCATCGACTACTTCCCAACCCACAAGTTAATGACATCCTAATCAATGCAATGTTTGAGGATTGAGACTAATGTATAAAAACTGGGTGATAAAAGGGATATGATCAAAGTGTTACTTGCCTTGCCGACGATCTGCGAAACCTAGGGACTCGTAGTAGCACGCTTCGCACTCCGGGTGTTCTATCGCAAGCAAACAATAGCATACATAAGTAACAAGCAACGATGCACAAGCAAAACTCAAACAGAAGAGGTTGACCAGAAGTTTCAACTTAAGAACTCCGGTTCGCAAAAAGAATCAAATCAAATGGAGCAACGAAACTCAAACGGCGAAAGAAAGAAGCTTTGTTTACTAATCTGGAACTAGGTCAAATTTTATAGTAGAGAAAACTTGTTTGAGTTGGTTAAGAGGAAATAGGGTTTCGAGACGAAACTCCAGGCGCTTGAATCGCCTGATTCGGACTAATGAGCGAAAAGAAAAACAGAAACTAAGATCGGATCAGAAATCACGATCAGAGAAAATCGCGGAATAAATCCGATAAAAGAAAACTGACGAACAGACTAACGAACGAGCGGTCATTGGCTGTTTCTAACGGGCGAAGAACCGTTCGTTAAAACGATCGTTGGGACGAACGTCCGCCAAATAGAAGAACCGAGAAAAACCGGCGAATCCTAAAAAAAACGGATCTAGGGTTCTAAAAAAACCGGTCGGCCTTTATAAAAAAAACCGGCGGCGGGGCACGGCGGCGACTTAGGGGGCGGCGGCGCTCGGCGGCGGCGCGGACTGCGGCGGCAGCGGCGGCAGGCGGCAGTGGTGTGGTGGGGTGTTGGGGGCGGGGGTGGCGGCGTATATAAGGGCGGGGCGGGGCGGCTTGGAGGAGGGGGCAAGACGCGGCGGCGGAGAGGAGTCCGGCTCGGACTCCTAGTCTGAGTTGGCGGCGGCGGCACTCGCAGGTAAGGCGGCAGCGGCGGCCTGGGGCGGTTGGGCCTTAGGCCCAGTCGGCGGGGGACCCTCTTTTTTTTTAAATAATTTCGCCGACCGAAATAAATCCTAAAAAAATAAATAAATAAAAATCTAAAAATGCCAAAATAAATTTTCACCGTCTAAATAAAATATTTAGAACGAGATGAACATTTTCTTGGCCCTAAAATGCAATTTTGGAAAAAGCGCAATTTTTCTAATGCAATCAAAATTGCAATAAAATCCAAATAAAACAATTATTTGGTTTTAATATTTTTCCTCCAATATTTCAATTATCTTGGAGAAGTCATGTTATCTCCTCTCATATATTTTAGTGTGAAATATTTTTGGAGAGAAAATAATTAAAACCAAAAATCCTCGTTTTCAAAATTTGATAGAGATCAAATTTGAAAACCGGGAAATCCCCAACTCTCTCCGAGGGTCCTTGAGTTTCTTAGGATTTCGAGGATCGCGAGACAAAATGCGAATAAAATATGATATGCATGGATGACTATGTATAACATTCCAAATTGAAAATTTGGGATGTTACAGAAACAAGCTACTTTAAGGGATATATACAATTTTGCGTAAATTGAAGAAGAGAGTCTCCCACAAGCTTGGGCGAGGCTTCTCCAATTACTTAATGCTTTGCCTGATCATCCTCTTAAGAAAAATGAAATACTTGATATCTTTTATAATGGACTAATTGATGCTTTCAGAGATTACCTGGACAGTTGTGTTGGTTCTGTTTTCAGGGAAAGAACACCGGATGAAGCTAAAATTCTATTGAATGATATGTTGACAAATGAAAATAATTGGACACCTCCGGAGCCAATTCCCGAGCCTATTCCTAAACAAACTCCGAAGAAAAGGGGTATTCTATTTCTCAGTCCTGAAGATATGCAAGAGGCAAAGAAATCTATGAAAGAAAAAGGTATTAAAGCTGAAGATGTTAAGAATTTACCTCCTATTGAAGAAATACATGGTCTTAATTCACCGCCTGTTGAAGAAACATATAATCTTAATCCTTTACCTATTGAAGAAACTCATGGTCTTGATAACCCGACACAGGTAGTAAAGGTAAATTCTCTCTATAGATATGATAAAGCTGAAATCCCATTTACTAAGTTTGCTAGCCCATGCTTAGATGAGTTTGATAAATTTATGGTTAAGCAAGAAGATTTTAATGCTTATTTTGGTAGACAATTGAAATACAATTCAAATATGCTTGAACACTTGGGTGATTATATGGCTAATGTCAAAGGTGAACTTAAACTTATTAGTAAACATGCTTCTGTGGTTACCACTCAAGTAGAACAAGTACTTAAAGCTCAAAATGATTTTCTCAGTGAATTGAATAGTAAGAATAATGATAATGCTTATAGAGTTATGACTAGAGGTGGTAGAATGACTCAGGAACCTTTGTATCCTAAAGGCCATCCTAAGAGAATTGAGCAAGATTCTCAGAGTAATAATATAGATGCACCTAGTCCTTCTAAAAGGAAGAAAAAGAAAAATGATAGGACTTTGCATGCTTCTAGTGAACCTGTTATTGAAACACCTGAGAATCAAAATGATATTTCTATTTCTGATGCTAAAACACAATCTGGTAATGAACCTGAAACTAGTAATAATGTTAATGATAATGTTCATGATGATGCTCAACCTAGTAATGATAATGATATAGAAATTGTACCTGCTGTTGATCTTGACAACCCACGATCAAAGAATCAACGTTATGATAAGAAAGACTTTGTTGCTAGGAAACACGGTAAAGAAAGAGAACCATGGATTCAGAAACCTATGCCTTTTCCTCCCAAACCATCCAAGAAAAAGGATGATGAGGATTTTGAGCGCTTTGCTGAAATGATTAGACCTATCTTTTTGCGTATGCGATTAACTGATATGCTTAAAATGAATCCTTATGCTAAGTATATGAAAGATATTGTTACAAATAAAAGAAAGATACCGGAAGCTGAAATTTCCACCATGCTTGCTAATTATAATTTTAAGGGTGGGATACCAAAGAAACTTGGAGATCCCAGTGTACCAACTATACCATGCTCCATTAAAAGAAACTATGTTAAAACTGCTTTATGTGATCTTGGAGCCGGTGTTAGTGTTATGCCTCTCTCTTTATATCGTAGACTTGATTTGAATAAGTTGACACCTACTGAAATATCTTTGCAAATGGCTGATAAATCAACTGCTATGCCTGTCGGTATTTGTGAGGACGTGCCTGTTGTAGTTGCAAACGTTACTATTTTAACAGACTTTGTTATTCTTGATATTCCCGAGGACGATAGTATGTCTATTATTCTTGGAAGACCCTTTTTGAATACTGCATGGGCTGTTATTGATTGCACTAAAGGCAATGCCACTTTTCATGTTAATGGTAATGAGCATACGGTACACTTTCCGAGGAAACAACCTCAAGTTCATAGTATCAACTCTATTGGAAAAATCCCATCGATTATATTTGGAGGTTTTGAATTTCCTCTTCCTACTGTCAAGACGAAATATGATATTCTTATTATTAGGGATGTGCATATCCCCGTTGAGGTAACATAGTGTTATTCGAAATTTCTCCGGTTCCATGTTATTCAGAATGAGTTCGTTAACAAGACTTGATCAACCTTGTTAGTGGATTCCTTTTGATGATCATGAGATGGATGAAACTAGAAGGCACAACCTTCTGTACCCTCCTTTTACTTTCTGTTATTTATATTAAATAAAATAAAAATAGTATTTTCTGTCTGTTATCTGATTATCCGTGCAATATAAAAATACCCCGAAAATAAAAGTTCTCCAAATGCCCTGAATTTAAATATGATTTTTTCTAGAATATTTCGCACTCAGAACACAACAGGGGAGTCACCCACCTGCCCACGAGGGTGGAGGGCGCGCCCCCTCCCTCGTGGGCCCACGGTGGCCCTCCTCCACTTATCCTTTCACCCACACACTCCTTCTTCCTCCCCCAAACATGAATATCCAGCTCAAACCCGAGTCCAAGCTCATTTTGCTGCCATTTCCGATCTCCTTGCTCAAAGCACCTCTCACAAAACTGCTTGCGGAGATTGTTCCTTGGTATGTGACTCCTCCATTGGTCCAATTAGTTTTTGTTCTAGTGCTTTATTCATTGCAAATTTTTGTTGCTTAGGTGACCTTGTTCTTGAGCTTGCATGTCAAATTTATATGGTCAAAAGTAGTTTTGATGCATGATATAGGCCCTAGGCACTTGTAGGAGTAGTTGCTATCAATATTATTGAGTTTGGTTTACTTTTATTTTGAAGTTACTAAAAATTTCACAATTTTTCAGAAAATGATGAAGAGACTTTTGAGGGGCTCATCGAGCCGAAGCTCGAAGGAAAAGGCACAGAAGCCTAAGTATAATCTGCCTCGCACCGCAGAGGTTCAGTCGTGTGAATGGCCTTCCGATGATTTTTTGAGAGCAGCCGGGATTTATGAAGATTTTTATGAATTGGCTAAGAATGCATGCCTCACCGCTTTCCTCCACGAAAGTCTAACTACCAGTGGGATCCGGAGATGATTGCCAACCAGTGGCAATCGGAGTCTTCTTCTTCTTCACAGTACGACCCCAACTATTATTATGGATATCCTCCAGGCCAGCCGTGGCCATAGACCAACTTAGGCCAAAAGCCTAAGCTTGGGGGAGTACGTACTTCTCACCGACATCACATTTATATTCACACACTCATTGCTAGATGTTGGTGCTCATACTTTTTCATTGTATCATCCATGCTAGTTTATTTCCTTTTTATGCTTTCTTCTTGTGTGTTTGATAAACCTTAAGAAAAACCAAAAAAATAGTTGTAGCTTTTAATTAGTTTACTTTCCATGCTTGTAGTAGTAATTAAAAATAAAACCCAAAAAGATTTCCTGTTCTTCTTTTACTTGTTGGGAGCTCTCCCGTGTAAATAGTTTTATTTCTTTTCTTTTGTTTGGGGGTCGATAGGAGAAGACCATAATTAAATTGTTGAAGTGGCTCTTATATGCATTATTGTTGATATGACAAAAGATCCCATATTGCCTAGTCTTCTCCTGTTTATTAAATGCTTGCAGATTCCAGCTTAGTCAAATGCATGAGCGCTATTATTATTATTCACATCGTTTGGTCGTGCAAGTGAAAGGCAATTATGACGATATATGATGGACTGACTGAGATGAGAAAATATGGTATGAACTCGACCTCTTTTGTTTTTGTAAATATGATTAGTTCATCGTTCCTGATTCAGCCTATTATGAATAAATATGCTTGCAATGACAACAAGAGATCATAGTTTCTTGTGCCATGCTTGATTAGCTATGAGTTATAATGGTTTACCTTGCGTGCCAACATGCTATTGAAATGGTTATGATGTGGTATGATAGGGTGGTATTCTCCTCTGAATGATTTAAGTGACTTGACTTGGCGCATGTTCACACATGTAGTTGAAACAAAATCAACATAGCCTTCACGATATTTATGTTTATGGTGGATTATATCCTACTCATGCTTGCATTCGGTGTTGATTAATTTTAATGCATGTTCATGACTGTTGTCGCTCTCTAGCTGGTCACTTCCCAGTCTTTTGCTAGACTTCACCTGTACTAAGCGAGAATACTTCTTGTACATCCAACTCCATAAACCCCAAAGTTATTCCATATGAGTCCCATGCCTACCTATATACGGTATCTACCTGCTGTTCCAAGTAAATTTGTATGTGCCAAACTCTAAACCTTCAAATAAATATCTTGTTTCGTATGCTCGAATAGCTCATGTATCAACTAGGGATGTCCGTATCTTCCATGTTAGGCGGGTTATTCTCAAGAGGAGTGGACTCCGCTCCTCACTCACGAGAAAGTGGCTGGTCACCGGGATGCCCAGTCCCATGCTTTATGCAAGTCAAATCAAAATAATTGCAAACAAAACTCCCCCTGGGACTCTTGTTAGTTGGAGGCACTCGTTGTTTCGATCAAGCCATGGATTGATGCTTGTTGGTGGAAGGGGGAGTATAAACTTTACCATTCTGTTTGGGAACCGCCTATGATATGTGTAGCATGGAAGATACCGCCATCTCTTGGTTGTTATGTTGACAATTAAAGTATACCGCTCAAAATATTATTCATCTCTATTTCAAAACCGAGCTCTGGCACCTCTACAAATCCATGCTTCCCTCTGCGAAGGGCCTATCTATTTACTTTCATGTTGAGTCATCATCCTCTTATTAAAAAGCACTAGTTGGAGAGCACCGTTGTCATTTGCATCCATTACTGTTAGTTTACATTGAGTATGACTTGACTGGATCTCTTTTACCATGAATTACAATGTCTAGTCAGTCCTTGGTCTTTAAAGGTGCTCTGCATTTATGTTTTGCGGTCTCAGAAAGGGCTAGCGAGATACCATCTTGTTATTTCATATTATGATTGTTTTGAGAAAGTGTTGTCATCCGAGATTTATTATTATTGCTCGCTAGTTGATTATGCCATTGATATGAGTAAACTTGAGACCTAAGCGTTATTGCGAATGTGGTTAGTTATAATCTTTGCTGAAAACTTGAATGCTGGCTTTACATATTTACAACAACAAGAGCAAACAGAGTTTGTAAACGTTTTTCTTTATCACTTTCAGTTTGTCAACTGAATTGCTTGAGGACAAGCAAAGGTTTAAGCCTGCGGGATTTGATACGTCTCTGTCATATCTACTTTTCCAAACACTTTTGCCCTTGTTTTGGACTCTAACTTGCATGATTTGAATGGAACTAACCCGGACTGACGTTGTTTTCAGCAGAATTACCATGGTGTTATTTATGTGCAGAAACAAAAGTTCTCGGAATGACCTGAAACTTCACGGGGCAACTTTTTGGGAAATATAAAAAATACCTGCAAAAGATGAAGGCCAGGGGGCCACCACCTGTCCACGAGGGTGGGGGGCACGCCCCCTACCTCGTGGGCCCCCTAGAGCTCCTCCGACTCCAACTCCATATATTGTGTTTCAGGGAGAAAAAAATCAGAGAGAAGATTTCATCGCGTTTTACGATACGGAGCCGCCGCGAAGCCCTAAAACCTCTAGGGAGGGCTGATCTGGAGTCCGTTCGGTGCTCCGGAGAGGGGAATCCATCGCCATCGTCATCATCAACCATCCTCCATCACCAATTTCATGATGCTCACCGCCGTGCGTGAGTAATTCCATCGTAGGCTTGCTGGACGGTGATGGATTGGATGGGATCTATCATGTAATCGAGTTAGTTTTGTTAGGGTTTGATCCCTAGTATCCACTATGTTCTGAGATTGATGTTGCTATGACTTTGTTATGCTTAATGCTTGTCACTAGGACCCGAGTGCCATGATTTCAGATCTAAACCTATTACGTTTTCATCAATATATGAGAGTTCTTGATCCTATCTTGCAAGTCTATAGTCACCTATTATGTGTTATGATCCGTTAATCCCGAAGTGACAATAATCGGGATACTTACCGATGATGACTGTTGGGGATATTACTACTGGGCGTAAACCGGCCAGGACAGGCTGGGTTAACTTCATCAGTAGTTGAGTGTGATAAAAGCCCATGAGGGCAGATGAGGGCTAAAGGCCCATAATCGGTTTAAGGCCTATAGCTATAAACCGGCGTCGGTATGTAACTTGTGTTATAAGTTAGGAATAGTGGAGACCGAACCGGACGCATCTATGAGCCGGTATCGGGACTCTGTAAACCGACGGGCATCCCCATGTATATAAGGGGACGACCCGGCGGCGGTTCAAGGACAGACAACAACTGGAGACATAGGCGAAGCTTATTTGCTCCCTAGTCATCGAAACACCCATCAATTCCATCACAACTAGACGTAGGCTTTTACCTTCATTGAAGGGGCCGAACTAGTATAAACTCTCTTGCGTCCTTGTGTCCGCTTTAACCCCTTCAAGCTAACCCGTAGTGATGGCTCCACGACTAAGTCCTTTCTCTAGGACATCTGCCATGACAAAACCACGACAGTTGGCGCCCACCGTGGGGCTATCGCACGATGGTTTCCGGTTCTTGGAGGGCCTCTTTGAAGGACTCGAGGGCTACGCTGTAGGCTGGATGACTAAGAGTCGTCGCGGAAAACTCTACATCGACGACGCAGGCTGGGGCCCCGAGGCTGGCTCAATTGAGTACGGGTACCGGGTCCCCTTTGGTAGCATTCACGTTTTCATTGGTAAGATCGGTGAACCGGGCCCTGAGCCGGACATCTGCACCGACCTCGTCGAGACGGCTCGGCGTACGCGATCCGCCCGGGTTAAACCGGCCATGAAGCGTGCCTTCGTGGGAATGATCCATGGAGGGAGTTATGAGGATGGATCGGAGCTTTGCGGGGCGACTGCCGTTCGTTCCGGTGATGAATCTTCGACCAGAGAAACCGAATCTCTTTATAAGCTACAAGATGGCCGGATTGAGAGCTGTTCCGATGGCGAAAGTATTCCGGACCCCTCTGATCTGCCTAACCGGGTTGGAATATTCATGACTGGAACACAAGCAACACTTCACTCTTCGACAGCCGCGGCAACGATCTCTAGTTCAGCAGCGGCAACGGTTGCCGGGGCGGGAGGCCCTGTGCGCCCACCGGCTCAGCTTCTATCAGAACTATTTGATGCGTTGGCTGTGGTTATGGCAGAAGTTAATCCGCCATATCAGGACGCTCACAACATGGATATTGCAAAGGTAAAGGAACAAATCACCCAGGCCAAAACGGATCTGGCGGGTGAGGACACCAAGATGGCCGTAGAGCGAGCCGCTTTAGACGCACATGCCTACAGGCTTATGTTGGATCAGAGCGCGTCGCATGAAGTCATGAGGAGGAAGCACCGGTCCCGCTTACCTCCGGTTTTCGAGGCCAGAGACCTTTTCAACACTCCAGGACCAAGAGCCGGTAATCCGCTGGAGGGGAATCAGGCAGAAGCCCCTGGGACCGGTGCACCGGTTCAACCCCGTTAGATGGACCCGCCTCGTCAAAACACCGTTATACCTCGGGATGCTTTAACACCTTCGGGTCACTACTCCAACCGAATGGACAATCTTTTTGCCGCTGCTGCACGATTGGAAGCCATTCCAGTTGAAGGTGACTTGCCGCAAGCAGTAGAGATGCGACGGGTCAAGGAACTTCTGAGGACAGCTTTGGCCCAACAGGAGGCGTACTCGTACAGCCGCGACCGAATCCACTCGACCCCCCGTCCAAGCCAGAGCTATAGCAGACATATGGATGAACCAGTAGTGTCGAGTAATGAACGGCGTGGAGCACCCCGTGGTAACAACCCGACGGGTGGTGCTGATGACGCTCAGGAAGTGGTGAACCGGGCCCGAGCGCGTAGGGAGGCCGAGTTAGCCGCACAGCATCAGGCTCGGCAGCTCACGCCGGTTCGTCCAACCATTTTGATCGAACCTGGTGTTACTTCTAGTTCTTTGGGGGTGCCTTGCCTCGTCCCCGCTTTACGCAACGTGCGTTTGCCCAAGGATTTCATAGGCCCACGCAAGGTACCAAATTATATGGCGGATCAACCACCAGAGACATGGGTAGAGAGCTATGAGATGGCCATGGAGATGCTTGATGTGGATGACACGGCGTGTGCGAAATACTTCACCATGATGCTTGAAGGAACGGCCCGTACTTGGTTAAAAAGCTTGCCTGCTAATTCTATCAGTTCATGGGCCCAATTACGAGCCCGGTTTATCAACAATTTCAAGGATACCTGTAAACAGCCTATGTCAATAGTGGACTTAGCTGCATGCGTCCAGGAGGAAGGAGAGTCAACGACTCATTGGGTACGCCGGGTTTCACAAGTGTTGCACTCCTCGGACCGCATCAACGCTGACACCGCAGTATTAACCCTAGAAGGCAACTGTCGGTTTGGGCCCCTGAAGTTGAAATTGGGACGGATGAAGCGTCATTGCACCGACATGGGGACCCTCATGGCCGCTTTGGTAAAATATGCTGATTCTGATAGTACCAAGGATCCCGAATCTGATGATGACAAGACAGGGAAGGGGAAGAAGAACAACAGCTCCAAAGGTCAGCAGCATCACTGGGTAGGCAATGGCGGAGGAGGCAAGCGTAAAGCGGATGGCAACATGGATTTTGTGGCTAATACCAACGTACAGGACAATGGCCAACGGCGCAAGGGTAGGCCAAAAATCATAGTGGAGCGCCCAACCCCAACCCAAAGCGCCTGAACTATCTGCTAAGCCAGCCCTGTCCAAGACATGGGACGAAGGAGGAGCCAGCAAACCACCTTTGGAAGGATTGCTTTATTATGCAGGAGTTCAAGAATTCTAATAATTTCCGGTATGATCACGGATCTGGCGGTGGCTCAGGGTCCGGGCCGGGTTACGGTGGAGGAAGTTCCGGTTCAGGATTTAATGGTAATCCGAGCGGACATAATGGTCAAAATAGTCAGAACAACCAGGGTGGTTACAACCAACAGCAGCAACAGTCAGGTTACCAAAGCAACCCAAAGCAGTTGAGTAATGGGCAGTACCATGTCTTTACCACTAGCTTGGACAAGCGAGACCGGAAGGTTCAGAGGCGGGCAGTCAACTCTGTTGAACCGGCCACACCCCGTTATCTACGTTGGTCTGAACAGCCAATCATATGGAGCAGAGAGGATCACCCACTCCAGGTCGATAATCCGGGTCAGTTGGCTCTGTTGGTGGCGCCTCAGGTGGGAGGTTATAAGTTCACCAAGGTGCTCATGGATGGAGGGAGCAGCATTAACATCCTATACTATGAGACCTTCCGTCGTATGGGACTTACAGATAAAAATCTCAAATCGTCCAATACAGTATTCCACGGTGTAGTGCCTGGCAGATCAGCATATCCCGTTGGTAAGATAGCTCTTGAAGTGGCCTTTGGGGATGATCATGTTTCCAGGTCGGAGACATTAACGTTTGAAGTGGTGAAAATCCAAAGTCCATATCATGCCCTGTTTGGGCGTCCGGCGTACGCCAAGTTTATGGCTCGGCCTTGTTATGTGTATTTGTAGCTCAAGATGCCGGGTCACAAGGGGACAATAACGGTTCACGGAAGCCACAAAATCTCTTTGGAACGCGAGGAAGGAGATGCGGCTTATGCAGAGTCGGTTTGTGCCACCGAGGAGTTAAAGTACTATAAAGACAATGTTGATCCGGCGGACATGACTCCGTTGAAGAAGCCAACTACGGAGCATGATCCGGCCCTGAAGTTCAAATCGGCAGCAGAAACTAAGCTTGTTGACTTTGTACCTGGCGATTCGTCCAAGCAGTTCAGCATTAGTGCCAACTTGGATCCGAAATAGGAAAGCGCGCTCATCGAGTTCATCCATGAGAATCGGGACATTTTTGCATGGAAGCCCTCTGACATGCCAGGTGTACCGAGGCAACTCGCTGAGCACACACTTAATGTGGATCCTAAATACAAACTGGTGAAACAGTTCCTCCGTCGGTTTAACGAAGAAAGACGCAAGGCAATTGGAGAAGAGGTAGCCAGGCTCTTAGTAGCTGGTTTTATTGTTGAAGTTTTTCACCCTGAGTGGCTTGCCAATCTGGTGCTAGTCCTTAAGAAAAACGGCACCTGGCGTATGTGTGTGGATTACACAGATCTTAATAAAGCTTGTCCAGCAGATCCTTTTGCCCTCCCCCATATTGATCAAATAATTGATGCTACGGCGGGTTGTGAGCGTTTAAGTTTTTTGGATGCATATTCTGGCTATCATCAGATCAAAATGGCAGTTAAGGACTAGGAGAAGACGGCATTCATAACTCCCTTTGGAGCCTTCTGCTATGTGTCTATGCCCTTTGGGCTCAAAAGTGCCCAGGCAACTTATCAACGGTGTGTACAAAATTGTCTTCACAAGCAGATTGGCCGTAATGTACATGCTTACGTGGATTATATCGTGGTTAAATCCAGGGAGAAGGAGACTCTGGTTGATGATTTGAAGGAAACCTTTGATAACCTAAGGACATACAAGATGATGCTTAATCCGGACAAGTGTGTCTTTGGTGTACCGGCGGGCAAGTTATTAGGTTTTCTGGTGTCCAACAGGGGAATTGAGGCTAATCCGGAGAAGATCACAGCCATCACCTCCCTGGCTAAACCGAAGTGTATCAATGATGTTCAACACCTGGCAGGCCGGATTGCCGCGTTAAGCCGGTTTATCAGCCGCCTTGGTGAGAAGGCAATCCCTTTGTATCAGATGTTGAAGAAGACGGATCAGTTCTTCTGGAGTTCTGCTGCTGATGAAGCATTTGAGGACTTAAAGCGGCAATTGGCCAATCCGCCTGTGCTCGTCGCTCCCATTGACAAGGAGCCGTTACTGCTATATGTTGCTGCTAATGCTCGTGCGGTCAGCGTGGCTATTGTGGTGGAACGAAAGGAGGCAGGTAAGGAGCATCCGGTTCAACGTCCGATCTATTATATCAGTGAGGTACTCATTGAGTCCAAGCAAAGGTATCCGCATTGGCAGAAGCTGGTGTACGGAGTTTTTATGGCAAGCCGGAAGCTTAAGCAATACTTCCAAGGGCACCCAATTACGGTGGTCAGTTCTGCTCCTTTGGGAGATATCATCCAGAACCGGGAAGCAACTGGCCGGATTGCAAAGTGGGCTATAGAGTTAGGGCCGTACGGTTTGAAATATGTGCCTCAGACAGCGATTAAGTCTCAAGCACTTGTTGATTTCATCAATGATTGGACGGAAATGCAAGCACCTGAAGAAAAGCCGGATCATACGTATTGGACCATCCATTTTGACGGATCCAGGCAGTTGGAAGGTTCGGGGGCGGCGGAGCTCCAAAGCTGGGCGACGCTAGGAAGATGAAGCAGAAGGGGTCGGAGGGAAAGAGAAAGGAAATGACCCTTCCATCCTATTTATCAAGGAGCCGCGAGTTTGGAAACAAAGCTGCGGCCTTAATTGTCGCAGGCTTGTTAATAGGATAAGGTTCTTTATAACCAGTGACGTCACACCGGTCTACCGCGAGCAGAGAAGATGACATCACGGCGGTTCAACAAAATACAAGAAGATGTTAAAGATGAAGATTTTTGATAAGGATTGACATGAACCTGTTCAAATCAATTTGGGGCCTAATGTTGGGGATATTACTACTGGGTGTAAACCGGCCAGGACAGGCCGGGTTAACTTCATCAGTAGTTGAGTGTGATAAAAGCCCATGAGGGCAGATGAGGGCTAAAGGCCCATAATCGGTTTAAGGCCTATAGCTATAAACCGGCGTCGGTATGTAACTTGTGTTATAAGTTAGGAATAGTGGAGACCGAACCGGACGCATCTATGAGCCGGTATCGGGACTCTGTAAACCGACGGGCGTCCCCATGTATATAAGGGGACGACCCGGCGGCGGTTCAAGGACAGACAACAACTGGAGACATAGGTGAAGCTTATTTGCTCCCTAGTCATCGAAACACCCATCAATTCCATCACAACTAGACGTAGGCTTTTACCTTCATTGAAGGGGCCGAACTAGTATAAACTCTCTTGCGTCCTTGTGTCCGCTTTAACCCCTTCAAGCTAACCCCTAGCGATGGCTCCACGACTAAGTCCTTTCTCTAGGACATCTGCCGTGACAAAACCACGACAATGACCGTAGTTTGATGAGTTTATGTATTCACTATGTGTTAATGCTTTGTTCCGGTACTCTACTATAAGAGGCCTTAATATCCCTTATTTCCGTAAGGACCCCGCTGCCACGGGAGGGTAGGACAAAAGATGCCATGCAAGTTCTTTTCCATAAGCACGTATGACTATATTCGGAATACATGCCTACATTACATTGATGAACTGGAGCTAGTTCTGTGTCACCCTAGGTTATGACTGTTACATGATGAACCGCATCTGGCATAATTCTCCATCACTGATCCATTGCATACGAGCTTTCCATATATTGTTCTTCGCTTATTTACTGTGACGCCCCGAGACCGTTGCGCCAGGTGTCTTCCAGTTATTCACTGCCGTTGCCATGTCATTCGCTTGCGTGTTGCATCTTGTCATGTCATCATGTGCATTGCATCATCATGTTTTCAAAACTTGCATCCGTCCCGGTCTCCTCGTTCCGTCCGTTGTCCATTCTGAGCCCAAACACACTAGCATGCGCCCGTGGCACGTCAGAATATTATTTTATAAGTGGCCGGAAAATGTTCTCGGAATGGGTTGAAAGTTGGTGTGCGGTCTTATTATAGTGTAGGTAGGCCGCCTGCCAAGTTTCATCGCATTCGGAGTCCGTTTGACACCCCAACGGATAACTATAGCGGCATTATAGCCGGTCTTTTCGTCGGACGTTTTCGGTCTCCGGAAACAGTCGCCGGGTCTCTCTCTCTTCTCTTCTCTCAGCCCAAAGCTTTCTGCACAGTCCGCTACCTACCGCCAGGCCTAGCCGAAGCTCTCTCGTCAGCCCGCGGACCTCCTCGCGCGCGCGTCCGAAAGCTGTCCCGGACCTGACCCGGGCAGTCGTCACCGTTGGATCCGGGTCATCCCCAAACATCTACAAAACATCTCCGATTCTTTGTTGGGCTCCCCTAAGCTATTTATTCTCGTCCGTTGGTTTTCGATCAGATGACCCAAAACCCATCTCTTTCCCATATATATAGTCCACCTACATACCAAATATGGCTAAACCAAACCCTAGCCTAGCTCCTACCCCTACCCCGCAGCCGCCGCCACTCTCTCCTCGCAATCCGCATGCACCCAGTCCCCTGCTTCCACTTGGCCAGATCCACCAGCCAACCCCCACTCGATCTAGACCGTCAGATCTCAGATCCGATGGCCCAGAGAGCCTTCCGCAGCCCCACAGTTCCACCCATCGCCCGCAGCCCCGAGCGCCTCCTAGCCTAGCATATCACCGTCGCTGGAGACCGGCGACCTCCCGTGCTGGACGACCAGTGCCCGACCTCGCCGGAGCTCTACCAGAACCACCACTGCCAGGCCGCCCCCTGCCCTTCCCTTTTTCCTCTCTGTCTCCCTCTCGTCTCACGATCTCTCTTTCTCTCTTTCTCTGTACAGGAGCGCCATGGCACTGCCGCTTTGACCTCCATCGATCGCTGCCGTCTCGTTCGGCCACCTCCCTCATTGACTCTGGACGTGTCCACGGATCCGGTCGTCTGCAGGCCATCTCCGACGCCGCCTCGCCGGAGTCCCATCAGGAGCACCATGCCATAGCCTGCAGGTTCTTCCCCGAGCTCCTGCCGCCCTCATTCCACGCGCCTCCGGCCAGATTGGACGCCCCAAGCCCGGATCCCGCCGTCCTGGACCCCCTTGATTCGCCTTGGTCTACCGCCGCTGCCCATCGCGCTGCCCTTCTGCAAGTCCCGCTCCCGGTCGAGCCCCTGCATCGAGCTCTTCTTCCTCTGCAACGAGCAGAGCGCAGCCACTCGCCCCGTTGACCGCGCCTCGCGCAAGCGCGCGCCTGGGCTGCCTCCCTTCCAGCGCCACAAGGCCCAGCCTACTCCAGCTCCTCACCGGCCCAACTCTAGACCCGGCCTCTAGCCCGATGTGAGCAGCTCCTCCTCGCTAGCTGGGCTTGGCCCATGGTGAGCACCCAGTCCGCCCAGTTTCAGCCTGCTGTGTTATTTTTTCAGATCTGGGAATTTAGCTATTATTCCAGAGAACACAGTTTTACAAAAAAGCCCTTCAAGTCCATGCATTTAATAACTTAATAACCATGCATCATATGTAAAAACTTCAAATATGAAACTTGCTTAAAATTGTGTCTAGTTTCATAATATGTCACTTTCACCCATGATTAAAATGTTTAAAATGATGTTTGTTCATAATTTACCTAATGCCATGCTAAAATGATTTAATTCATAACTAATCAACCGAAGCTCGGTTTTAAATAAACTATATATGTAAATGGGGTAGAAAAATGCCTAGTTTAACATGGTGGTTTTACTTTGCATGTTTAACAACTCTAAAATATGGTTTAGGCAGAACAGTAACAAATCCATAATTTGCACGTGAGGATTTTTCCGGACTTGTTGCTTGTTGTTCCGGCTCATTTAAACTTGCCTAGATAGATAGTTTCGTTATGCTTCACTTCTTGCCATGCTAACAACATTTAATATTGTTGAGTACATAAACAAGATCGAACTAAATAAGTCACGTGGTGTTTCGTCAATATGCAACGGAGTTGCATATTGAGCTCCACTTAATTTGTAGGATTGCTTGTGCATATTGCCATGCCATGCCTCATTAAATCGGACATGCATCATACTTGGATGTGCATCATGCCATGATTTTGTGATGGTTGTTTACTATGTTGTTTGCTTCTTTCCGGTGTTGCTTCTTCGGGTTAGTTCCGATAACGTCACGTTTGTGAGGATCCGTTCGACTACGTCCGTTTGTCTTCTTCATGGACTCGTTCTTCTTCCTTGCGGGATTTCAGGCAAGATGACCATACCCTCGAAATCACTTCTACCTTTGCTTGCTAGTTGCTCGCTCTTTTGCTATGCCTATGCTGCGATACCTACCACTTGCTTATCATGCCTCCCATTCTGTTAAGCCAAGACTCTAACCCACCTTGTCCTAGCAAACCGTTGTTTGGCTATGTTACCGCTTTGCTCAGCCCCTCTTATAGCATTGCTAGATGCAGGTGAAGATTGGAGTTTGCTCCATGATTGGAACATGGATATTTTGTTGGGATATCACAATATCTCTTATTTAATTAATGCATCTATATAATTGGTAAAGGGTGGAAGGCTCGTCCTTATGCCTGGTGTTTTGTTCCACTCTTGCCGCCTTAGTTTCCGTCATATCGGTGTTATGTTCCCGGATTTTGCGTTTCTTACACGGTTGGGTTATAATGGGAACCCCATGACAGTTCGCCTTGAATAAAACTCCTCCAGCAACACCCAACATTGGTTTTACCATTTGCCACCTAGCCTCTTTTTCACTTGGGTTCTGCAGACTCAAGGGTCATCTTTATTTAAACCCCCCTGGGCCAGTGCTCCTCTGAGTGTTGGTCCGACCGAGTAGACTGCAGGGCCACCTCGGGGCAACTTGAGGGTTGGTTTTACTCGTAGGATGTCTCATCTGAGTGTGCCCTGAGAACGAGATATGTGCAGCTCCTATCGGGATTTGTCGGCACATTCAGGCGGTGTTGCTGGACTTGTTTTACCATTGTCGAGGATGTCTTGTAACCGGGATGCCGAGTCTGATCGGATTGTCTTGGGAGAAGGAATATCCTTCATTGACCGTGAGAGCTTGTGATGGGCTAAGTTGGGACTCCCCTGCAGGGATTAAACTTTCGAAAGTCGTGCCAGCGGTTATGGGTATATGGGAATTTGTTAATGTTCGGTTGTAGAAAACATAAAGTTTAACTTAATTAAAATGCATCAACCGCGTGTGTAACCGTGATGGTCTCTTTCTGGCGGAGTCCGGGAAGTGAACATGGTGTTGGATTTATGTTTGACGTAGGTTGTTCTAGGATCACTTCTTGATCATAGTTTCTCGACCGTGCTTTGCCTTCTCTTCTCGCTCTCATTTGCATATGTTAGCCACCATATATGCTAGTCGCTTGCTGCAGCTCCACCTCATACCTTTTACCCTACCTATAAGCTTAAATAGTCTTGATCACGAGGGTGTGAGATTGCTAAGTCCCCGTGACTCACAAATACTTCCAAAACCAGCTTGCAGGTGCCGATGTTATCGAGCAGGTGACGCAACCAAGCTCAAGGAGGAGCTCGATGAAGATCTTGTCCTTTGTGTTGTTTCATTCTAGTTGATCAGTAGTGGAGCCCAGTTGGGGTCGATCGGGGATCTGTGTAGCATTTGGGGTAGTCTTCTTTTATTTTGGTTCCGTAGTAGGACCTTGTGTGTATCTGGATGATGTAATGCTTTATTCATGTATTGTGTAAAGTGGCCATTGTAAGCCAACTATGTATCTCTTTCCCTTATGTATTACATGGGTTGTGTGAAGATTACCTCACTTGCGACATTGCTTTCAATGCGGTTATGCATCTAAGTCGTGCTTCGACACATGCGAGATATAGCCGCATCGAGGGCGTAACAAGTTGGTAATCAGAGCCTTCCTCGACTTAGGAGCCCCCTGCTTGATTGAATCGCTGGCGTTGTTGAGTCTAGAAAAATGTTTTGAGTCTTGTAGGATTATATATATCGGAGAGTAGGATTCTTTTTACTCCTCAGTCCCTTCGTCGCTCTGGTGAGGCAACCTGGCGTAGAGTTTTGACTCTTCTCTTCTCAAATTTCACTAAAAAAAATTAGGATCACGCGGGTATCTTGGAATTGTTCTGATGGTTTTGTGACGAGAACATTGTTCTTGGTGCCTCCTGACATTTAGGGGTTGTGGCAGTGTCCCGGGGAGTTGAGCTCCGAGGTGTTGTCGTCATAATTTTATCGTTGCAGTTCTAGAACACCTGAGTTCGCCGACATCGAAAATCTCTTTTATGCAGTTGTTGGTGAGATAACCTCGACGCCACCCAGTACTGGGGCGGGAGTTCGGGAGTATTGCCATAACTCGTAACGGATGCTTTTTGAAGGTTGAGGTAAATAATTTCCGAAGGTTTCTTGGTTATGTGTTGAAGGATGGATACATCTGGATGTAGGATTTGCTAGTTTTGGGTGAGATATTATGCTTCCCCTATATCCCCAACACCTGATTGCATAACCAGAAAGTTTCGGGAGTTTATAAGTGGGAATTCAAGTAGCTCTTATGATATCTTTCCAACAGATGTATGATATGAAATTGGGGTTCAATGTCTAGTGGTCCGCCTATCCACGGTTGGTTTTACAGTGGTCTCGTTGTGTCTTAAAGAGTCCTTGGCTATGCCGACTCAGGGACGCTTCGTATGTCATGTGCACTGCCTTGTACATGATGGTGCTATACGATCGAGCCCGTGTAGGCCCCACCACGAAAACTTCGGATGAAATCTCTATCATATGTTTGTTCTGGCTTATTCTGCAAGCCAATCCTTTGTTTTGTTTTCAGTTGTGGTATTCGAGTTGCTTCAATGTCAAATGTTGATTCCATACCTTTCCTAAGCGCTGTTCTCATATTTCTATGTGAATACCAATCCTTCTCGATCATCGAGCTTGTCATCTAAATTTCTTCTCAACCAGTGTGCTCCTCTTCAAGTGGATCCGATCATGTCAACATTCGCAAGATCACCTCTCAGTTTTCGTCAATGGTGTTCATTTCATTCGCCCCAAGCTGCCTTTGTTTTTCCCGCCCTCCCACCCTTGTTTCTTCAAGGACTCGGATTTATTTATCAAGTATCCATCTTATGGACGTGAAGTTTCTTCGTTCTTTCCGTCAATGTTTTTATCCGGTTATTCTCAGGAAGATTCTAACGGAGATTCAAGTTCATCATTCTTCGTGCTTTTCCTTCTCTGGTGGATTCAATTCGAGTTTTCAGTGTTGATCATATTCTTTTCTTTGTTTCTAATGCTATTCACATGTCGGTGCACCTCATAATCTCAGAAGGCTCTTCTTGTTATTCAAGATCCGTTCAACCTATTTCGAGGTGGTTATCTCTTTCAATCCATTTAATTCAACCGGTGCATTCTCGTTTTCAAGTAATCATTTCAATGGTGTTTCTTTTGAGTGGGCCCTAACCCACAGGTCTTTTCCCAGGATCTTACCTGACTCTTCTTATTCTCCCGGAGTTTTTCTCAAATCTTCTAAAGTGTGACGTAAGTATGAATTATCATCAGTCAAATGTCTTTCACCAAGATCTTTCAAATTCTTTTCATCATTGGCTCAACCTTTCCAATTTTAATTCCGGAGTGCCTCAACAACTCACGGTGGTGTTTCTCATCGTCATTCTCAGATTTTGAAGACCGAAGAAGAGTTTCCTACATATCTTGCTTCGTGATTCTATCTTGTTGTCACATCCCTAGTTCTGGTATGACCTAGACCAGCTAGTTAGTTGTGCATCATGTTTAAATTCCATTTTAAATTTGAAATGGGGATTCGTGAAACCCTCAGAAATCATTTTTGGAAATGACCCAGATAAAAATTGTTTCAATTTGGCCCAAGAAAATGTTCCTGATTCTCTCTAAAAATATTGGCCAGAGGTAAAATCCCAACCAATATTTTTGGGAGCTCAGAAGTGTTTATTTTTGGCCATTTGAGTTAATCCAGTAATTATTTGCGTTGGGGAAATATTTTATTATATATGAAATATTGTCCAATAATTCTGATTTTTACTGTGGGGCTTTGGAATAATCCAATTAAGTTCCTACATTAATTTTCAGAAGAAAATAAAATGATTTAGTATTTCTACTAAATCAGAACAAATGTCAGAAAAATAGAAAATAAACAAAAAGGGGAAAACCCTACCTGGCGCCTACCTCTCTGGGCCGCCTGTTACTGTGCGGCCTGGCCGGCCCAGTCGGCCAGCCCAGCCCACCAGCGCTGTCGTCCTCCTGGCGCCAGTCGGCCAGGCGTGTGGCCGGCGCGCGCGCACGGCCGTGCCGCCACGCCACCTGCCTGCCTGGCCCCTCCCTCTTCGCCTGGAAGCCCCGCGCGACGCCACGCGCCGCCCTGCACCTCTCCCTCTATCTCCCGTGGCCTCCCCTCCTCTCTGCGCTCTCTCTCTCTCGCGCGCCCGAGAATCGCCGTCGCTGCCGCTCGCTGCTGCCACGGCCAGAGCCACCTCCTCGCCCCTCCTCTTGGTCCATGAGCTCCATTATGACACGAAGCTCCTCCACGCCGAGGCACACGAGCCTGGAAGCACCATAACATCGCCATCGATCGTTCTTCTCCGAGCACGACCGCCGGACTCCATCGATGGATTCGTCGCCGTCACGACTTCCCCGAGCCCGCTGAGCTTCCCGTCTGATGCACCGTGAGCTCCTCTCCATTTCCCCCCTGTCCCCTTTCCCTAGCGTGTCCCCTAGCTCCGTTCCCCACCGTGGCCGAAACGCGCCGCCGCCTGCGCTCGTCGCCGGTGACGCTCCGGTGACCATTTGGTCCCGGGCGTGCGCCCAACATGTTCACCACCGCGCGTGGAGTCTTCCCAATGCCACGCTGTGCTCGTTTGCACGCCGTAGCGCCTAACCCGAGCGGGCCCGAGCTCCGGCCGCCGCTGCACTGCTCGCCGTCGTCGTTTCTGGCTGCCCCAGGCCCGGCGACCACCACCGTTGGATGCGCCACTCCTCTAGCGTCCTGAAGAACCCAGCCGCGTGTCAAACGGTGCACCAGAGGGGTTCTCCGAAGCCCCTCGCCGCCGCTGACCTCGCCGGCGGCTCAACACCGGCAAGTTTGACCGTTCGACCCAGGGTTTGACCTCCCGGGGGTCAACACACGTGGGCCCCGCCCCTGACTAGATTAGTTTAGGACTAATTACCCCGCTGACTCTGACAGTGGGCCCAGTGGCTGTTAATTTGATTAGTTAGATTTAATTAACCCTCTAGTTAATTGTGTCACTGACGTGTGGATCCCACACGTCAGGTTTGACCTGGACCCGCCTATTGACCTGCTGAGGTCAGCATGACCTAATGCTGACGCAATAACTCGTTTTCTGGATTTATTATTATTCAGGAAATTCCAGAAAATAACCAAAACTTCTAAAAAAATCATATAAAATCAACCGTAGCTCCAAATCAAACAAATTATATATGAAAAAATATCAGAAAAATGCAATCTATCCATCTGTAACAGTTTCATGCATGACAAACCAAGTTATACCTGCTGTATAAGTGAAACACTAAAATAGCTTATATAAAGAGCTTATTTTGGAGATGCATTTGAACCCTTAGTTCAAATGGACTTCAAACCAAATGAATGCTAGTTGCACTAGATCAAAGAAAATCACATCTTCATGCCATGTTCATGCATCATATTGTTGCATATGATTGTGTATTGATTGTTGGCACCGTTCCTTCTCGATAGGTTCTGCTTCGGAAGTGTTCGAGAGTACCTATCAGTGAAGCAGTGCCCCCCTGTTGTTCTACCAGGCAAGCAAACCCCCCTTGTTCATTCCGATACAATCCCACTCTCTCGCTCCTGCTCTCATTTATTGCATTAGGACAACAATGATTCAACTGCTATTTTCTGTTGCGGTAGTTGAACCCATTCCTCTGCATGACCTGTCATTGCCACAGTAAATAGTTAAAACCCACTAGCATGTGTAGGAATTGATTGAGCCATGTTGTGTTCCTACCATGCCCTGCCTGCTATTGCTTAGAGTTGTGTCAGGTCTGATTCATTGGGAATGAATTGGAGTGTTACAATATGTTTTGATGCTGAGAGTGAAGTGTGTGAACACGATTTGGTAAAGGTAGCGGTGAGAGGCCATGTAGGAGTACATGGTGGGTTGTCTCACTGGAACCGTCCTTAAGCACTGAGTTCTATGTATGTCGTCCAATGACTCGATACTACCACACACTGGGCTCCGGGCGCTCCAAGCTCTCTCGACTTATTAACCAACTTGATCTCTGTCCAGGAGTCGCAACTAGTTTCTGGTGTTTGTAGGTAGTGCTATTTTTCTACCGAGTGGCACCTGGCAGGGTGGGCTCGGGACAGACTAGGCACAGGTGGCACGGTGTACCAAGTGGCACCCAGATGGTGGGCTTGGGAACCCTGCTCACATCGTTTGGGGCCGTGAGCGACACCCCGGCCGGATCTCCTTGCGGATGGAACCCAAATAGGTGATAAACCTGGACTAGAGTCTTGCGTGGTTAGTTAGGTCGTGGCCGACACCCTTGCCAGGCTTCCGCTTGAAGGTTGCCGAGATACATGACGGGTATATGGTGATAAGTGGTGAGAGCATGTGTGATGAAGTACACCCCTGCAGGGTTATCATGATCTATTCGAATAGCCGTGTCCTCGGTTATGGACTTCTTGGATGCTTACGTGGTACATAGACAACTTAAAGTGGATACTCTAAAATGCTCAAGACAAGTGTGAGTGCTATGGATGGCCTTCTCGTAGGGAGACGAGGATGAATCCATAGTAGTGTATTGATGTGATGATTAGTGGACTCGTGTGCGCTTCCTCATCTCAAAGAAGTTTCTCGTTGTCGTAGAACAGGATAGCCACTGAGTCAAAGCTGGCTTGCTGTAACTAAACCCCACCTTACCTTCTTGATACAAATGCATGTATGATAGGATCTGACGTAAGTCTTGCTGAGTACCCTTGTACTCACGTTTGCTTTATTTACATTTTGCAGATGAGACATCTGTCTCACTAATAGTACCGCTTGGACTTCGACGAATAGCTTGTTACCTCAGCTACGATCTTGTACCTTGGAGGTACTTGTAGATAGTCAGGCTTCTCAGCCCTTTTCTTTTGTAGTTGTCTGTACTCAGACATGTAATGCTTCCGTTGCTTGTATGCTCTGAATGATGGGTCATGTGACCCCTGTTTGTATTTATGCTATGTGGCTCTTCTGAGCTTTTATCTATATGAGTTGTGTTATGTTGTGATGCCATGTTGTACCTCGCATACTTGCATGTTATGCGTACGTGTGACGTGTATTGCTATGTGTGGGATCCGACAATCTAGTTGTTTGTCCTTGGCAGCCTCTCTTATGGGGAAATGTAGTCTAGTGCTTCCTTGAGCCATAGTAGTCCGCTACAGCCCGGTTCACTGGAGTCCTGCTAGCCCAGCACTACTGTTCAGGACACTTGACTGGCCGGCATGTGTTTCACTTCGTTCCTGTGTCTGTCCCTTCGGGGAAATGTCACGCGGAGACATTCGGAGTCCTGCCTAGCCTGCTACAGCCCGGGTTCCCCGGAGTCCTGTTAGCCCAGTGCTACAGCCCGGATTCACACGCTGCTGACCGACACGCTCGATGTGAATCATGTATGCCTGTTCCCATAGGTTAGTGCCGCTTTGGGTTCACGACTAGCCATGTCGGCCCGGGTTCTCTGTCATATGGATGCTAGAGACACTATCATATACGTGAGCCAAAAGGCGCAAACGGTCCCGGGCCATGGTAAGGCGACACCCGTGGGGATACCGTGCGTGAGGCCACAAAGTGATATGAGGTGTTACATGCTAGATCGGTGTGACTTAGAATCGGGGTCCCGACACTTGTTGCCATCCTCTCATAATTGTTTTGATTGTGAGAATTCTTTTCACCCACCCGGAGCTTTTCATGAGTAGTTTCCATTTCTTTCCTCTGAAGGCCATCTTTTCAAATATTATTCATTCCAGCTTTCAGCTCTCGTTCTTCAACCTTACCGGTGCACCGTTCAAGTGTTCTCTAATCAGCTCGTGATCTTTCCATTCACTTGTATCAAAATCCCCTCAAGCATCTTCGTTCTTGTGCTAATTTTTCTCGGTGTTTCTTTATCTTTTATTCGTTCATTTTCAATTCATACGGTGGTTTGTTCAAGAGTTCTCTTCCTTGGTTATCATATCAATTCATTCGTTGTTTCAATCCTACCGGTGGTTCATTGAAGATTTTCCCAAGTTTGCGCTATATCTATCTAAACCCTTTCTACGAGAATAAGTAGTATGCCAAATCCATTTGCTCGTCATCAATCTTAATTGGTGAAGGATATGCATAACATAATTCATATTCTTGTTTCATCGAGTAAGTTCAATTCCTGCTTTCCGGTGTGGTTCATCATATCACATTCTCGGTTCGAGATGCTTTATCTTTTCTTTTCCTGGAGTTACAAGCTCTCATCATCACGAAGATCCATCTAAATCATCGCAAGGCTTCACCTTGTGTTTTCAACCTCTCTTTCTTCCGTTTGATCATCCTTTTGTTGACCGGAGTTCTTCATGGAGGCTCTACATGATGGCTCATCAAGGATTTAAATCCTTCTCGAAGTGTTCATCAAGATTCTTTTCAGAGGAGCTCAAGCATTCTTCATCTTGCAATCCGGAGTGCAACTCTTTCTACCGTGTCATTGGAGGTGGTATCATGACATTCTTGATAATTTGAGTTCATGTTTCATGTTTCACAAGTTATCAAGAATGAGGTATTTAAAATCCATAAATTTCTTCTTTGGAATTATCTTGGGCTATATTTTCACCTAAAGCCTTCCCTAAGGACTGTTGCTATTTATGGTGCTCATAAATGACCCAAGTTATTCAATTATCCTTCTGGTGGAATAAGTTTCTCGTCTCATTCTTGATATCAAGTCAATCTATTGTTTCGTTAGTGGCAGAATTTCACCGTAAGTTTTGAGATGTTTTCATAAGCCCACAAGCAGCCTTTTGTTTTCATTGTTGCTTTTCCAAAAACTCCGTTCGACCTTTCTCCTAAGGAAGCCTTTTCAAGCTCTTTTCTGGTAGAAGTTGGCATTTTCTTCTCCATTCTCCTATTCCAATTATCTATCTTCTATTCTTTTGTTCCGGAGGCATTGTGATGTTGCTCTCTTCAACCCTTCTTCTTCTTCTTGTCAGTACCTTGTTCTTTTCATGCTTATCCATTTAACCGGAGTGTCGCGTCCTCTTTTCAAGTATCCTCTCATCTTGTCAAGATCATGTTAAATCCCTTCCATTTCCAACCGGAGTGTTGTCGTATTTGATCTATGTCATTCCTTGTTCTTCTTCTTTCAACCGGAGTGTTTGCATGTGCTTCTTGTTCATTGCAACCTTTATTCTTATGTATTTCAACCGACAGGGTTCTCATGATGTTCCTTGTTCCTCTTTTCTAACGGAGTGTTTTCAACTTCGTTCTTCTCTGTTGTATTCTTTTCTCGAAATGGCTTAACCTTTTCAAGGTTCTTTGGTCTCAATTGTTTGTCAAAGAAGCAACTTAGCTTTACCCCTCCACTTTCTCTTTCGTTTTTCCCTCCGGTGCCATCCTAGATCTCGGGACGAGATCCTCTCGTAGTGGTGGAGTGTTGTGACGCCCCGAGACCGTTGCGCCAGGTGTCTTCCAGTTATTCGCTATCGTTGCCATGTCATTCGCTTGCGTGTTTCATCTTGTCATGTCATCATGTGCATTGCATCATCATGTTTTCAAAACTTGCATCTGTCCCGGTCTCCTCGTTCCGTCCGTTGTCCGTTCTGAGCCCAGACACACTCGCACGCGCCCGCGGCACGTCCGAATATTATTTTATAAGTGGCCAGAAAATGTTCTTGAAATGGGTTGAAAGTTGGCGTGGGGTCTTATTATAGTGTAGGTAGGCCGCCTGCCAAGTTTCATCGCATTCGGAGTCCGTTTGACACCCCAACGGATAACTATAGCGGCATTATAGCCGGTCTTTTCGTCGGACGTTTTCGGTCTCCGGAAACAGTCGCCGGGTCTCCCTCTCTTCTCTTCTCTCAGCCCAAAGCTTTCTGCACAGTCCGCTACCTACCGCCAGGCCTAGCTGAAGCTCTCTCGTCAGCCCGCGGACCTCCTCGCGCGCGCATCCGAAAGCTGTCCCAGACCCGACCCGGGCAGTCGTCACCGCTGGATTCGGATCATCCCCAAACATCTACAAAACATCTCTGATTCTTTGTTGGGCTCCCCTAAGCTATTTATTCTCGTCCGTCGGTTTTTGATCAGATGACCCAAAACCCCTCTCTTTTCCATATATATAGTCCACCTACATACCAAATATGGCTAAACCAAACCCTAGCCTAGCTCCTACCCCTACCCCGCAGCCGCCGCCACTCTCTCCTCGCAATCCGCATGCACCCAGTCCCCTGCTTCCACTTGGCCAGATCCACCAGCCAACCCCCACTTGATCTGGACCGTCAGATCTCAGATCCGACGGCCCAGAGAGCCTTCCGCAGCCCCGCAGTTCCACCCATTGCCCGCAGCCCTGAGCGCCTCCTCGCCTAGCATCTCACCGTCGCTGGAGAGCGGTGACCTCCCGTGCTGGACGACCGGTGCCCGACCTCGTCGGAGCTCTACCGGAACCACCACTGCCAGGCCGCCCCCTGCCCTTCCCTTTTTCCTCTCTATCTCCCTCTCGTCTCACGATCTCTCTTTCTCTCCTTCTCTGTACAGGAGCGCCATGGCACTGCCGCTTTGACCTCCATCGATCGCTGCCGTCTCGTTCGGCCACCTCCCTCGTCGACTCTGGACGTGTCCACGGATCCGGTCGTCTGCAGGCCATCTCCGACGCCGCCTCGCCGGAGTCCCGCCAGGAGCACCACGCCATAGCCTACAGGTTCTTCTCCGAGCTCCTGCCGCCCTCATTCCACGCGCCTCCGGCCAGATTGGACGCCCCAAGCCCGGATCCCGTCGTCCTGGACCCCCTTGATTCACCTTGGTCTACCGCCGCTGCCCATCGCGCCGCCCTTCTGCAAGTCCCGCTGCCGGTCGAGCCCCTGCATCGAGCTCTTCTTCCTCTGCAACTAGCAGAGCGCAGCCATTCGCCCCGTTGACCGCGCCTCGCGCAAGCGTGCGCCTGAGCTGCCTCCCTTCCAGCGCCCCAAGGCCCAGCCTACTCCAGCTCCTCACCGGCCCAACTCCAGACCCGGCCTCTGGCCCGATGTGAGCAGCTCCTCCTCGCTAGCTGGGCTTGGCCCATGGTGAGCGCCCGTCCGCCCAGTTTCAGCCTGCTGTGTTTTTTTCAGATCTGGGAATTTAGCTATTATTCCAGAGAACGCAGTTTTACAAAAAATCCCTTCAAGTCCATGCATTTAATAACTTAATAACCATGCATCATATGTAAAAACTTTAAATATGAAACTTGCTTAAAATTGTGTCTAGTTTCATAATATGTCACTTTCACCCATGATTAAAATGTTTAAAATGATGTTTGTTCATAATTTACCTAATGCCATGCTAAAATGATTTAATTCATAACTAATCAACCGTAGCTCGGTTTTAAATAAACTTTATATGTAAATGGGGTAGAAAAATGCCTAGTTTAACATGGTGGTTTTACTTTGCATGTTTAATAACTCTAAAATATGGTTTAGGGCAGAAGAGTACCAAATCCATAATTTGCACATGAGGATTTTTGCGGACTTGTTGCTTGTTGTTCTGGCCTCATTTAAACTTGCCTAGATAGATAGTTTCGTTATGCTTCACTTCTTGCCATGCTAACAACATTTAATATTGTTGAGTACATAAACAAGGTCGAACTAAATAAGTCACATGGTGTTTCGTCAATATGCAACGGAGTTGCATATTAAGCTCCACTTAATTTGTAGGATTTCTTGAGCATATTGCCATGCCATGCCTCATTAAACCTGACATGCATCATACTTGGATGTGCATCATGCCATGATTTTTAGATGGTTGTTTACTATGTTGTTTGCTTCTTTCCGGTGTTGCTTCTTCGGGTTAGTTCCGATAACGTCGCGTTTGTGAGGATCCGTTCGACTACGTCCGTTTGTCTTCTTCATGGACTCGTTCTTCTTCCTTGCGGGATTTCAGGCAAGATGACCATACCCTCGAAATCACTCCTATCTTTGCTTGCTAGTTGCTCGCTCTTTTGCTATGCCTATGCTGCGATACCTACCACTTGCTTATCCTGCCTCCCATTCTGTTAAGCCAAGCCTCTAACCCACCTTGTCCTAGCAAACCGTTGTTTGGCTATGTTACCGCTTTGCTCAGCCCCTCTTATAGCGTTGCTAGATGCAGGTGAAGATTGGAGTTTGCTCCATGATTGGAACATGGATATTTTGTTGGGATATCACAATATCTCTTATTTAATTAATGCATCTATATACTTGGTAAAGGGTGGAAGGCTCGGCCTTATGCCTGGTGTTTTGTTCCACTCTTGCCGCCCTAGTTTCCGTCATATCGGTGTTATGTTCCCGGATTTTGCGTTCCTTACACGGTTGGGTTATAATGGGAACCCCATGACAGTTCGCCTTGAATAAAACTCCTCTAGCAATGCCCAACATTGGTTTTACCATTCGCCACCTAGCCTCTTTTTCCCTTGGGTTCTGCAGACTCAAGTGTCATCTTTATTTAAACCCCCCTAGGCCAGTGCTCCTCTGAGTGTTGGTCCGACCGAGTAGACTGCGGGGCCACCTCGGGGCAACTTGAGGGTTGGTTTTACTCGTAGGATGTCTCATCTGAGTGTGCCCTGAGAACGAGATATGTGCAGCTCCTATCGGGATTTGTCGGCACATTCGGGCGGTGTTGCTGGACTTGTTTTACCATTGTCAAGGATGCCTTGTAACCGGGATGCCGAGTCTGATCGGATTGTCTTGGGAGAAGGAATATCCTTCGTTGACCATGAGAGCTTGTGATGGGCTAAGTTGGGACTCCCTGCAGGGATTGAACTTTCGAAAGTCGTGCCCACTGTTATGGGCAGATGGGAATTTGTTAATGTCCGGTTGTAGAAAACCTAAATTTTAACTTAATTAAAATGCATCAACCGCGTGTGTAACCGTGATGGTCTCTTTCCGGCGGAGTCCGGGAAGTGAACACGGTGTTGGAGTTATGTTTGACGTAGGTTGTTCTAGGATAATTTCTTGATCATAGTTTCCTGACCGTGCTTTGCCTTCTCTTCTCGCTCTCATTTGTGTATTTTAGCCACCATATATGCTAGTCGCTTGCTGCAGCTCCACCTCATACCTTTTACCCTACCTATAAGCTTAAATAGTGTTGATCGCTAGGGTATGAGATTGCTGAGTCCCCGTGACTCACAGATACTTCCAAAACCAGCTTGCAGGTGCCGATGTTACCGATCAGGTGACGCAACCAAGCTCAAGGAGGAGCTCGATGAAGATCTTGTCCTTTGTGTTGTTTTGTTCTAGTTGATCAGTAGTGGAGCCCAGTTGGAGTCGATCAGGGATCTGTGTAGCATTTGGGGTAGTCTTCTTTTATTTTGGTTCCATAGTCGGACCTTGTGTGTATCTGGATGATGTAATGCTTTATTCATGTATTGTGTAAAGTGGCGATTGTAAGCCAACTATGTATCTCTTTCCCTTATGTATTACATGGGTTGTGTGAAGATTACCTCACTTGCAACATTGCTTTCAATGTGGTTATGCCTCTAAGTTGTGCTTCGACACGTGGGAGATATATCCGCATCGAGGGCGTAACATTTAGTTTTCCGTTGCTATTGCTATCATCACTACAAGATACCAAAAGCATTAGTTTTGCTATCATTATATTTTATTACCATTGCCACTACTATCATATTACTTTGCTACTAAACACTTTGCTACAGATACTAAGTTTCCAGGTGTGGTTGAATTGACAACTCAGCTGCTAATACTTGAGAATATTCTTTGACTCCCCTTGTGTCGAATCAATAAATTTGGGTTTAATACTCTACCCTCGAAAACTGTTGCGATCCCGTATATTTGTGGGTTATCAGCTGCTATTGCAGAAGAACTTGTCGATGCTCATGAGCGTCGGGTTCTCGCGCTCGTTACTCCAGGTGAAACAGCGATTTTTGCACTTGATCTCTTTGAGGCCGGCGACGTCAATGGCCCGCCTGAACATGCCCATGACCCTGCGGTTGAGCTGATGGTTGTTTTTGTCTCTCGCCTCGTAGATGAGATTAAAGTCTCCGTTGATGAGCCATGGATCAGATGACGGGGGGGCTGTTCTAGCTAGTTCGTCGAGGAAGGCTGCTTTTCTAGCGTCGTCTACTGGGCCATAAACTGTGGAAAGCCATAAACTTTTGGATTGTCAGAGAAGCGTCAACTTGGCAGTGATCGCAAATTCGCCTATTGCATGGGAAGCGATGCTAACTAGTTCTGTGTTCCAGAAAATCGCCACTCCGCCGCGGGAGCCGATCGCAGGGAGGACGACGCAATCAGTCAGGGCGGCGCCACCAATTTCCCTGACGATGGTGGGCGTCCAGACATCTATCTTGGTCTCCTGCAAGCACATGATTGTTGCTCTGTGCGCTGTGACAACCTCACAGATCGCCGCCCGTTTCGTCGGCTGGTTTAGGCCGCGGACATTCCATGACATGATCGGGCAGAAGCTTTCACTCATATGGAAACGATAGTTGCTCCGATGGCTGAAAGATTCTAAATGGCGTCAGGCCCAGCACAGACACCACCAAACTAGCAGAGGCACGTCGGCGTCCACCAATAGTGCCCAAACCACGCCGGCGAGAAGCAGAACACGCTACTAAAATAGAGGAAAGGAAACCTAGCTCTACCCGGCAGAATGCCGTACGCCATCGGAGACTATTACTTAGGTGTGCTAACATGGCTAAACAGGGGCCGCAGCGGCTGCTCCCTCAGGCCCTGCAAGGCTTGCAGCGACGAGCAGGGAGTCCTGGTCGAGGCGCGTCAG